>NC_133775.1:36718827-36957776 GCF_003597395.2 Chelonoidis abingdonii | reverse complement strand
AGTTAGGTTTAGAGAATTGTTTGTATTGTGCTCTGTAAGTTAGGTTTAAAAAATTGTTGCATTGTGTTCTGTTACTTGCTAATTTGTGTAGTCTTGGTTAAGTTAGATCATAGATAAGATTTTGCTGTGTTCTGTATAATTGTGGTTAAGTCTGTCTTCCCGCTGCCCTAACCGCCCCCCCTCCCCGAGCTCCCCAGTCACTCGTTGCTGCTCTCTGCTGTTTACACTTGCAGCCTGTCTGCTCTCTGTGTCTCCCTGGGTTTAAATCTCCCTCTGCAGCGCCTCTGGTCTCTGCTTCACCATGTGCTCCTCTTTCCCCCCATCCTCATTCCTACCACTGCCTTTCTCTCGCTCTTTTTTAATCCCTTCCCCCACATGTTCACCCCGCTCCTACTGCCCCCAAACTTCAATTGTATTACTGAAGTCTAGCATAAAACCCCATTGGTTACCCTTTTTCTCTCTAACAGACCTCACATTTTACATTTATACCACTGTGACACACTTTTCCCATAACTGTTAGTTGGTTATATGCTTCTGTAACACACCCTTTACATAAGAAATTGTAAGCTACCTGTTACATTTATATTTCAGTGTTAATTGGTTACCAACTGTATTGTACCCCAGTGTTGTACCCCACTATTGAAACCCCCTATACTATTTACTAAAAGAAACCCCTCCCCAATTGTCTACCTTAAACCCCATACCTCTCACTATTGAATTTTCCCTGTTTTTGCATTTTCTTAATAAAGTTTATTTTGCACCCCACCAGTGCAGTAGTTGTCCCCCAAGATCCCCTACCTGCTGGCAGGGTCACTGTCATAGACCGAAGTACTAAAGAACTGTGTCCAGTGTAATCAGACTTTAGGACTTGTCCACACTTACATTTTATAGCACTCTAACTTGCTGCCTCAAGAGTGTGAAAAATCACCCTCTTGAGCACAGCAAGTCTGAGAGCTTTAAAGCGCTAGTGTAAACAGGCTCTGAGCGCTCGGAACTAATCCCCTCATGGAGATGGATTACCAGGACCGCTGGGAGAACACTCTCCCAGTGCTCATACACGACCACACTTGCACGTCAAAGCGTTGCCGCGGGAGTGTTCTCATGATAGCGCTTTGAAGTTTCCAGTGTAGCCATGCCCTGAATGTGTCATACCCTGAACAGAAGGGAGGAATGAGAGGAACACACAGGCACAGAAACATTCTCTTGGGAAGCTGAGCAGAACATTATTGCAGGACTGAAACAGTCACTTATAGCAACTTCTGGAACTTCTTAACTTAGGGTGGCTTAGAGTGAACCACACATTTGAGTGTCCTAACTTTCCTGCATTTAAGAACTCAACTATAAAAGATTTTTGTATTTTTAATATAAAGTGAGAATAGTATTCCTGTGAGTATCAAATGTCACGTTTTGTACAAAAGTAGAAATTTATGGTTCTGTCCCACCCTGAGATGGTAGTGAAGTAGACCCTCTAGAAGCTCTGTACATGCAAGCTTTCTGCATTTAGGCCCTGATTCAGGAAAGCACTTAAGCACATGGTTAAGTCTTAATTAAGTTTGTGGGATTTAAGTGCATGTAAAAAATTGGGATGCTTGGATATCAGGAGCAAGCGTTAAATCTCTGGAAGATCTGTCTTTCCTAATTCAAATGGAGCAGTTCTTAGAGGGAGTTTGAGAAAATAGAAAGATACAGTTTTGGGCTTCTCATCTAGGATGTAACTGAGGCAGAGGAGATCGGAACCAAATGGATGGAGGTGGCAGAAAAGAAAAAAGCTAGTATAAGTTGGAGTGGGTGTTGTTTCAGCTTGCTCCTTCTACCACTGGGGGTAGTGCAAGATCCCACCTACATCCCAAGGAAAATCCCAAACACCTTATCCTACCACACCAGTCTCCATCAACCCACCTCGCCCCAGTGACCAGTCAGCTGGGCAATGTTTTAAATGTAATGAGCTGGGGCATGTGAAGGCCAATGGCCCCAACAACCAACAGATTGCAGTTTGTTACACCAGAATCTCAAAGGTTCCCAGGCTCAGATGCCTCCCAGATCCCTTCCCAGAGCAAAGGGAAGGTGAGTGTGGATGGGAAGAAAGTTATCTTCCAAATTCGTCAACCAAGAGGCTCAAGTGACAATTCAACCCTTCATGTCAAATTCTTTAAACTTGCCTACAGCCAAGTAGCCTGTCCAGTACAAGGGCTGGTCAGGAATGTGGAGTTTTGCAGTCTATGATGATTATCCCATTCCCATGCTGCTGGGAGAAGACTTGGCCAACCATGTGAAGTGGGCCAAGAGGGTGGGAATGGTCACCTGCAGCCAGGCTAAGCAAGCCTTCATATCTATCCCTGTTCCTGAGCCTTCCACCAAGGCCCCCTCTGTGTTACCAGAGCCCCAAACTGAGATGGTAGGACTGGATCCCCAGCCAATGACTGCAACAGCCATTGTGGATCCAGTCCCAACTAGAACCAGTCCCAGAACAGGAATAGGCTGAGCAACCAGCACCAGAACCATTGCCAGTGCTTGCAACTCCAATGCCTGAGGGCACCACTGAGCCTGCACTGGCAGCAGCAGATAAACCTATACAAGAGGCTCAGCAAAGAGCAGTTCACAGTCAATGGAAACAGCCCATCACCTACATTTCTTCCAGAGGAACCAAGCCCAGGTCCACACTCCAGTGAGGAACTGATGTCTCCAGCATCAAGAGAACAGGTCCAGGCTGAGCTGGAAGCAGATGAAAGCAGATGAGAGCTTGGATGGCGGCATGGGGCAACCTACTGCCTCTCAGCTCTTCTAATTGATCCCAGTTTGTTGTAGAACAAGAACTTTTATACAAGGAAACTTTCTGGTGGGCACAAGACTGGCATCCTCAAAGACAGTTGATAGTTCCAACTAAGTACCCAGTAAAGCTCTTGAGCTTAGCCCATGATCATCCGAGTGGCCATGCTGGAGAGAACAGGACCAAAGACCGTTTGAGGAAGTCTTTCCACTGGGAGGAAATGGGAGGACGTTTCTACTTATATCTGGTCTTGTGAGGTGGGAAAACCCCAAGACCAGATCAAAGCCCCTCTCCAGCCACTCCCCATAATTCAGATTCCATTTCAGCAAGTAGCTGTGGATATTCTGGGGCCTTTCCCGAAAGAGACCCCCAGAGGAAAGCAGTACATACTGACTTTCATGGTTTTGCCACCCGATGGCCAGAAGCAGTAGCTCTAAGCAACACCAGGGCTAAAAATGTGTGCCATGCATTAGACATTTTTTCTGGGGTAGGTTGGCCCTCTGACATCCTTACAGATTTGGGAACTAATTTCCTGGCAGAGACCATAAAAAGCCTGTGGGAAGCTCATGGGGTGAACCACTTGGTTGCCACACCTTACCACCATCAAACAAATGGCCTGCTGGAGAAGTTTAATGGAACTTTGGGGGCCATGATATGTAAATTTGTAAATGAGCACTCCAGTGACTGGTACCTCATGTTGCAGCATTTGCTCTTTGCCTACAGACCTGTACCACATCCTAGTTTAGGGTTTTCACCATTTGAAAATGTGTACAGCCCTGAGGTTAAGGGCCTATTACATTTGGTGAAGCAGCAATGGGAGGGGTTTACGCCTTCTCCAGGAACTAACATTCTGGACTTTGTAAACAACCTCAAAACACCCTCCAAGACTCTTTAGCCCTAGCTAGAAAAAACCTAAAAGATGCTCAGGAAGAGCAAAAGGCCTGGTATGATAAACATGCCAGAGAGCATTCCTTCAAACTAGAGGACCAGGTCATGGTCTTGAAGGAGCTCCAGGCCCATAAGATGGAAGTGTTGTGGGATGGTCCAAGAGCACCTGGAGCTGTTAGCTATCTCATAGCATCCCTCACCTCAAACCTAAAGCGTATCATGTTAATTTTCTAAAGCCCTTTTATTCCAGAGAATTAAAGATGTGTTAGTTTATAGCCCAGAGAGGAGATGATGCTGAGTGGCCTGAAGGTGTCTACTATGAATCAAAGAGTGACAGTGGCGTACCTCTCAATGACCCTTGGACGTATGCAGCGACAGCAAATCAAGGAGCTGTGTACTAGCTTCGCGACGATGTTCTCAGCCACCCCAGGAAGGACCGAACAGGCATACCACTCCATTGACACAGGTAATGCTCGGAGCCCAACCTTACCGGGTGGCTCCTCAAGCCAAAACTGCTATAGAACAGGAGATCCAGGACATGCTAGAAATGGGGGTAATCTGCCCCTCTAAAAGTGCATGGGCATCTCCAGTGGTTCTAGTTCTCAAACCAGATAGGGAAATACACTTTTGCATGGCCTACCATATGCTAAATGTTGTAACTCACCCAGACAACTATCAAATTCCATGCACAGATGAGCTATTGGAGAAACTGGGAGGTGCCCAGGTCATCTCTTAACCAAGTGCTACTGAGAAGTACAGCTAGATGAATCCAGCAAGGAAAGGTCAGCCTTTGTCACCCATGTAGGGCTGTATGAATTTACTGTGCTCCCTTTCAGGCTGCGAAATGCACCCGCACCTTCCAAAAACTTGTAGTTAGTCTCCTTGTGGGATTGGAAGAATCTGCAGTTGCCTACCTTGATGATGTGACTATCTTTTCGGATTCATGGGCAGAACATCTGGAGCATCTACAAAAAGTCTTTGAGCACATAAGGGAGGCAGGACTAACTGTTTAGGCTAAAAAATTTCAAATAGGTCTAAACAGAGTGACTTACCTTGGACATCAGCTGGGTCACGGAACTATCAACTCCCTATAGGACAAAGTAAATGCTGTCCAAAAGTGGCCTCTCCCAAAGTCAAAGAAACAGGTCCAATCCTTCTTAGGCTTCGCTGGATATTACAGGCGATTTGTACCACACTACAGCCAAATCACTGCCCCTGACAGACCTGATCGAAAAGAAACAGCCAAATGCAGTTCAGTGGACTGAAGTGTCTCAGAAGGCCTTTAACCAGCTTAAAGTGACACTCATGTCTGATTCTGTGCTAAGGGCCCCAGACTTTGAGAAACCTTTCCTAGTAACCACAAATGCATCCGAGCATAGTGTGAGAGCAGTCTTAATGCAGGAAGGACCAGATCAAGAATTCCATCCTGTCATTTTTCTGAGCAAGAAACTATCTGAAATGGAAAGCCACTTGCCAGTACCGAAAAGGAATGTTACACCATTGTGTACGCTCTGGAAAAGCTAAGCCCATACATTTGGGGATGGCATTTCCACCTGCAAACTGACCATGCTGTGATGAAGTGGCTTCCTATCATCAAGGAAAACAACAAAACTTCTTTGGTGGAGTTTAGCTCTCCAAGATTTTGATTTTGAAATACAACACATTTCAGGAGCTTCTAACAAAGTGGCTGATGCATTCTCCCATGAAAGTCTCTCAGAATCAACTGGTTAAAATCGTCCTTGAAATGTGGGAAATAGTTAGTTTTTAATATAATCAGTAATATTTCTAGAGGTGCTTGTGTCTTATTAACTCTGTTTTCTCCTAGAGCTCCAGGAAGAAATCAAAGTCAGTGTGGAACAGGCTGTCCAGCACCATCTGTGATTTGGGGGGGCATGTCATAAACATTCAGCTAAGGGTATCATAAAATCCCTCCTTAACCTGTAAGAGGTGAAGAAGCTCAAATAACTTGGTTGACACCTGACCAATAGGAGCAATAAGGAAAGAAGATACTTTCAAATCTGGGGGGTGGGGGAGATTCTGTTTGTGTTCTTTGTTTTTGTTCCCTCTGGGATAGAGAGAGGGGGACCGAGACCAAGCAGGTAACCCAGCTTCTACTGATACAGCTAAGTTTACAGAAATTGTAAATAATAGCAAGGAAATGTGTTAGATTATCTTTTGTTTTTGCTTGTGAATTTTCCCTATGCTAAGAGGGAGGTTTATTCCTGTTTTTGTAACTTTGAAGTTGAGCCTAGAGGGGAATCCTCTGTGTTATGTTTTTTTATTACCCTGTAAAATTACCTTTATAGAGGTGCTTCTTTTACTTTATAATAAAGTTCTTTTAAGAACCTGATGGGTTTTTAGTGTCCAGTGGAAGGGTCTGGTCTGTGCTCACTTTGTTAACCTTTTGGTTAATATATTATTCTCAAGCCTCCCCAGGAAAGGAGGTGAAGGGGCTTGGAGGGATATTTTGGAGAAATAGGAACTCCAAGTGGTCCTTTTCCTGAATCTTTTTCTAAATCACTTGGTGGTGGCAGCAATACCATCCAAGGACAAAGGAAAGGAATGTGTGCCTTGGGGAAGTTTTTAACCTAAGCTAGTAGAAATAAGCTTAGGGAGTCTTTCATGTGGGTCCCCACATCTGTACCCCAAAGTTCACAGTGGGGAGGGAACCCTGACAAAGGCAAATAAGATAAGCCATTACTGAACACTTTTGCAAGTCTTAACTCTGATTTATTGAAGCCAATGGGAGTTTTGTCACCAACTTCAATTGGAGCAGAGTTAAGCCAATACTGAGTGCTTTTGCAAATTGAACCCACAACATGGTAGGCATGTCCAGTGCAGTAGGTTGCTTTATTAGCTTTAAGAAGTTCTCTAATGTAATTCATCATACTTTCCTCACTGAGGATTATGCACATGCAATATTTGATGTTTTAACAGTAAATCATTGTGTTATCTGAGCACGAAGAGGCATTTCAATATATTCTTACATGGTTAAAAAATTGTTCATGTTTGAAAAATGACTATATATTTCAATACACCTTAGTTCCCCATTCAATTAAAAAATTAAATCTATGTGAAGAATAAATGAGAAATGTCTGTCAGCATAGAAGGTATTTTGGGGAGGAAAGTTAAAAACCACCAAAACATGGAGTGCACAGAATGATATTGCTTCAGTGTCTTCACCTATAGCAATAGTATTGCTAGTAAAAAACGCTTGTAACACATGCAGTGGAAGGGAAATCAGAAAACTCAAATGGGTGTGATTTTTAAAAAGATTAAGCACATAAGTGTCTGCTGAAGAAGCATGTACAATTGCATGGTTAATTTGCACACCCAGTTACAGTCATTGTACATGATAATTGAATAATTACACAAAACTAATTATGGTTATTTGCCTGCATAATTAGTTGATTTGCACATAGTCATGATAATTAGGCACACGAATTAGTCACAACTGCATGCCTAACCTTATTCAAGATCAAGCCCAATGTATTTATTTCAAATTGTGCTTCTCCAACTTTGCTGTGTTATGATTTTTACCACTGGTTTTGGATTTGATATGTTACATGGGTTAAACTCACTGCTGACTTAGGTCCTACGCTATTCCTACTGATGTCGGTGGAATTGCACAGGATGTAAATGAGTGTTGAATTTGGCCCCATCTGTTAAAGAAGAATTGTGAGGTATAAACCTGGATAAGTAAAAACTGATAAGTTGATAGAAATTGGTACAACATGCAGATTTTGACTGTTACAGTGTAAAGTGAATGAATGAGAATTTTGATTTGAGCATTAACAACTTGGGTTTGTGAACTAATAAGGGGGGGTAATTAAACAGTTTGCACTTCCTTTCCATTTCTTCAAGAGGTATCCCTAAGAACTTTACAAACATTGATGGATTCATTTTTACAATGGTCCAGAGTTTGGAAAGTATCTCATCCCCATTTCACAGATGAGGCAGCTGGGGAAAGGAAAGGTTAAGTGCCCAAGACCACACAGGTACACTGTTATAGACTCAGGAATAAAAGCCCAGTACTCCTGATTCCCAGACTTGTGCTTTAGCCACTAGTCCATGTTGACTTTTCTAAGAACTGTCCTACCTACAGGTATCGTAGCAGAGTATATTCAGTATAGGCAATCACAAATTTTGATAGAGTTCAATAAAAGCCTGAGGAATTTATCAGTAAAATTATGACCCTTCCATAACAATAAATGAATGGGTGCTTTTAATTAGAAATTGGTACAGTCCCCATTTGAAGAGGAAATCATAACAAATCAAATGCGGATTCGCTTTCATTGCTAGAACTTCAATGGGGTTGGACTTGGATGAAATAGGAATCTGGCTTGGCTTCCTGAAGTTACTGGAGGGACTGTGTGAGGAAGGCTAGTATACTCACATATATACCTGGCACGTGAATGAATGCCAAGTTAGTTGGTGCTAGTAGAAATATAGGGGTTAAAACATAATTAATAAAAATGTATCTAAGACAAAATTATGTCCTTTAGTTTAGTCCTTGCCTAGTGCACTTTAGAATGAAGTGTAATTCTTGTAATTGCTTTATTACTACTTGACATTAGACCTTATGTTAAGCAATCATAATGGTATGGCAGGATGAACAAAAGGAGATGATGATCAAAATACAGTGATGATCAGTTTGTATCTTTAAGGCATTACGCTCGTACCCAACTGCCAGAGGCATTTTAGGACCAGAGTTGACCTTTCTTTAGATTATATATTACCAAAAAAAAATCATGAATGGGCAGCTAGTTTTTTGTAAGCTTACAACTGTTCTGAGCAATTGCACATTTTCTCATCCCATTCTTTATCAGTATGTTTCTGACTTATTTTGTACTAAAATGTGCAACATTACATTACATGATAGAATATAATGCTGGTGGCTACAGCAGGGTTGACTTGCCTCTAGCTACTGTCTAGCCCACAAATGGCTTGGAGACCTTCTGGTTAGACACCTCATGCAATTTACAGTGTTCTTTTGCACCACTTTAACAGACTATACAACTTCATTGAAACAATAACATGGAGCTCTCAGCTTCCAAGGAAAGAAGGGGGAGAGGTCACTCATGGTTCTGACTCTAAGTCTGCTTTTATCTCCCCCCCCACCCCCTCCTTTGCACTTCCTTCCTGTGCCTTTTGTACCATTTGAGCTACAGTAGAACCTCAGAGTTACAAACACCTGCATTACACACTGATCAAACAGCCACACCCCTCATTTGTCACTGTAAGGACACAATCAAGCAGGAGCAGAGGGGGAAAAAGCAAATACAGCGCAGTACTACATTAAATGTAAACTACTGAAAAAAAGGGAAGTTTTAAAAAAAATGTGACAAGGTAAGGAAACTGTTTCTGTTCTTGTTTCATTTAAATTAAGATTGTTAAAAGCATTTTTCTTCTGCACAGTAAGGTTTCAATGCCATATTAAGTCAACATTCAGTTGTATACTTTTGAAGAACAATGTTTTGTTCAGAGTCACGAATGTTTCAGTCATGAACAACCTCCATTCCCGAAATGTTTGCAACTCTGAGGTTCTACTGTAATAAGTTAATTAGCATCTTAACTCCCTCCAGCCCATCACAGTCTGTCAGTTCCCCCAAGCACACCTGACTAATTGGTAATGCAGCAATCGGATTGCTAGCTCAGCACTCTGTCACACATCTCCCCCTACCTTACCTGACCATCAGCTTTTTCTTTTCTATGCTCTCCCTTGCTTATCAGTGGTGCCACCCTCCGGAATGAAGTCTAAGTCCCTAGGGCAGCACTTCTCAAACTGTGGGTTGGGACCTCAAAGTGGGTTGCAACCCCATTTTAATGGGGTCACCAGGGCTGGCATTAGATTTGCTGGAACCCCATTGCCTGCAGGCTGAAGCCCGAGCGCCATTGCCTGGAGCTGAAGCCAAACTCTTTGGGGGAGCAGGGCTTGGGCAGGCTCAGGTCCCCACTCTTAGGGTCGTATAGTAATTTGTGGTCCAAAGGGGGTTGCAGTACAATTAAGTTTGAGAATCCCTGCCCTAGGGTGATCAGCTAGATCGTTGTGGTGCCCACTCATTTTCTACCCACAGAAATCACACTTGGTGGGGAAAGGCCACCTCCACAGCTCCATTACAGCCCACAAGTCATCACACCATGGACACACTGGGAAATTGCTTTACCTATTCTCCCCTGTTGTATCTGGTGGTGGATTGAGGGCACTGCCCTCCTCCCCTGATTGCTCAGGGCCTTAGGCTCTCACAACCACACCTGGGCTTCTTCTCCTTGGGGCTGCAGCATGAAGGATTCCATGCATCCCTCTATCTTTAAGGATCTCAGGTTATCTATCTTCTATCCCTCAGTTTCTTGGGCAACTCTTTTCTTCCCTTTTCAGCTGGGCTTTGTAGTCTAGGGGTTTCTAAATTTGCCCCCACCAGTTTTTTTCCCCCCTTTCCTGCTCAATTTCCTCCTCAAGTTCTCTGTTTCTCCAGCTGGGTCTCAAAACCCCCACTGGGCAGGGTCTCCAATCAGTTTAGGTAAAGGCAGTCGCTCCACTACTCCACTGTGCTTTCAGTTAAACCTTCCCTGGACTGAGAGCAGTACCTCTGCCACAGTGCAGCACTCTCTCACCCCCAGATGCTCTAGTCTCTCACTTGCCCCTGGAATCAGTGGGGTTTCACCAACTCCCTCTAGTCCAGGGAACAAGTGGAGGCTGTGTCTACCAGGCCTCTTTGGGGTTTCCTTCCTGCCATTACTAGAAAGATGGACAATGTCTTTCCTTTGGCCTTTCCTGCAGTCCTGACCTAGTTGCAAAATTTGGCAAAACTACATGCCAACTATGGGCAGTTTTTTTTCCTGGATGTCCATAATGAAAATGTGTAATTGGTTCATAGAATATCGCAGTAGTAAGGTACCTCAGGAGGTTATCTAGTCCAACCCCCTGCTCAAAGCAGAACCAATCCCCAAACAGATTGATATTTGCCCCAGATTGCTCAATGGCCCCCTCAAGGATTGCGCTCACAACCCTGGGTTGAGCAGGCCAATGCTCAAACCACTGAGCTATCCCTCCCCCTGTTGGAGCAATTCTGAGCTCTTCCTTCTTCTCCTCCATGCCCTTGGTGGCTCTGGGTTCCCCAAGCTTCTAGTCCTCTATAGGATCAGTCCTTTTGCTGTGGCAAGGCAACCTCCATGAACTCCTCTATCATTTTACAGAAGCATCCAAAGTGGTAGATTGATGCTATGTAACCCACACCCATTAGTCTCAGGGAGGCCCCAGTGGAACTGTTCCAACACCAGATCCTTCATTATCTCCCCCACCATTTGAGTGTCTCCCTTCAGCCAATGGGTAGCCTAGCCTACTAACTTTTGGTCAAAGGCCCAGGACCACACCTCTCCAGTCCACCTCATACCTCAAAGGTTTTGGCTGTATTTCTCACTGGAAAGGCTGACTTAATCTAGGATGACCACCTTGACCCTCTTAGTGTCTGGCCTGCTCATCATTCAGTGATATATAGGTGACTTGAGCTCCCTGGTCAAATAAGGGGCTAGCAACAGGGTCCAGGAACATGGCAGGGTCAGCTGCAGGGCCCATCTTACAGATCCCCATGGTCCATGCTCAGTTACCATTCCCCACTGGAGAACTCACCACCTTCTGGAAAAGGTTCTATATGTTGGCTTGTTCGCCTATGAAGTCCTGCTGGCTCTTCTGTTGCTCAGCAGGCCTGGTCAGCAAAGTCTGCTTCTCCAGATGGTGGGACTGCTAGAAGCTTTGCAGAATCTTCAACATCTCCTCCTATTGTTTTACAGGTCTCCTCCATTATCCAAGCCACCACACCCTCATACCAGCTAAGATCCCAGACAAGCCCCCATGTGTGGCAGGATGGACTTTCTCCTACTACTTTCTAGCCCACAAATAGCTTAGCTGCTTCTTCTGATAAAACACCCTATGCCATTTATTTACAGTGGTCTTTTCTATTACCTTTACAATCTATGCAATCTCATCCCAACAGTAACATAGAAACCTCAGCTCCTGAGGTAAGAAGGGAAAATAGCACTCACACCTCTAATTCCTCCCCTTCATACAGCTGTCCTGTGCCTTTTCTACCATCTAGGTTAATGAGATAGTTAGCTTTTTAATACCCTCCAACCTATCAATTGGGAGTGGTTCCCATACTCAGGTGTGCTCTGAGGTAACTAACTGGAGTTGCAGTGATCAGACTGCTGCCTCAGGTGCTGTTGCTCAGCACTCTGTCACAGTATCATAATGTGATTGTGCAAAGATTTGAGTAAAAAAAGTTGTGTGTGTATGCACCTGCATATGTGTAAAAATACATATAGAGGTCATTGTCAAAAATGCAGCAGTAAAATTAGTATTCAGTACAATAGTGAGCTCAATATCCCTTACATTACCCATAGTTCTAGGTCTCAAAATATGCCAGAAAATTTAGTTTTTGCAGAATACATGCCCATTAATATTTTACAAGAAGATAGACCCTGAAGATTCCTCCACAAAATGAATTCCTGAAACCTTAACAACAGCAATTTAGTAGAAATAAGTCAGGAGTTCTAAAGTGGATGTTGCCACTTCCTGTTAGTTTTATTCTCTCATACAGCTATTTTTATAAATCACAAGTGATTGATGATTTATAAAGTTTGGTTGCAGCCAATCTGAAAATCAAAGTTAAAAAATTAGATAGGAAGTATTTTAAAGCATTTGTTCTGTAATACAATGGTCCTGCTTCCCTCTGACAGAACACTGATTTGGTGAGCTAAGTACCTGATCAAGCGCTAATACAATGTAGGAAAACATAATTTTATTTACTTACATGCATAACATTAGTTGAGGGGGAGGGGGGAGAAATCAGTAAATTTAGTGCAGCTAGGGGGATATTTGTTCAGTTAGTGTGGTATTTTCTATAATGATTTCTGATTACCAAAATGCATAGTACAAATGGTAATCAGTGCCCCTTTCAAAGCAAGTGCTAACGCTGAGTACCTCCTATCAGTTTAATCACAGTGTGTGAGTCATACAGTAATGTATCATAATTGCCCCCCACAAAGTTGGCTTGAGGGTCTCATTTCATTTTAATATCACTGGACTTTATAAATTACTGAAACTCAACATGATTTCCTTGAATGTTGCATACTTCATTGAAAGTTCTAGATGCATAATTAATCTTAAATAAGGTTATCATAAGAAGGGTGATTTTTTTATTTAAAAAAAACTTTTCTGTAATAGGATAAAAAATTAATAGTAATGCTTTTAAAATTTCATATTGCTAGGCACTTTCCTTTTTACCTTAAGATCTATTCTGATTGCAATCTCTTCAGATAATTAAATCTATTCTTTCAAAACAAGGGTAGATTAACAGAAATAAAAAGCTTTCTGATGCAACCGTACACAGTTTCAGACACCAGGGGCTTTATTCTCATTTTGATGCCCCAGGAGTTGCACATATAAATCCTTGCACATTGAGATGAAACTATAACTCTTAACAAACTTTAAAAAAAACAGAGAAAGCTAAACAACATATAAACTTGATACTGTGCATTATTTTGAGAAACTACAGCCAAAAAGGCGATTTAAGACGCCACTTGGCATGCAGAATTTTCTTGAGATTACTGAATATAAAGTCCCGGACTTCAAATTTTCATATCCACTCACAGAAGTTAGTGTATAGTTAGCTAGAACAGATTGAATTATTCATGGTGAATATAATCTCCCACAAACCGAACCCTTATTGCCTGTTTGTGAATTATTCGCTAACCAGTCCTGAATTTTTTTTATTAACATGTTTGTTATTCACAAAATGTTCACTGAATACTTTATGGGAACAAATTGTTTGTTTAACTGTGCATTTTGGCTGTTTGTTATTTGTGGCATGTGGCTGTACAGTTTCTACTCTTTGAGAAAGTTCAAAGAGTGGCTCCTTAGGAGGAAGAAGAGGGAATGCCTTTGGGAAGATAAAGATCCATGCCCAGTGGTCACTGAAGTAGATGGATGAAAGTTTTCATGCAAATCCTTTTTTTTTTTATGCCAAATAACACAGATTTGGGGTGACCAAAACAATTCATAAATATGGGTTTAATTAGCTTCATTGTCTACAGTAAGGTTGCCAGGGGTTTTAGCACTAGTCTCAATTAAATCACTGGTTGCACTGGCTGGAGTTTTTGGCAAAATACGCTAGAGTAGTCGAACTCAAGACTTTATTCCTTTTTAATAAAACTGCTGAACCATTCCATTATTTTATATTGCCTCTCTGAACTCCCTCAGGGAATAGCCTGTTTGCAGTCTTCCTTTTCAGTGGATTCACTGTTATACCAGATTCAGGTCTGCCCTTCATTAATAATAATTCACAAACCTCCAGCTGTGCTCCTAACCCTGACAGAGAGCTGCCAAACAAAGCTTGTTAAATAGATCACCAACCAGTTTTGAAAAAACACGCAGCTCTGGTTCTAAAAACACTCCGCTCATCAACTATCACTTGGTTTCCAGCCATGCATTGCAGAATCTGTGCCTGTTTCTGCAAGCCCTCAGGAATTCACACATTTTATCACAATGTTTGCCTTTCAGATTGGATCTTTATTCAGCTCTTTAATGAAAGTATTGTACCTGAAGACTTAGTGTTTGTCTTACACTGCATCTGGGGGTGAGCCTCCCAGTAACAGTTTTATGCTACTGAGGCTCTGGCTAGCACACTAAAAATAGCTGTGTAGACATTTTTTGACATACCAACTCAGACTAGAGCTTGAATTTTCAAACTTGGGGGATGAGGTGGGCTTGAGACCCCAAGCTCTAGCCTGAGTTGGTACATCTACACAGCTATTTTTAGTGCACGGTCGTGAGTCTGTGGACCTGGGCTGGGAGGCTCACTCCCAGATGTATTATAGACATACTCTGATAGGCTTCCCTATTAATTGTATTGTGCAATGGGTAGGTTTTGCATCACAGCTTTTCAAATGGCGGGAAGGGTTTTCATACTAGTGCAGATCAATTGTGTAGAATGTAAATGATCACTGGAAAGTCACCAAAGAGGGTTCAAGTTGCTTTTGATCCCATTAAAGAACAGTCCCTAATGAAAGCTTAACAAAGTAAGAGACTTATTTCCACAGTAAAACTTAATTCCACACAATGATAATGTATGAATAAAGAATATGTATTAAAAAAAATAAAAAAAATAAACATGACATTAGAAAGCAGAAAAAAGCCCATGAAAATAAGAAATCCCAGGAACTATCAGTTTTTTGGTCTCTTGGGAAGATCACTTCCAGATTCATGAACAGGACTTTGGAACAAATGAAGAAGAGACATATTACTCTGAACAAAGACTTTTCAAATGCAGAATCTCCTAGCAAGGCACTGACTGCAAGGAAAGGGATAGAGGTTAACAAGTTGATGATTCAGACGAAACCATCACAGACACATAGACTTTAAGGTCAGAAGAGACCATTATGATCATCTAGTCTGATCTCCTGCACAATGCAGACCATACAATCTCACCCATCCACTCCTATAACAAACCCCTAACCTATGTCATATTTAATTTCCTGCCACAAGTTAATATACAGAATGAATGCAGCATTGGAAAGAGTCCCATTCAATCAGGTTTAGGTGAGTCTTCTGGCTTCTTGTCTATATTGCCTTGCCTGTCCTGAAAGCAAAGTGTCATCTCAAACATCTATCTTAGAGGAGAGAGGGTGCAGAGTAGGTCAACCAACATGGTACTCAGCCTTAAGATTAGAATATCTGAAGACAGAGTAAAAGAGTTGGACAGATTTTCACAGAGAAAAAAGGTGACTATGCACATTTTCAGCCTTAAAGGTTTACACAAAATGCAGAACACGAGTAGCTATCTTGTGGAGGCTCAGCTTGCAATGCCTGTGTCTTCAGTCTTTTTTAGTCTATCACAGCTGGGCACCTTGCTCAGTCTAGGTGTCATGTCTCAAGTCATGCTCTTGGTGATAATGCACAACAACCTCAACAAATAGAAAGGCTACCAATTAATTTCTACAACTACTGTACATACCACGAACAGAAGTCAGGTTTTCTTTATGCTTTAAAAAAGAAGAAGAGGGATTGGTTGTCACCAGACAATTTGTTGTGCAGAGTCTTTACTCTAAGTTCGCCAAAGTAACATAAATTGTTTATGAACATCAGGGAAAGGTGAAGACAAACAGATGGGTACAAAGTGGACTGCTTAGGTTAAAAGGACTTGTAATAAGAGGTCTATAAGGCAGATAAAGTCATAGGTTGGCATGGCAATGAGCTGAAAAGTTCCAGAAACAGGAAGAAATATTCATAATTGAAAGCACAAAAATGTGTCTGGAATGGCTAATGTTAATGAGATTAGGTTGTGACCTTTTCCCGAATATTGCTTGTCTGAGGGTCACTGAATGGAAGAAGGGTGACACAGATTGGACACAGCAAGCTTTACTTTCATGACTGACATCCCTTCCATCTCCTGGGACCCTGGGATCCATCATGACTCCAATAGGCCTTTGCCATCCTGATCCTGAAAGGCATCCTAACTACACCAGACAAGAAAGAGTGAATTGTTGACATTAGCCCCTCCACTGGCTTTGGCCAAATCCTGAACACGGGTTATAAAGATTGGGTTCCTGTTCTCCCCAGTGCTTCCCTCATTTAATGGCCCCCAGATAATGTTCAAAAACACCCTCACCTTATTTCTCCCCTTTCCTCTCTCTCTTTTGTATTCCATGTAATAAGAATGTGGTTGAGCCAGCCAGGACAAGTCCACCTTTAAAACCCTACTGTAAGCCTGTGACCAAAGAGGAAGCTAAAGCAACACTGTGGTACAAGTTTACTAGGTCTCGGAATGGCTGATAAGATCACCTGCTGAGTGCCAATGTTTCTCCAGCAGAAAGGTTGCGAGTGAGAGGCAGCACCAGAGACAGAAGCTGCATTTACTCTCTCTGCTATTCTTCTTTTGGTCCTTTTTGTGTTTCTTTTGTTTTGTTTTAAAAAAAAATAAAATAAAAAGGATCAGACATCAGCAACAACTACTGTAGATGAGCTCCAGATCATCTCAATTAACATTTTCACTTTACCCCCAGAATAACAGAGTATCTTTGATACCATCTAAAAAAGCCTGTCAAACAGCAGGTTTTTCCCTACAAAAGACATTATGCAACAAAACAGAAAAGGGAATAAGAAATGCCATTATATTGAAAGTCTTACTTAATATTTTACATTTCAAATGTTTAAAACTGTTTTTCTTCTTTTTCTGTATCTTTAATAAAGAATTTATTATTATTGTTATGATGGAAATAAGTCGGCATAACTTGACACAAAACCCTTGACCACACTCAACTGTTTAGTGTTGTAACAGTGAACAACAACTTCATTAACATTTCCTTAGACAACCTTCAACCTCCCTTATCAACACAACAGATTCCCCTCCCCCTCATTTTAAAACAACCAAAAAAAAATCACCCCTAAGGACTTCACTTCAGGATTTACAATGTGCTAAGTACATGGTGGAAGTTTAAGACAGGACTTTATGAGAGTAGTTAATACTCTGTAGATACCCAGGACACATGTACAATAGAGATGAGGTTTACATCAGTATTGATTCTTAGTCTTTTTATTTATGAAGCCCTTGGTAACCTGAAACAAAATACAAACGTGCCAGTTTTCTATTTTAAGAAAGCACGGTTCAATACATAGATGTATAAGTTTTAAAATTTCATACCCAAGGACTATTTAAAATGTGAACTTCATAAAAGATATTCCAGGGATCTCATAACCATTGTTACAGAGCATTCATGTTTTCAAAAATAATTAAAGCCGAAGTTCTTGGGTATATCTTGCCAAGGTCATCTGATGATTATTCCCTGATCTGCATTGTCTGAAAGAAATAAATAGCAGTGTGAATTGTAATTACTCAAAGCACTACAGAATAAAGCTACAGTAAATTCCTTCACAGTTGAACTGAACTGTTTAACACATGGAAACTCTAATTGACAATTCTGTACCAAAGTGTAAATTTGTCAAGGAAGGATACACAACAAGTTTTTTTTAACATCTCAGTGAGTGCTGTTGTGAATTGGATCTATTACTTCTGAATAGTGCATGAAGCTGACAAGCACTTGTCATTTAAAGACCACATGGAGGCATTTAGTTTTCCATTTAGACATAATAACACATTATGCAAATAACCTTGCCAAGGAAAGCTGGAGGCTTACATGAAATATACTGTCAAATACCAGTTGCTAATAAATGAACATTTCTGTATAGATTGTCTTAATTCGGGGAGTTAAAAAATAAATGTGGTAGATAGAATATCTTACTATTGTAAGCTGTATAGAAGTTCAATGCAGAATTGCATGTAGTGAAATTTTAAACACAAAATTAACACTCCTTGCCTGTGATGAAATTTGTCTGTTCTGGAAATAAGTTGAAATTTTAATAAGTCTGTAAAACTCTTCAACTATAAGTCAACCTGCATCAAACAAACAAAAAAAATCATTTTGAGTTCATGCCATATGAATAAGAAAATCAGGAAAATCACTGGGTTCATTAGTAGTGCTCACATAGGACCCAGCTGAGCCAAACCTAGATGAAGCCAATCTCTTCACTCTTCACTTTTTTTTCTTTTCTTTTTTCTTCTTTTTTTTTTGTCAGCCAATAAGACAGCATCCTTTTCCCTTTGTCATTTTTTTTAAGTTGTCAGTGTTTTCAGTGCTAATGGAACTAGCAGGATCAGGCCCTATGCCTGGACCATGCACTATTAAAGCCAATAGGAGTTTTTTCCAGTGACTGCAACAGGAGCAGGAGCAGACTCATAGTTCACGCTAGTGGAGGTTATGTAAACTGTCCCACTATTTTTACCAGTGCATCTTGATTCTAACCTCCAACATCCCTGATACTTCAGTCTTGGGTCTTTCCTGAGCAGAGGACTGCCAGTCACGCCTAACTGCATGGCATTTCTATGATGTGTGGATATCATATTTCTATGAGAAATGGAGACTGGGACGAAACTATCAAACTTATTTTCATGTGTGACATAAGCACAATTCAAGAACTCAGGTCTTCAGCACACAGACCTCAATCCTTTGTAATGGAGATGTCAGATAAAATTATTTAAAATAAACAGCATGGAACAGAAATAGTTCAGGAAATTTGTAATGGGATCAGAGTCTTTCAGATACAAGTATATGGTATGTATCCAGCCCACATCAGCAGTGAATGAATGAATGAATGTTTAAAGAAATTAATCAAAGATAGATTACTGCTTTAAAATCCCTGTTACATCACCTCACAAATGTATTTTATCAATATGGTACCAAAACCCAAATACCTCCTTATAGAAATGTGGCTGTCAAGACCAAGATAATTATGATACGGTAAAAATGACTTACTTCCCATTAGCCAGATTGTGTAATATTAAAATGAAGTAACTACATTCATATTTGTCTTATTGGTTAGTAAAAGTTCCCCAAGCTGAATATTTCTCTAATGTGATGTCAAAACACTGAGGGATTAATTTATTAGTGTATTCTATAATTTAAGAAGAATACAGATGGCTCCTGAAGTCAGAGAATATTCTGTTTTGGGGTGTAGTGGTATCTCATTGCAATTATTAGTCATTCTCAAAGCAGAAGTGGCTAAAAAACAGGTCTTAACTAAAAACAGGCAGTTGTGATCAGGCTCTATTCATGCAGGGCAAATGCTTATTGAAAGATATTGATTTGCAGCTCATTCACTGCAGAAATCGCCTACTTACTAAATGTTTAGTCTTGCTTTTGAAGGCAAATTAAATTCAACAGACAGTTTTGATGCTAAATTTAGAACTTCTCTCCTTGTTTCTATTTTTAATAATGAGAATAAAATACAGTTGTTTCCAAGCTGGCACCTTCTTCACCCTTTAGGAAACTAAACTCTAAATTAATACTGTGTCAGAAATCCAGCCTTAATTAGCCTAATCAAATAACATTTCTACTTTAGGGAAGAAGGATTAGAATCTAATCTACTAAAACGGTTCCAGGAGTTTATATTTGAGTAACTGTTTGGGATGTAACCAATTTTATTTTTTTTTTTGCTTCTTTTTAATTAATAGTTCAAGGCTATTTTCCTCTTTTTTGGAAACTGAACTGAAGGATTTTATTTTCCACTGGGAATTTAGCCTTTAAAAAAGGAATTCATTAAATTTTGCTTTACAAACTAGCGTCCATATAGTTTAAGGCATGGTACAGGGGACACTTTATCAAGTAAATGGCATGGCCTCCTCTGGTTCAGGTAGGATGGTTTGGGGAGGCAAATGGTTTGCAAGTTACTTTAAGAGGCTATCACATGATGAAGTTGATGCTTACAGTGATCCAACCAATCTTTAATCACTAAGAAGTTTGAGGATTACACTGTACTCCCTTCTGAATGATTGATGAGGATATCAGCTTTCATTTGAAACCAAGCGGACTACACATTTTAGAATCCCATTGCAAGAGAATCTTGAGACAGTTTAAGACTGTTACCACCTTCCATTAGTCCATTCAAACAACTTTGCCAATTATCCACATTCATTCGCTCCCAAACTGCAAAGGATTTAAATAAACTGCCAACTATTTGCAGTAGGAACTCATTATACAATGGGAATCCAATGTTTTTTCTGAGGTCCCACATATAAGGACACCATTAACACTCAAAGGCATTTGAAAATATATTTCCTTGTGGGGACTTTGATGGCTATCAAATAAGCAGGGAATTTGTGCTGCTTCATAGCTTTGAAGGCAGACACCATCAAATTGAGTCAATGAAAATACACCTATTTGTATAATATTCCCACTACTTTTGGTTCAAAGTAAAAATTGTCCCTGAGTTTTCATTCAGCTACTTTAGCTGTTTTTCATTTATTCTGAGATAACAGTCCACTCCAAACTAAATAATCTTCTGATCAGAAAAAGATGATTATTTCTCTTTCCAAAGGCAATCTTTTCTTTGAATCCATAGCTGAGACAAGCTGGTCACTTTTTGAGGAGACCAAGTTTTCCTTCGCTAGGCTCTTTGGTCAAATAAATGAAAAGAAAACAAAACTGTTGATTCCTGCTCATGGAACTAGCATTTATTTTCTGTGGTGGTCAAAGTCTATAATTTTGAAGAAACTCCTTTCAGGTCTTGCCAGAGTAAATGCAACATTTGAACACTAGAGAAACATCAGGAAAGTTGTCTTTCTGCTACTTGCAGGCTTGTTACTTCTGTGAAATATTAAGAGATTATTAAAATGGAAATATAGTAAATGGAAAGCATAAAGACACTGATATCAGAACCTGAAAGCATAGTAAGGATCACCATGAACTTTGATATTGCAGCTGTAGAAACAATTTTTCCTAAAAGGAGATAAATATGGGCTTGATTCTGCAAGTTGCTGAGCACTGTGGTTCTGATCCAGCAAAGTATTTAAGCACATGCTTAACCTTAAACACCAGTAGTCCTAGTGAATTCATTGAAGCTTTGCTGGGCTAGGGACAAAGGGTTCAGCACACTGCATGCGTTAGCTTTAGCTTAATTTTTCTTACCTTAGACTGATTTAGTGCACATTAGTTCTCCACATTGATGTATGTCAGTTTTCTTTTCATCCAAAGTTGTATTTTTTAGAGTTTACTGATATTCCCAAAAGGCCTGACCAAAACCACACTAAGTCAATGGAAAGATTCCCATTGACTTCTATAGGTTCAGGATCAGGGCCCAAGTTGCCCCTTCAGAAAAAAAAAGTCTTTTGAATCCCTCACTGCTAAATTAGTTGCAAGTTTAGAATCACAACATTATTTTTATTTATACAAAACACTTCCTAAATTTCAAAGCTTTCCATATCTTTTGGAATGCTTCAGATAAACTTTTTAAACCATTATATTGGCCAGCCATCTGATGAACATCTGGCTAGAAATGTAAGCAAATGGCCAAATGCAAACATGAACCTTTCAGTCATCCCTTGTGAATCCCAATATTTATTAAGCCAAGATGTTGCTTAATGTGTTTAGGTTTAGGCTACATACTGTGTACATGGTAGTAGTAGCATCACCGGTCTGAACACAAGGAGGAAAATGTTTAGATGAAGAGATTCATGTAAGAGGCCCCAACATAACATTGACATAGTTGTGGGGAAGAGAGCAAATCTTCATTACACCGTTCATTTCGCTCATGTGACAGCTGATTTTAAAAAACTACCAGCAGCTTCACTAACCATAATCCTCATCATTGTGTAAATACTGCAGAACTGCTATAGGCTTATATGTAGAGCAGTGCTGACATTATCAATTCTCTGATCAATTAACAGAAAGAGAAACTATCCTAATGGAATGGCTAAAGCCTGTTTTTTGTTCTTAGCACAGTTAAACAAAAAATGGCGCTTGAATTTAGAAATTAGTGTGATAAAAATACAACTACTGGTTTTCTCAACTTGTGATCTGACAAGAGCATCCTTGGTAGAATTTTATTAGGTTATTATTTCACTGCTCTACTCCTGATACAGATAATCCTCTTGGCAGAGTTTATATTAATAAATAATCATCTGTGACATGAGGGAAGAGATGCATAAAAGACATACAAATGTTCTTTTATTGCAGGCAGCATTTTAATAAACAAAGACAGAACTGAAAGTTGTGTTAATCCTGGCCTTCTCATCTAGCATACTATTGAAATAACCCCCGAAAGCACTGCAGAAAGGCACAACTGAACTGCACATAAAAAGGCACAACTGAATTGCACTTGACTTCTAGATTATACTGTCTCTCCTTACAGGACATATCTTTATAACAAAGATTTAAAAGAGAATATGTCTTATACAAGTGCCGTTCAGCAATTTTACTTGTTTTGTGACCTAGAATGCATTAATAATGTTATTCTTTTACATTTAACATTTATAAAACACATGGCATGAAAAAAAAAGTTTGTAGTTCTCACAGTCTAAACAATAAACAAAGTGCCTCCAGGATTCATTTTAATGAGAAATGCCAGTGTTGCACAGCAGAAGTCTTGGGATGGGCAATGCACACAAGTAGATTAATTATAATTTAGGAGATAAGAAATGTGTGAATTTTATAACAGCTCTTGTAGAAAATAAATATACTGTTAATCACTGACAGTTTTATGTCCTCAAAGGTATTATTAACCTATAAATATATGTCACATACATTTAGGAGTTTAAAATGCTGGATATTTATTTATTTATATTTGCAGGCTACTAGTGTTTCTCCCCTTGTAACTAGCAAGGTTTTTTTACTGTGGAGTTAGTACAGGGTTTCCAGAACATAGTGCAGAATGCAGCAAATATGCAGCATGATTACCTATTAGTCCTGTGCACATTTGAACAATATAGATTTATAATCATCAACATTCTAGCTAAGCTACGACTCCAGTCTGTGCTGGAATAGGCATTTAGACTTTTCTGGATCATCAATTAAGAAGTTTCTCAAAATCCCTCTACTGGATTTCTGGAAGCTGTTTGCAAGTTAAAGCTTCTTCTCCATCCCAAAGTGGAATTTCTCTGCTAGAGAATTCACTTCTTAACTTCCTCCAGCAAATCCAGTTGGCAGCCGATAGTCTGATGTTGGTAGTGCAATCTGTAGCCTTCAAAGTGGCAGGTGATGATAGACTAGAATTTTAATAGCCTAAGGAATTGATTTACAACTATTTAGCCTATATGATAGTTAATGTATAAATTTTTGTTGCATTTCAGAGATGGACTGCATTTGATTTACAAGGTAAATATATTAATCTCGTATGGTGGGTATGTAGATTTACCAAATGGCTGAATGGGTGGATGCATTCAAAACCTGTCAAAAACTGTGATCAAAACCTGTAGTGGATACAAACTATATCAATGATTTCCTAAGAAATCTTGTTATGGAAAACCTCTAGATACAAATCCATAATATCTGGACAATTATCAGCAGAATTCCATTATTTGGAACTACCACCCAGAGTAAAAGTAACGTCACAAAATCCATTTAACCTGCAGCATTTCTCCTGTTTGTTGCAACTAAACTTAACTCCTAATTTTCCCCGATGTTGTAGCCATTCCATAATGACCTTCAGAAATTCAGAGTCACTGCTGATGTCATTAGGACTCTAAGATTCAGACTGAAGTTGAAAGACGTCTTTGAATAAGATTGAGGGTTTAAAATTCTACACTTTTAGAGATTTCAACGTGAAAGCAGCACTTGTAAAGCAAAAGTATTTTTCCATTCACCAGCAAAAAAGGTAGAAATTTGAACTTTTCCCCATATGGGGTCAAATCTGGCAGACCTTCCTCATACTCATCTCCCACGGAAATGGATATGTTAGTAAAACATGCAAGTTTTAAGTGTGTAAGAGTCCTTTGAATTACCATCATTCAGTAAGCTGTGACAAAGGAAAGAATCTTCTTTTCCTGGATGTTCTGCTACTTAGCACCAGTGCACACAGTAGCTAAAGCTGATCAAACTACTTATTGCAAATTTAGCACACACACCTCCACACCCCATTTGTAGGCTGATCTCAGTTCGTGCAAATATATTCATTATTTGTTAGTATCCAAATAACTCATGCAAACAAATTTAGATTGGGTTGACTTCAACTATGTTACTTTGGTGCTTGTGATTGGTCACATGGTATTGTTTCTGGTCTCTGATTAGATTAAATTTTCTAAGCAGGAGAATCATAAACAATAAGTAATGCACTTTATTCATCCAAAAATTCATATTAAATTTATTTATGTTAAAATTTGTAAAATCTTTAGGAGTCATTAGCATTTAACAAATTGCTGGCAACTGTCTTCTTGCTACTCGCAAATCATATTATCCTCAAAATAATGGTGAACCATACTCGGTACCATTGTTCATGAAAATATTCACAAATCACTTCTTCTGTTATTCAACCAAGTTAAATCGCAGTTATAATTCAAAATATTGAAATAGATCTCAGGCATATAAACACATTTTATCCCCATTAAAAATGTTGTTTATCTTCAGAAAACAAAGGGGAACAAATTTTGTGACTTGAGTCCATCTTTCCTTTGAAGACTGCCGCTCCCTCTTGTTGGTTATGTTTTGGTTTTGTCAGTCCAAAAGCAGGATTGATTCAGATCTCATTTTCTTCAAATCTTCCAAGCTCAGGAACTTTGGATTCTGGTTTTAGCTAACTTCTTTTTCAATTAAAACCAAGCATGAACTGAAA
The DNA here is from genome assembly GCF_003597395.2 of Chelonoidis abingdonii. NCBI lineage: Eukaryota > Metazoa > Chordata > Testudines > Testudinidae > Chelonoidis > Chelonoidis abingdonii. The sequence continues at coordinate 36,932,967 of NC_133775.1, read as the reverse complement.
GGGTGGTTTTGGTCTTGCAAAAATCTAATCAGCTTGGGTTTTGTCTTGCAAGACCAAAACCAGGAGTAATTCAAATCCATGTCCTACTTATGTGCTATCTGATTGACCAAGCCATCTGATTAGCTGCAAGAGTCACCAGAGTGATATTTAAGCTCAGCAGCATCAGTCTAGTGAGTACTCAATGTGCTCTTTACCTGCCCCAGGCTCCAGCCCCATCCTGGCCCTCTGGGTCAGAACAGACTCACAGCATCGACTTCTAACTCTTTGCTGCTGTTTTAAAAATCCCATTGTTGTGTGGTGGAATTATAACATCAAACAAAAACAACCAACCAGTTATTAATATAGTACACCTGATTTTAGTTCAATGTAGCCCCCAAAAGATGCAATTTGCAAAAGATCCAATTATTAGACAGATTGGATGGTCTTGTGGCTAATGCCCTAGACTATGACTCTCATCAGTTCAATTCCCAGGCCTGTCACAGTCTTCCTCTTAGATATTAATTACTTCTAGATAGAATAGAACAAATAGAAGTTAGAATTAGATAGTTAGACTGCACATAGGACTGTTCATATAATACAAAAAGTAATTGGTGAATAGTTTCATAAAACACCAAGTTTAGCTCACTAGTATTTTCTGAATATTGTGTATTATTAGCAAGTATTTAGACAGACACTAATGGGTTGTGAACTGGTCACTTCATCTCTCTGTGCTTCAGTTCTCCATCTGTAACATTTTTCCATGCTTTGTCCATCTTGTTTATTTAAGCTGTAAAATCTTCAGGGCAGGGGTAAGATTTTCAATAACATCTAAGTGACTTAGCATCAGTGGAATTCATAGCTCTGTATTAGGCACACAGGCTCCCCATGCATTGAATCCCTTAAAAAGGGGTTCAGAGACGCCAACAAGCTCTGCAGAGAGATGCCTAAGATAGCTAATAGGAAATACTGAGGAGAGCACTGAGCTCTCTGAGGTAATTAGGCACCTCATTTTGGGCTGAAGAGAGGTGCTTCCTTGCACTCCAGATTCTCAACTGTGAGCCCTCTTCTGGAATTTGGGCTGGCCTGGCTAAGATGCTGAGAGAGAGAGAGAGACTTCATTATAGTCAATAGCCCAGAAGTTAGGACACTTGTCTGGGATGTGAAGCAGGGACTTGAACCTGATGCTCTGCAGGAGAGACTGAGAGACCTACCCCAGAATATTCTAAGCCTCTGCTTCAAATCTGGTTGTCCCACATCCCAGATAAGTGCTCTAACCACTGGGCTATTGGGGAGCTTGGGACACCCACCCATCTTCTCAACAAAAGGTTCCAACCTGCTTGGCCCAGTTGTATTTTGTGGGGGGTAGGTATGTGCAGAGCATGCCTACTGGATCAGACCCCTCAGGTGAGATAGGTAAAGAATGACAAGTTTGTGAATCCCTAGAGTACCTCATTAACTGAGGGGTGGCATCAGAACTTAGGCAACTTTTTCACTGGTGGGCATGCACAATGTAGGTGCGTAGGGAATTTAGGCACCTATAGGGTTAGGCGGCAGCTGAGCAGTGATGTTGTGAATGTCAATGGAGCCTTAATGTTGGACTTCAGCACATAAGAGAAGGTTACTCACTCTGTTCAGTAACTGAGGTCATTTGAGATGGTTGTCCCCATAGGTGCTCCACTTTAGGTGAATCTGCATTCCTGCAACTGCAACTGGAGAATTTCAATAGCAGTGCCTGGTTGGGCTGCACATGCACTAGCCCCATCTCATGCCATCTCTGGTCTTTACATAATTCCTTCTCCTTCCCCAAGTTCCTTCTCCATCACAGAATCCCTAGCAGGAAATTCTGAAGTAGAGGGTAGGAGGGTGGGTAGTGGACCACTCACAGGGGCAACCATCTCAAAGAACCTCAGTTACTGTACAAGGTGAGTAACCTTATCGTATTCTTCAAGGAGCGTTCCTATAGATGCTTCACTTTAGGTCACTGTAGAGCAGTGCACTTCACTGGAAGGAAGAGGTTTCAGAGTTGCATTTGTGATGGATAAGACAGTAATTCAAAGCACAGCATCTGATGTCAAGTCCTGCTCTATTTTGTGATGCTCTAAACATGTGAGCTGACGCCCAGGTTGCTGCGTTGCAGATGTCTATGATGGGTACATTGTTGAGGTAAGCTATTGATGCAGAAAGTGATCTAGTAGCATGTTTGCAGGCCCAGGTCGGGATTGTAGTTGGTGATGGTAGCAAATGTCAACACATCCAGAGATCCATTTCAACAGGCTTTGCTTGGATATGGTGGTTCCTTTAAATCTTCTTTGATAGATCTAACTTTGATGACTTTCTGAAGAGTTTAGTCCTTACAATGTAAAATGCTAGTGCCCTTCTGACATCCAGGGTGTGGAACATCAATTCTTGTTTTTTCCCATGAGGTTTTGGAAAGAACGATGGGAGATGGAATGAGGAAGCTATTTTAGGTAAAAATTTTGGATGTGGCCTTAGAGTTACCTTGTTTTTAAAGTATATTGTCTATGGGGGTGTGCCATGACAGCCCCAAGTTCGCCGACTAATTGCGCGGATGTGATGGTGACAAGGAAGCCACCTTCACTGAGAGGCGGAGAAGAGGACATGTCACCATGGGTTCAAATGGGGTACCAGTAAACATCGTAGCACTAGATTAAGGTTCCATGGTGGAGTAAAGGGCTTGTATTTTGGGATAAAGGTTACAACACCTTTGAGGAATTATTTAGTGGTAGGGTGACCGAAGTCTGAGAACTCATCAACATTGATGGAAAGCCATGATTTCCATGAGATGTACTCAGAGGCCTGATTTCTTGAGTTCCAGTATATAATCTAATACCATTGGTAAAGAAGAAGAGGTAGTCAACACTGTTTGTCTATTCTGGCACCATATGTGGAATCTCTTCCATTTGTGCAGATAAGTATATCATGTAGTAGACCATCTGCTGTTTAATAATATGGCCCTTACCTCCTCCGAACAGGTCATTTCATTCCCTTGGAACCATGCCTTCAGGTGGAGTATTTCCAGATTTGGGTGGCAGACCTGGCCTGCATCCTGGGACAGGATGTGGAAGAAGGGGAAGACTGCATGGTGGGCACACTGTCATCTTCAACAGGTTAGGGAACCACATTTATCTGGCCACATGAGAGCTATCAAATGACTCTGGATTTGTCGGTCCTTATCTTGTGTATGACCCTGGATAGGAGAGGGCTTGGGGGAAAATGCCTGCAGTAGAGGTGCATCCCATTTCATGATAAAGTGTCATCCAGAGATCAGGGTCTCAAGCCAGCTCTTGAGCAGAAGTGTAGGCACTTGGAATTCTGGGTTGTAGAGAAGAGGTCTATAGTTGGGGAACCCCAGCATTTGAATTCTTCTGTAATACTTTGGTGTTTATTTTCCATTTATGGTCCTAAGAGACTTTTCTGCTCAATGTGTCCACAGTGGTGTTTGGCATCCTGTAGTTAGGAGGCTGAGATGTTGTGATGGAAGCACCAGTTCCACAATCTCATTGCTTCTGTGCATAGGGAGTGCGATTGTATCCCTTCTTTTTGGTTTATATAAAACACACAAGCAATGTTGTCCATCCACACTTTTATGGCTTTGTTCTTGATCATGGGCAGAAAGTGTGAGCATGCCTTGCAGACTGCTCATAGTTCCAGTAGTTTTAGATTCCGAGGGCGACAACCTGCCCTGGATTGTGTGGTTGTGTAAGAGTGTCCCCCAATATATTAAAGAAACATCCATTGTAGGTGTAATTGGTAGAAGGGGTCTGTGTGAAGAGAACTGCTCCACAAACATTGTGTAGTTGAGTCCAGTGGTCTTAGGGTATGGCTACATTTGGAATTTCAAAGCACTGCCACACCAGCGCTTTGAAGTGTGAGTGTGGTCAGAGCGGCAGCGCTGGGAGAGAGCTCTTCCAGCGCTGCATGTAAACCACATCCTTTACGGGTGTAGCATGCAGAGTTGGGAGCCATGCTCCCAGCGCTGCCGCCCTGATTACACTGATGCTTTACAGCGCTGCATCTTGCAGCACTCAGGGGGGTGTTTTTTCACACCCCTGAGTGCGAAAGTTGCAGCGCTGTAAAGTGTGAGTGTAGCCAAGCCCTTAGAGAGTTTTTTTACTTTGATTGTCATCATAAGGCACTTGTTTATACTATGTGTGACGGGTTCGGTCACAGAGATCCTCGATGCTGATCAACCTGCTGAAACTACCTCTGACCCCATTTTCAACTGCCAATTTGGGACTCCAGAACCCTGTCTTGTTGAGCCAGACACACCAGCCAGCTGCAACACAGACCCAGGGTCTGAACCATGCCCCCAAAGCTGCAGACTTTAACCAAAAACCACTCAGCAGGTATTCCTGTCTCCAGCACCCAGACACCCAGCTCCCAATGGGATCCAAACCCCAAATAAATCTGTTTTATTCTGTATAAAGCATATACAGGGTAAACTCAAATTGTCTGCCCTCTATAACATTGATAGTGAGATATGCACAGCTGTTTTCTCCCCCCAGGTATTAATCATTTACCCTAGGTTAAGTATAAAAAGTAGGATTTAAGTTGTTTTAAGTAATAACAGACAGAACAAAGTAAGTGACCAAGCAAAATAAAACAAAACAAGCAAGTCTAAGCCTAATACATTTAAGAAACTGATTACAGATACATCTCACCCTCAGAGATGTTCCAATAAGGATCTTTCACAGACTAGACTCCTTCTTAGTCTGGGCCCAATCCTTTCCCCGGTACAGTTCTTGTTAGTCCCAGCTCAGGTGGGGTAACTAGGGGATTTCTCATGACCAGCAGCCCCCTTTGTTCTGTTCCACTCCCTTTTATAGCTTTGGCACAAGGTGGGAATCTTTTGTCTCTCTGGATCCCCACCCCTCCTTCTAAATGGAAAAGCACCAGGTTTAAGATGGATTCCAGTACCAGGTGACAGAGTCACATGTCCTGTGAGACCCCAAGCCTCCATTCTTTCCAGCCTGACTCACAGGAACACAGGAAGGCTTACAAGTAAACAAAGCCATTTACAACCAATTGTCCTGCTCAATGGGAGCCATCACGATTCTAAACCATCATTAATGTCCCACACTTTGCATAATTACAATAGGACCTCAGACTAATACTTCATATTTCTAGCATCAGATACAAGAATGGTACATTCATACAAACAGGATGAACACATGCAGTAGATTATAAGATTTGTAATGATACCTTACAAGAGACCTTTTGCATAAAGTATATTCCAGTTACATTATATTCACACTTAGACATATTTTCATAAAACATATGGAGTGCAACGTCACACTGTGTCTGTGCAGAATGTAAAACTGTCCTTAGCCAGCCTTGAAGGCAATGCATGGGTAGCCTGGTGTACTTCACCAGAAATGCCATTGCTAACATATGGCCTAATAGTTGAAGGCAGGTCCTGGCTGATGTCTGTGGGCTGGTTTGTGTTGTAGTAATCAGATTGAATACAGTGACAAATCTGTGTTGTGGTAGAGAACCTGTGGCCTCCTGAGCATCAAGGTAAGTCCCAATGAATTCTAGTCTCTGTACAGGTATAAGCATTGATTTTTGCTTTTTTATTTGTAGATCTCATTGTGTGAAGAGAACTATTGTCTTTTTGGTAGCTTCTAAGGCAGTGGTCCCCAACGTGGTGCCCGCATCCTGGCCCCCGGGAAAGCACCCGCCAAAATGCCACCGAATTTCAGCGGCATTTCGGTGGGGACAACTTTCGATGATGACGCTTGTCACCAACAAGTGATGTCATCAAAAGGTGTCGTCCCCAAATTTCGGCGGGGACGCCTCTCGATGACGCCACTTGCTGTTGACAAGTGACGTCGAGAGGCGTTGCTCCTGAATTTTGGCGGGGATGCCTCTTGATGACGCCGCTTGCAGTTGACAAGTGACATCATCGAGAGGCGTTGCTCCTGAATTTCAGCAGCAATGCCTCTCGATGATGTTGCTTGCCGTCGACAAGTGACGTCATCAAGAGGCGTTGCCGCCAAAATGCCGCTGAAATTCAGCGGCATTTTGGCGGGTGCTCCACCACTGCAGTAGTCCTTCATCTGGTGCCCCCTAGACGAAAAGGTGGGAGACTACTGTTCTAAGGCATCTTCTCAGGTAGGGGCTTTGAGTAAGCAGTCATCCAAGTAGGAGAATATTATGACCCTTTTTCTGTGGAGGTGAGCCGCCACCACCACCACAAGAACTTTGGAGAACATCTGGGGAACCGCAGACCGTTCAAAAGGGAGTACCTTGTATTGGTAATGATTTTGTCCCAGAACAAATCGGAGAAACCTCCTGTGTGAAGGGTGTATTATAATGTGAAAATAGGCATCCTGGAGGTCAAGGGCCAAAAAACAGTCCCCTTATTCTAGTGCTGGGATTATTGTTGCTAGCATGACAATCCTGAACTGTTTGGTCTTCACAAATTTACTGAAATTCCTTAGATTGATAATGGTTCTCCATCCTTTTTTTTTTTTTTCAGGATTAAGAAATAATGGAAGTAGGAGCCCCGGAGTCTTTTAGGTGTGAAGTGACTCACCAGTCTTAGCTGTGAACAGTTTAATTCACTTAAATGAGACATCCTCTGTGGTGGATTGTACCTCTTTGGAGAAACCAGAGAGGTACAGCCAGGAAGCTTGCCACATGACTATGGCTGTGACGAATGATTGTGCTGCTGTGTCTGCTGAATTGAGTGAAGCTTGTAGGCTGTTCAAGCTAGAAGGTGACTTTCTGAGATGACTGCTTTAAATTCCTCTTTTTTGTCCTCAGACAGATAATCAATATACCAGACATCTTTGAATAACTGGAGTGGCTGTATTTGGCGATCCGTGCCTTGAATTGGCAATCCTGAATTGTAGGGTTACTGATGAGTGGGTCTTATGCCCAAACAGATCCAATTGCTTCCAGTCCCTATCATGTGGTGTGGATCTGGGGTTATTATTGTCTGTCCCATTCATTCATGGCCTCTACCACCAGAGTTTGGCGTAGGGGAAATGTAATATTTTTGTCCACTCTTATATAAGTAGGTGGCATTGTTGCTGGGCGCTTCCAGATGGTCTTGGCCAGGTCCAAGAGCACCTCAGATATAGGGAGAGCAACACTGGATGAAGTTGACATGTGCAGAATGTCCAACAACTTGTGCTGAGACTCTGCAGTTTCTTCCAGTAGTATTTCTAATAGGTCCACAATCCACTTAAACATCTCTTGGAATTATTTAAAAACATCATCCATCATAGGTGGTGGGGGCATAATGGCTTTGTCTGGGGAGGAGGAGGAGGAAAAATTGGTAGCTGGGGTGACCTCCTGACCAGAAATCTCCTCCAGTCCTCCAAGTGCCTCATCCAGGGTTCAGAGGGTCCAGGCATTGAGGGCGATGCAGAATCTCTCGCTCTTTCCCTGTGGGTATTGGGAGGCTTGGAACAGTGGTGATGGTATGCCATTCATAGGTCCAAGTAGAGCCACTGTGGCCAGTGAAATTACAGTGGTTGTCAGTACTGAAGATTGCATACTGCGTGCTACAGAGGCATAAGGTGGTGCCACAGACTGCTGCACTGCATGTTTGAGACGCTCCGGCGGTGCTGAAGAAAGGATGGCAAGTTTCTGAGTCTGACTGCTTAGGGTCTTTGGTTGTCAGGGTACCAGAGGGTCCCACCTCTTCAGAAATAGTTTGCCTTTGTGCGGTCGGTACTGATAGCATCCAACGGGTCAGGGATCATCTCTTTTTAGCCGATTCCTGAGAAGGAGAAGTCGTAGCCCATTTTTTCGCCACCTTTTTTAGAGGCGTGCTCTTTTCTCTGAGAGGGTAGTGGCGAACGTCTGTCAGATGCTGCTGCTGGAGAGCAGTGCCCAGGAGAGGTCTGTGATCCTGGATCAGACGCCAGGTGCAGAGACTCCTCCACCAAAAGAACTTTTAGTTTAAGATTTTTCTGGTGCATAATCTTAAGATTATGGTAGTGGGAGCACTTTTGCAGAACATGTGTCTTGCTGAGACAATGGACAGACTGGGATTGACTCCTGGCAAGTTAGGCAGCATTTAAAATCAGGGGATCCAGGCATGCCCCTTAGAATAAAGTTTCTTCCACAAGGGATGGTATCTACACTATGCTAAAAGGTATAAGAAATGATACTTAATCTACTAAGGAAAAAATGTTTTTAAAGAAAAATAAATGGGGAAGAGAAAGGTAGCTAACTACTAACTGTGTTCTAAAACTACGAAATCTAATTCTTAAGATAAAGACAAACTCGGAGGCATTGCCCATTGCTCAGTCTCAAGCTGTGGGGAGTTAGAGAAGCAACTGAGGGGGGTTTAAGTCACAGCGCTATGTAACCACTAGAGGCGGTGCAAGATGGGGACAGTGCATGTGTGACCCTACCAGGCTCTGCTACTGAAATTCTCCAATCACAGGTGCAGGGATGCAGAGTCATCTAAAGTGGAGCACTTGAAGAAGAATAAGCAGTTAGGCTCCTAAGTCCCTCATAAAATCTAGTCCCTCAAAGTCGCTTTTGAAAATTTTACTCAGGGACCATCTCTTACAACGTTTTCGTACAACACCTTGGAAAATGGGGCCTAACCTCAGCAGGAATTTCTAGGGGGCCAATAATAAATAAATCTACCTTGCAGTTTGAGAGCACAAATCAAGTACTTGTCTTTCAGATCACTCACAAAATTACTGTGAAAAAACTGCAGGAAGTAATTAATGGAAGTTTCTGAAAATTCAGGCTAAGATAATAACTCTATTTTACCAAAAAGAGCACAGAATAAGTATTGCAAATTGTGAGTCTTTCCATTGACTTCAATGGGCTTTGGATCAGGCCTTCAATAAACTAAACTTCTGCTGAGAGTCGTCATCATGCACCCACAAGCCCCACCTCAATGGAGTAGGTAGACTAGACTAGTTTTTGCAATATTGCAAGCCAACTTTAAGTGTTTTCAAATCCCTCAACTGATACTGTTTGTTTCTCCATGTCTAGAAATTGACATCTTTGTTATGTTTATTGTCAGTAGGCTGACTTTTAGCATCCTGCTTGCCTGCCCTACGGACATAGCCAGTCACAGTATTCATAATTACTGCATATTTTTATAGAACAACTGAACTGTATCTTTTAGTTTTGGCGTAAGATTTATAAAGTTCAAGGACAGTGTAGAATTGAATGTGTCATGTAATGGGCTCAAAATCAAAGAAAATAAAGATGTGTGTAATTCCAGCTGGGGAGGGAGAATAAAAGAGTTTCAGCGATGAAATCAAATGTTTGGTGGTTTTAGTTTGGCCCCTAGTGGATAATGATTCTCATTGTCACATTGAATTGGTAGCCTTTGCTTAAGCAAAAGTCCATGCTGAATAACCCTGGAGACAAAATTACCTCTCAGCTTTGGAGATGGAGTTTGCTTCAACCTAGAATTGAGGAATTTGTGGTACACTGACAAAACTATAGAACATTTGCCCATTCACAAGGATTGCCGATAAATACAGACCAAATTCAGAAAATAAATCATCTTCTTTCCATCTTAACCTATAAAATATTCATTTCTTAATGGAAAGGCTAATAATGTGTTGGCCTTTGCTGTTTAAAAGGCAAGTCATTTACTTTACTAAAGATCCTTTAATAAGAAAACAGGTGCTTGTATTGTGTGATAGTGATGTATTGCTCATGATGAGAAAGCTTCCACAAATACATTTGGTGTAACAGTTTCTGTAGCATCAATGTGAAGACTGTCATCTTTCACCCCAATGAAAATGATGCAGTTTGCTTGCGATTATAGACTCCTATTGATTTCCAATTTTCACTAGACATGTTCAAGTCCCTTGGGCTCTAGGCACTTGTAGATTCTTAGTCTTGCAGTGAAGAAACAATTTGGTAATATAATTGGCACAGTGTAGCAATAAGACTCTCCTGTTCTACTTTCAATTTAGTCCTTTATTGCAATATCTTGACAGTAGATTTCTTCTTTTTAGTATTAATGGCCTCATATAAGGTTCCTGATGACCAGGCTAAACTTTTCAAAAGAAGTATGTGTGTTGGGCTATTTAAACTTAATATCCATGCTCCAAAAATGAATCCTATATTCGGAGTACATCATATTATATAGTATTCCTTTTTACTAGAGAAGTTGAGTTAGGTTTTATGTATTTGTATTTTGTTGCACAGCCCCAGTTTGCAGTGCAGCTTCTACTGAAACCATTTAACACCAGTAAACGTGCATACAAGATGGTTCCCCCATTTATTTGAGTATTAAAGTGCAAAACAGATTATCCCAAGCTATTACAAAAATGGAATTTATAAAGCCTATTTCAAAAGCGAAGTGATGTAACACGTGATCTTTCTCTTCAAGATGCAACGTACATCAGTACTGCTGCTCTTTAGACTAGCTATTTTAGTGCAGAATATATTCTGATCCTGTTCCTCTGATTTTGTCTGTAATATCTGTGCCCAAACCCTAAATTTTAAACTGACAACATAGGCCATGAAACTTAATATGTGCTGAAATGTAATTCATGATAAAGATCAAAGCAATTATGCAAAGTTCGGGAGAAATCAAAGCAAATGCATTTCTATTTACAGCTGGAAAGTGCATAGTAGTCCTCATTGCTTATTTAGAGACTTTATCGGGACAAAAGGCAGCATAATTACATAATGCTTATTTGACATGATTGAAGCAAAGCCAGTGCTTTTTGTATCCATGCAGGACAATGCTGTTTGGTATTGTGATGAAGCTTCTGTGAAAATGAGAGCATTATCTATTCTAGCATCTGCACAGGCAAATATCCTATTTGTCAAAAGACAGAGTACTTGCAGACATTCCACCCTAATTTAAACACAGCAGCACCTTGGAGGGGCAATTATTTAATACACAAATAACTATTTAACTGTTCATGCCCTTGATTTGAGTACAACCTAAATGGATTATATTCATTCAATTTATCTGATCCATTACTTTTATTATGAGTGAAACCTGTCCTGACAAACCACACAAAGGTTGCTTTGTTATCTAACTAAGGCAGGTGGCGCAGAACTGTAGTCCATATTGGTTCCACTCTGCAAAGTACCAAACAACCTCCTGCAAAGTATCGAGTGCCCTCATATACCATTTAGGCACTTAAATAAGGGCTAAGTGGCTGGCTGCCAAGCATGTTTGATTGTGAACTTCTCGGAGCAGGGACTGTGCTTAAGTGTTTGAAAAGCATCTAGCACATTGTGGGTGTTACCACAAATAAACAACAATAACAAAGTATCTAAATGGTAGCAGAGCTCTTTTGAAATCTGGCCTCAGTTGTTGGTGCTGTGCTCCTGGAAATCGGGCCCTAACAGTGCAGCACATTACGAGGTGAACAAAGTAGTAGATGAGGCACTTGAGAAATATGGAGATTATAAGTAAGAGATGGAAGAATCAGGAAGATGAGCCAAAAAAACTGTTACAAGAGTTAGGTGGAAGAATTACAGGGACCCAATTGGAACCACATTCAAATAGCCCCTTTTATTATTTTATTATTTTAAACTGTTACAAGAGTTAGGTGGAAGAATTACAGGACCCAATTGGAACCACATTCAAATAGCCCCTTTTATTCTTTTCAAAGATTAGGCTGCCAATAACTGTATGAAGTGCTGTTACGAATATCCCAATATCAGCACTAAGAGAAAACTCTGAATAAAAAAGGACTTTTCAATGTCTAAGGGCCCAATCCAAACCCTGGAAGAGAATGGGGGTTGGATCAGGATTTAAAGAAATAGGCTTTTATTTATAATAGTGATGTGAATCTGGATTTGAATACTAATTCTGTCTATTGGAATCAGGAAAAAATTCTAATCTTGTCCATGTGTAATGATAATTTTTTAAACACATTCATCATAAGACATTAGTTTAAGAGTGAGAGATTAGATTACAGTGTTAGTATCTCAGTGTCAAGACTTAAATCCTCATCCTGACATCTTCAGCCAACAGCAGTACTCAAATCTCAGATTCAATAGGAGGGTGGTGTATTGAAAACAGTAAGCTTTCACTTTCAATGCTGAGGGAGTTTTCCTGGTCCCTGCAGAACCTCTTTGCATCCTGCCTCCTTGCAGGCTATCTGGGTCTAGTAGCAGTCAGTCTGCAGCAGACAGCCTAGAGTGAGGTGGGGTGTGTGACATTGCACACCATAATGTTTTATCGAAATATGCATATGAGTGTGAATATGATGTAACTAAAATATGCTTTATGCAAACAGTCTCTTGTAAGGTATCATTACAACGCTTATAATCTACGGAGTGTGTTCATCCTATTTGTATGAATGTATCATTCTTGTATCTGACACTGGGAATATGAAGTATAACTCTGAGGTCCTATAATAATTATGCAAAGTGTGGGCCATTAATGGTGATTTAGAATCTTGATGGCTCCCATTGACTAGGACAATTGGTTGTAAATGGCTCTGTTTACTTGCCAACCTTCCTGTGTATGGGTGAGCCAACCCATGGGTAATGAAGAATGAGGTCTTACAGTGACATGTGACTATGTCACATGATACTAAAATCCATCTTAAATCTGGTACTTTTCCATTTAGAAGGAGGAATGGGGACCCAGAGAGACAATAGATTCCTGCCTTGTGCCAAAGATATAAAAGGGGATAGAACAGAACAAAGGGGGCTTCCAAACACAAGAAAACCTCTAGTTTCCACCTAAGGTGGATGCTGGAACTAACAAGGACTGTACCAGGGGAAAGGATTGGGCCCAGACTAGGAAGAAGTCTAGTCTGTGAAAGAAACTTATCGGAACATCTGAGGGTGAGATTTTACCTGTAATTAGTTTCTTAATGTATTAGGCTTAGACTTGCGTATTCTTGCTTTATGACTTACTTTGTCCTGTCTGTTATTACTTGGAACCACTTAAATCCTACTTTTTATACTTCATAAAATCACTTTTGTTTACTAGTAAACCCAGAGTAAGTGATTAATACCTTGGGGAGCAAACAGCTGGGCATATCTATCTATCAGTGTTATAGAGGGCGAACAGTTTATGAATTTAGCCTGTGTAAGCTTTATACAGAGTAAAACAAATTTATTTGGGGTTTGGATCCCATTGGGAACTGGGTGTCGGGGTGCTGGAGATAGATGACTTGCTGAGCAGTTTTTGGTTAAAGTCTGCAGCTTTGGGGGCATGGACCAGACCTGTGTCTGTGTTGTAGCAGGCTAGCCTGTCTGGCTCAACAAGGCAGGGTTCTGGAGTCCCAAGCCGGCAGGGAAAATGGGCTCAGAGGTAATTCCAGCATGTCAGGTGAGAGTCCCAAGGGGGAATCTGTGACCAAACCCATCACAGGGTGAATTATGCCTCTCTCTCTCTTAGGAACCAAAAATCAGAGAGAGACAAGGAAGGCTGCTCCTTGTGTGCTATCATTCTGAGCTCCACAGATAAAAAATAGTGTTATATTACAAAATACTTTTGCAGGAAGGTTATGTTTTTATCTAACTTCTCCCTGTGTATTCCACGAACATAAAAAATGGCACCAATAGGTAGTGAAAACAGCAACAGGCACAATATTAAACCTTGAGGTATATGCATATTATGATGGTGAAAATGGAATGAATAATTTCTCCTCACAAAGCACCAAAATGGACCCTATAGAAATATAAATGCAGAACAACTAACTTGTGAAACCTTGAAAGCCTAATGAAAATAACCAATTGTCATCAATTGTACTGACTGATCTAATATAAAAACACCTTCAGTTTCACTCTGAATGACCAATTTCCAACTTTAAAACTCTTTCATTTGAATTATCAGCTTGAAACCCCAGAAAAGGATCTTCTTAAATCTTGCACTGAAAGCACAGCAAAGTCAGAACAACTCAAGTGGTTTGAATACAAATGTATTTTCAAAGGTGTTAAACCTAATGTAAGAACTGGAGTGTCTTAATTTTCAGATTGTTACAACCCAAGGATCATCACAGGAGAAATTGCCAATGTCTGTCACTCTTATAAAAACAATAATGAATGCGGCAATTATAACAAGCAAAAATACTGATATGTCAAAGATCTTGAGAATTGTGTCTAAAAGCTTGAATCAGAAAAAAAAATCTCAGTCAAAATTAAAAAATAGCGTAGCAAGGTAAAACATATTGGAAGCTAACCAGTTCAGCTGCAAGCCCAGACTTTCCCTAACACAGGCTAGAATAATGAAGACATTTCCAAAATTCCAATAGTAGCTCAAGACACAGTTCTGATTAATAATCACTGAATTCAAGCTAGTGATTGTCATAGAAGGTGGTTTTACATTGTGGAAATGAAAGTTGTCCTGAAATCAGATAATGAACTGAATATGTGAGCTTAACTAGTATAAAATTAGTCAAAGACGAGTGTCCACATAGATCTAGATCTGACCTGGTATATAGCCTGGGAGAGTACTGCGTAAAATCAAAACCCTCAGTAAAATTAAAAGAAATAACAAAGAGATTAAATCATCAATCAATATGTAAATTTAAATTGCCCCAAATTAACCAGCAATAACATCAGCAATTCAATTTTCAAGTTCAGATAAAAATAATTGTGGTGAGTGAGATAGAGGATAAATAATTCTCTCAGTACAGGGAGGTGTGGAGAGCTGTAAAGCATGACATACAGACATGGTAATGGCATAGGAGTTCAAATGATGCAAAAGGCTAAAGACATAACCAGGCGCAAAAGGTTTTCAGGTGATTTTTTTCCCCCAGAGGGAACAGAGTGCTTACATCATCATCATCATCATTATCATCCTAGTCCCTGGCACAGAAATTATGTCCAAAGGAAAAGGAGCACAGCCCTGGCGATCCCCAGCTGACAGAATGGCAGCCCTGACACTTTAATTTATTCCACAGACCAGCCTAATCCTTGGACAACTACAGTATCAAAGGTGTAAAGCCACCTATCCCACCCATACAAGCTGCACCGAGGGCAATTCAGATGTGCTGCAAGGTTGTGTCCTTAAAAAAAAAAAAAAAAAAGCCTTTGACATCTTTGACATTTCCCTTCATATTATAATGTTTCTGTGATCTTTGAGATAACAGTCTGGAAACTAGCACACTCTAGTACTTAGAGCAGGCTCAGCACCTGTGGAAAAAAATCAAGCCAATAATTAGCTCATTTGCCATAACTAATCCATTTTTTTAGACACAGACGGTAACAGAGCTCTGCATCTTCATGGACAATTTACATTCTCCATCCAGAAGTTGGGATGGACAACAGGGGATGGATCTCTCAATAAATTGCCTGGTTCTGTTTGCTCCCTCTGAAGCATCTGGCACCAACTACTGTTGGAAGACAGGACACTGGGGAAGATGGACAATTGGTCTGATGCAGTATGGCCATTCTTGCATCCAATACTGCCCTGCTCAGTGCCTCAGTTTCCCCATCTGTAAAATGCAGATAGTGATACTGCTCTCCTTTGTAAAGCACTGAGATCTACTGATGAAAAGCACTAGGTAACAGCTAGGTATTAACAACAACAGGGGGCACGAAGTGAGCAGGGGGAGGGGAAGGTTTGCCTGATGAAGCTTGTCACTCCATTATGGAAGCAGTTTCTTAAGGTGATTATCCTATTATGGTTCACTAGAGGGGAGCCCTAGTCTTTCAGATCCTCACTCCTGAAGTTTTCACATCCAAGGAAGGTTGGGGAAGGTAGGCATAGGCGAGGATGGGCATGGAGCCAGTTAGAAAAAATGGCTGGCAACCTATGGATTCATTTGAACATGTGGTGTGGGTGGAGTCCCTATGGATGGAGTCAAATACCAAGGTATGTGATCAAAACTAATTTTTATAATGGCAACACAATCCAGAAAGGGAATTAAAAACTAAATTAAACATGCATTTTGAAGGGGCAACATGACATCATCAGCCGCTTCAGTAGACTGTGTTATGTGCTCATTCATACTCTAAGAGAGCCTAATTGTTCAACTAGATCAATTATCTCACAATGTCCACTTTGAGTTTTATTGCTGAAAGGTTACCATTGTGAGTTGTCATGCCAGTGACCTGACCTCCCTGACATTACACGTTATTAGGGACTGACTGATAGAAAGATGAAGAGCTTGGCACACTCCACGATTACAAGTAAGGGAGAGAGTAATGAGTAAAACATTCAATGCATGGACCATTCCCCACATATACTGAGAGCAGGTTCTCACTTTGAACTGATACTTTTTATTCAGCCACTTTAATTAAAACGTTATCTCCGTTAATTTAACACTGCCTCCCAGTTTAAAATATACCCACCTATTCAAGACCAGTCTATTTCTTTGTAATCTTTGTAATATTAGAAATTGCACATAACATGCAGCCCGCCATACACACACACACACTCTGCCCCCCATGCAGTAAATCAAAGAGAAATAGAAGAACAATCACTAAGTGCTAAGTTATGGGTTCCAACATTAACATCAGAGTAAGAGCATCAACTTGAAAGTGAGTTAGTTTCAAAAACTGAATTAAAAATAGTTTCAGGCTTTTGAGTCCCAATGCCAGTTTCTATAGTTTTACAATCACATTGGCCTATTTCTAAAGATGTTTCTCTCCTCCTATGTGAAAACCCCATATTAAAAACAGGAATGGATTGACCATACTATTTTAAATATACTTTTAGAACACTGCAGAAAATAATTTTTCCCTCTAATTACTTTCAATTATAGTACTCTCAGGTGTTACTTGTAACAACAGTACATTTCATACAGAAGTCTGATTTTTTTTTAATGTTGATTGTAATCCTCTGCTAAGAGACAGTGTTCAACCTATTTATATGTTATGGTATATATTTTAAAATATGAGTGATATATAGCAAGCGTCACATTTAACCAGAAAAACAAAAATTTAAAATAATATCTGAAAGGGCCATTGCAGTTGGAAGCTTAACTTCTGTATTTCACAACTTTCCTTTGTATAACAAGGATTACAGCATTTCATTTCCCTTTAAGTATCTTTTACTGTAATTATGCAAGCATTTAAATGGTCCCAATTGTGGTATGAAGTTCAAACTTCAATGAAGTGAATAATGAGGTTTAAAAAAAACAAGTGTCCACCTTTGCTCCTGTTATTGGTTTCTTGGAGACAGGTTTTTGTAAACTGGATTAACACAGGCGGGTTAAAAGGGAAAAAGAAATCACAGCAGTTTATATTGTGATATTTGTATCTATACAAAGAAAGACAGCAAAACTTCTTTAAATCAGAAATCTTAGATTATGAAATGCAGCCAAATGTATGCAGCTTTAGGAGGGAGTTTAGGCGCAGGAGGGGGCTCCGGGCTGGGGCAGAGTGTTGGGACAGAGTGCATGCTCTGGGAGGGGGAGTCAGGGCTGGGGCAGGGGGTTGGAATGCAGAAGGGAGTATGGGGTGCTGGCTTTGGAATGGGGCTCAAAGCTGGGTGTTGGTTGCAAGAGGAGGTTTGGGGTGCTGACTCTGGGAGGGGATTCAGGGTGGGGCTTGGGGTGCAGGAGGGGGCTCAGGGACGGTGGTTGGGGTGTGACCTTCCACCTGGCAGCACTTACCTCCTGTGGCTCCCAGTTGGCGGCAGGTGCAACGAGGCTAAGGCAGTCTCCCTGCCTACCCCGCCTCCACACAACTCCCAGAAGGGGCCAATGCACCCAAAGCCCCCAGGGTTAGGAGGGCAGGGGGCACGTGGCTCTGCACATTGCCCCTTTCTGCAAGCACCGCTCCCACAGCTCTCCCGGCCAATGTCCCCCCACTCCTGGGAGTACAATGGCTGCTTCCAGGAGCAGTGTGCGGCCAGGGCAGCCTTAGGCAGCCACATTGCACTGCTGCCGGAGTTTGACATCAACTGGGAGATCCTCTAGGACTGACCAGTCGATCGCAATCGACCGGTTGGTGACCACAGGTCTAATGGAACCAACTTCCTTCCCACTCACTATTGGAAACAGCTAGAAGAGTCAGCACCATCTGACCACGTCACATGTCCATGACAAATAAGTACTTCACAGACAACAGTTTGGGAACTTAGTCCTAATGCAAAGTGCTCCAGCAACAATCCCTACTGTATGGCTTTGAGGCTGTGCTGGTATCACAAAAGTAACAGGGCTTCCTGGAGCATTGCTAAAATAGCCCACAAACCATACATTCCACACACACAGTTTCAAACTTCAACTGTTTTTGCTATAGGTCTGTTCAAAAAAATGTATTTTGATTAATTTTTCCTTTTATAATGACCTTTGTAATTCACAAGCAAGTGTTATGAATGTACATCCCATTTGTAAGCAGAAAGCCTGTGTTTTTAAACACACAGTTTGCGTGGACAAACAGTTACCCTAATTCTGTTCATCAATGCCTGCTGATGTGACAACGTAGTATTTAAAAGTCATATACATGCACTCTTCTACACTTAAAAATAGCTGAAGTGATATTGCTTGTACTTGCCAAAAGCATGGACAATTTCATCCCCAAAGATGTATGTTTTGGAAAGACCAGAGCATATGGAAACAAGGAGCTATCATGTAAACTGTTTCAGAAATGAACTACTACTAGCAACTGCAATAACGTGTAATTATAGGGAGAAATAAACAGCATATATCATGTGCAGCATCCAAGTTAAGCACAAACAGTACTCTACCTCTGTGTCTTAGGAAGGTTTTAAAAATTAGAAACGTTTTAACACCTTCAAGCCAAAAAGCTCCTGCTTCCTCTGACTACACTAGCAATACAACAGCTCCTTGATAATCTCAAAATTAAATATACCTAGATATTTGAACTGTTCAGGCTTCAGAGCTGTAGCCCAGGGCATTTCATAATACTAAGGTAATAAATGAACAATCTTATTTTATATGAAAAAAGGGAATGTGGAGATAGTAGTGGATATGAAATGGAATCCACAGTCTCAGACACCAGGTCTCATTAATCTTACTGATGAATAGGGTCTTTATAAAAGGAGACCTGGCCGCAGCAAGAATTGAAAGGAGATATGGAAAGTGAGGCAGCAATTTCTTACACTAGTTCTTATGTGTTTTAAATTAAGTGGCTTTTGTAAGTGCTTGAGTGAAAAAAAAAATCAGTAATTCCTGCTAGAGAATTGCACTTGGGGGGTTATTGATGTTTCTTTTGCTGCAAAGCTTTTCTGGCAAGGAGATTAGATCAAGACTGCAGCCAAAAAAGGAATGGAAATAGTCATTAGTTTATGATATTCTACCCTATATATAGTGTCCATTTGGCAAACCTTTCTGCAGTCCTTTGTTTTTCATTGCAAGTGGCTTATATCAGTACCGACATCGTGCAGATGTTAGTAGCTTTGATCCCCACTCCCCCACCCCCCACATTGCAAACAAGTTGGCATGGAAACAACTCTTTTCTGGCAACATGACATATGATTCAAGGCAAAAGGCATTTAACACAGATGAATAGTTCAGGAATATGCTTATAACAAAAGTCATCTTGAAAGCTGCTTTGCATTTGTTAGTGTTTATGACAACTTTTTCAAGTCACAGTCTAAAAAACAAGTGTTTTAATGCTAAGTACTGAGGCAGATTTCTCACTGCTTTAATGCTTTGTGTGTTAACTGATCCCTCATATTTATTTGATCAATAACAGAACACAGAGCAAAAAAGCAAAAATCCTGAATGTTCAGATTTAATAAACTTATTAAATTAGCCTCTGAGTTGCTAAAAATTGCCTATTTCAAATGAATTAACTTCATACCCTGCAAGAAAAATCAGGTAAGGAGGACTGCTGCATCAAATGATAGCCTAAGAAAAGCTCTGTGCTATCTCTATACTATAGACCTTACAGTGGTTCAGGTATCCTGTGCAGCTGCTCTTTGCCGGCAGGAAAGAGCTCTCCTCCCGGCATAATTAAACCAACCCCAACATGAGGCATTAGCTATGTCAGCAGGCAGAGCCTCTCCTGTTGACATAGTGCTGTCTACATCAGTACTTTTGTTGGTGAAACTTATGTCAGTCAGGAGGATGTTTTTTGCACATCTCAGGCCGACAAAAGTTTTACCAACAAAAGTGCTAGTGTAGACAAAGCCTTAGATGGTCGTCCTCATAAGGAATATTTCATGATAGTAACCAAGTGAGCTGGTTTGCTTAAAAAGAGGGATTTCCCCACTCTTTGCAACTCTGACCATCATTCAAATGACAGCCCAAAAGAACTTGTTCATATACTGAGTTTAGTGTGGGTCAGGGCAGGCTTCCTTCCAAATCTGACCTGCAGTAGGAATGCCTCTTGGGGAGAGACAAGATTAGTGAGACATTTTCTGCTCTTCTAGCAGTGGGATACCCCAGCAAAGGGGAGTCTAGTTTAGCTGAAGCTTGCACAACCCAAAGATGCCTTTGCAAGTGCCTTTTGTCTCATCACAGAGCTTGTGGGAGGAGGCAGGCAGTCAGCCCCTTCTTAAATCTACTCATAAGGCTTGGAGAAAAGTTGAGTAGCCTTTCCATCCTCTAGTCAGGGCCGGCGCTAGGATTTCTGACGCCCTAGGCGCCGGGACATTTCGCCGCCCCCCGCGCGGGTCTCGTGGCTCCCTGACCACGGGGGGGCGGGGTGCCCTTCTCGGGTTGCCGGTTCCACGGCGGTGGGCATCCCTGACCGGGAGCGCCCCGGGCTCCGGAATCCGCCGCGGCGGCTCCCTGACCATGGGGGTTGACGCCCTGGGTTGCACGGGCATTAGCTGTTTGGGGGGCAGCTGTCGCTGACCGTGGAGGCACCTGGCTGCCGCGCTGCGTCCGCTGACCCCCAGCGGGCCGCCCTAAGGACATGCCCCGGAGTCTGCCAAGTGGGCTGCAGCGGCGACCCCAGGGCGCCGCCTGCTTAAGGGCTGCCATGGGCTGCAGCAAGCCTGCTGCCACGGCCCAAGCTCAGAGACTAGCAGCGGCCATTTGCTGCAACTTCATTTAAAAAATTTTGGTGCAGAGTAGGAGCGCCGCTTTTTGGCGCCCCAAATCTTGGCGCCTATGGCAACCACCTAGTTCGCCTAAATTGGTTGCCACTGGCCCTGCCTCTAGTCATTGTATTTGGGCCTTGAAAGGGAGGTCTGGCCCTGGACTCTCTTCCTATTTCTAGCTAATTACAGTGACCTCAGTATCCTTCCTTGAAGGCCATTGCGTAAAAAAAGGTATTAGAGGAAGAAGATGTGTCTGCCATGGCTGCCCCTTCCATTAGCACTCTCACTCCAGGGTAGTAGATAAGCCTTTCCTTCAGCCAAGCTGTTTTTAATGGTTCCTTTTGAACCAAATCCTGCAAGGCTCCAGCACACTCCCCACAAATGATGCCACATAGCATCCATCGTGTGTTCGCAAATGCCGCTATTGGTGTGACAAAATAAGGTAACTGGTGGCCTGGTCTACACTACGCCTTTATAACTGAATTTAGCAGAGTTAAACCGATTTAACCCTGCACCCTTCCAAACAACGAAGCCCTTTAAATTGAAATATAAAGGCTTCTAATATCAATATGCGACTCCTCCTGATGAGGGGAGTAGTGCTGAAATCGATATTGCCATGTTGGATTAGGGTTAGTGTGGCCCGCAATTCGACAGTATTGGGTCTCCGGGCGGTATCCCACAGATGCACCATGTGACCGCTTCTGGAAAGCCATCTGACTCGGACTGCGGCTGTGGCCAGGATAGACAGGAAAAGTCCTGAGAACTTTGAATTTTTTCCTGTTGGCCAGCAATGGAGAACTCACCAGCACAGGTGATACGCAAAGCTCATCAAGCACAGGTTAACAAATGCAGTTTTCCTGAGAACTGAAAAAGCTCCAGCAATGGACCGCATGGAGGTACTGGATCTGAATCGCTTGTATGGGAGAGGATTTGTGCTAATAGAACTTCCATTTCAAGAACGACCTTATGCATGCGAAAATTTCGCAGCCACTGGGAATCGTCCCAAACCTGCTAAACTATGTGGTCCCACCAGTCTGTGCTTGTTTCCCGGGCCCAAAATTGGCATTCAATGGCTAGAACCTGCCCCATTACCAGCAGGATCTCCAAAGCGCAGGGGCCCACGGTTTGAGAGAATTCTGTGTCATGTTCTCATCACTCTTGTCGGCGTGCTGCCGTAGCTGCCTCCTCATCGCCTGGTCTTGCAGGTCCTGGTTCAGCATAGACTCCACGATAATGTGCAAGGTGTTTATAACGTCCATGATTGCTGTCTTGAGCTCAGCAGGGTCCATGCTTGCTGTGCTATGGCGTTTGCACAGTTCACCTAGAAAAAAAGGCACAAAACAGTTGTCCGCTGCTTTCACGGATGGAGGGGTGAGGCTGTACTCAGAACCACCCGTGACAATGTTTTTTGCCCCATCAGGCACTGAGATCTCAACCCAGAATTCCAAGGGGCGAAGGAGTGGGAACTATGGGATAGCTATGGGATAGCTACCCACAGTGCAACGCTCCGTAAATCGACACCAGCCTCGGTACATGGATGCATACCACTGAATTAATGTGCTTAGTGTGGCCGCGTGCACTCGACTTTATACAATCTGTTTTAAAAAAACCAGTTTCTGTAAAATCGGTATAATCCCGTAGTGTAGACATACCTTGTATGTGTACACAAACTGTGGATTAAAACAAAGGCTTTCTGCTTACAAATGGGATGTATCTACAACATTTGCTTGTGAATTACAGAGACCATTACAAAACTGTGCCCTTAAAATTTAAAGAAAATGTGCATTTTCTTTTCAACGTATATACCTGAGTCTAACATAGGCTTTTAAATCCCAGGAATAGTGAAAGAGGTCTGTAAACCAGTGGAGGATAGCCCCGCGTGGGGAATGGAGGGAGTCTGAAGGAAGCGAGATGGAGGAAACTCCATAATTTTAAATTAACTTGGGATATGCATTCAGACTTTTGGTGCTTAACCAAACCAGACTCCAAACTTTTTGAAATTTGATTACATCTAGTGGAATCTGGCACGAACTAACCTCACTAAATTAGGAGTCTGAATTAAATAGGGTTAGCATTTAAAAGAGCCCAATTAACAAATGCTCCACACTTAGAGCATGTGAGAATGGAACATGGGTTTCTCACCTCTGTCGTGAGATTTGGAGATCTGGTAATTCACTAAAAGACAACCCCTTACTACACTATACGTAGGGGAATTGCATGCTGATTGTGTTTTGGTTGAATACACTGGCTTTATTAGCCTAGGTAGGTACATTTTACATGACAATCTCTGATTGAACAACTTTCTTCTGCCCTATTAAAAATAGGAGAGAAATTAATTGGTCAATGGTGGCACATAAAAACATATTACTGGCTGACCACTCTATATTTATCTGATTTGCCATTTATAAGTGTTCACAGTACTTTGCAAAAAAAAAAAAAGATACACCCAATGAACATAAATGTCTAACATATTATGAGGGTATATTTAAGCATCTTTTATATACTTAGTTTCCATAGTCTTGAGCATCCCAATTACAGGAATAAGGAATCTGAATAGACTCCATTTATTTTACTGATATTTGAATGCATTTTTTCCTAATGAATGCATATGTTTGGATGATAAATTATCCATTAGACAAAGCTTAAGTGGGTTTTTTATGCTATGTTTTGATTATGCGGCTGTTAATGTAGCAGTGCATCCACTGTTTGAATTTTATCATGGTTTCTGCCATCAGTGTATAGTACAGACAAAAGAAACATTGCTAGAGTGAACTTAGATTCACTAGTATTTTAATTTATTTAATAAGACCTAATTGCTCGCATCAGGATCTATTTTAGTTCTCTCCCTTGACCCTATTGAGAGTTAATCAGTTTCTTGGTGCTAATTAGATGTCAGCATTAGTAGCCTGCTAATACATAAGAGATAATGACACCATCACACAAGACACAATGTCCAAAACATTACCCTGTTTCCTTAAATTATGCCCTAAGGATTCCCAGGGAAGACTGAATTCTCTGTAGTTTTCCAGCAGTGGTACCTTGTTCTGTTGCACTCAGGAGATGGGTACAGGTTCAGAACAGAAGGGGAGAATTAGATACACACTTCCTGCCACTGTGAGGGTTTTGAGTGGGACTTATAGCCCTTGTCCCTGCAGTGTTGTTCAATATAAAAATGATGTAAAGAAAACTCAGATAATGATACAGTATTTCAAATTTATAGATTACCAAACTGCCAGTTGGAAATTAACACATACCGGTACATCTTTCTTTTATGACTTAGTGCTCCCGACCTGTATGTTCTGACATACTGGTAGGATCAGCAGATGGTATTTCTGGAGAACATTTGTTCTGTTTTGAGTGCTGGGATACTATAGGATAGCAAAGTCAAATTTCATCAGGTCTCTTTGTAGGACTCTACTCTCCATAACTGTGACAGGCTGGTCAGAATCAGGAAAAGTTTCTCCACATCTAGGCAGAGCCTAAATACATTTGTGATGTACTTTACTGTAAAACAGAAAAATCAATATAAAAAGTGTCCTGTTCTGTTAAGGACCAAACAAATACCAGAGCTTATTTCAGCCACTCTCTAAGGAAAAGGATTAAAATAGGGGTCTGTTCAGTCAACTGAGAGAATCATCCCTATCCCCTCCTCTCAACCCAGCCATCTTCCCAGAGTCCTTTCTGCTACAATTCTGATCGCTAAATGCTGCCCCTGACTTTTTACAGATCCATTCTCTTTACAGTGTGTTGTGTGGACCTAACACTCCACAAGTGGCACAGTCCTGCCTCCCAGGATGGAAAGATTCCTTTTGTCCAGAAGTCCAGGACAAGTAGAATTGCTGTCTGGCCAAGAAGAAATGGAAAGTTTCATGCCTACAGAGAGTATGTCTAACGTCAGACACGGTAGCACTGTGATGGACGCCCTCCTGGCCAACACACCAGGGACTGAACTGGGGATCCCCAGAGCTGAAAACCAAGAGATATACTGGCAGAGAGGAGGCTGAGTAGGAAGCAAAGGAGATGGGGAAAGAAGAGGCTCAGCAGAACAATAGGTCAGAGCTGCCAGTCAAAGGGGAGGAGGATGGGCCTACTCACACAAATAATGATTCAGGGCAAGAGTGTGGGACCAAGAGTAAGGTTGTTGGTCACAGGTGTGAAAAAAACAAAACAAAACCACCCCTAGCCAACATAGCTATGTCAGCAAAACCGCATAGACACAATTATGCTAAAAAACTTGCTTCTGTTGACTGAGCTAATGTCATCTGGGGAGGTGGTGATGTCACACCAGAAGAAAAATCCCTTCTGGCAGCATAAACTGCATCTATACTAAGGGGCTTAGCCAGTTTAGCTATGCTGAAGTATCAGCCCCAGCAAAGCATTTGTATTGTCGATAAGGCCTAAGTGTGCTTCTGAGCATCCAAAAGGCTGAGCCTCAGTCTGCTACAAAATCTCCTTTCTCTAGTCACCATAGACCTCTGTTTAGAACACCAATACCCTGTACATAACAGGTTCAAATTTGTCCCAAAGCATTGCTTTTGCCAGGAAAACAAGCAACAGTTTCATTTTCCAACCAACCCCAAAATGGGCCATTTAGCAACTTTCAGAGCTTTGCAAACTTAGTGACTTGATTTTATCTTCAGAAGGAGAATAAAAGACTTGCAAATAATAAGACTGCAGCCAGAGAATTCAAAAGAGGCATTTCCAGGAGAGTGGGGTGCAGAAAAGTAAATAAAAATTGAAATTTACAAACCAAGCCAGAGTAGGCTTTGTAATAAGATAAGTTACAGGTTTTGTTACTTGTTGCTGCAAAATAAAAAACTTAATTCAATTGTAGGAAGATGGTCTCCTAATTGTTACAGCCTCACAACTGCAAGCCTAACTGCTGCTTCTGATAGGGCCAAGCTGGTTAGTTTGCATTTTAAATAGACTTATACACTAATTGTTAAGCACATTCATAGGAGACTATTACATACAGATAGAGTTGGCTAATTTAAATAAAATGGGGGGGGATAATCAGAGCACGTTGGGTTTTTTTAATAAATCCCTCTACTCCCTGTCAGCCTGAAGTTGCAGAAGTGACACTGAAGGTCTAGCCAATTAAGCATAAAGCACAGACAATTATAAAAAGTAATGAGACACCTAAGCTAGGCTTAGACTAGAAAAGGTTTGTCAGTACAGTTATATGATAATGTAGGAACCAATGTATTGGCAAAAGCACTATTTTGCTGGTGTAACTGCATTTAGACTAGGGCTTTTGCCAATAGATAGAAGTGTCAGTCAGGGATGTGATTATCTTATGACATCTTCCCACCTAATGGGCAGCCCCAGAATCTCATGTCCTGGAAGCCCTGGTGTCCCTAACCCTGAGGCAATTTGCCTGGTAGTCTGCCCCAAAGCCAGGCTCCAGTGAACTTCATTGAGTGAAGCCATCTCCTCAAAACATTTAGACTGACAAAAAGGCAAATTTCAGTAAAAATGTTTCATTCGAATTTTTCTGACCAGCTTTAGTAAAAGCATCACCACATTCTCATTAAGAATTTGTGTGCATGGACAGGACTCAAGCTAGGACGAACACCTAAGTTTGAACTCGTGTTAATTTTGCAGTGAAGACAAGTGCTAGGTTGCAAGTCAAGCCAGTGTACTGAAGACTATGATTAAAAAACATCATTTTTCTGACACCTATTCAAAATTGCAGAAACTAAGCAGGGCTTGATGTAATCTAAGTTAACGAGCGCAAGACAGAGTCAAGGTTGAGGGCACATTGTGTTTCATGACGGACAATTGATTCTGTAACCGAAATCTCTCTCTTTTCAGTAAAAGGAAGGCTTGTTTGAAGCTTTGCTAAAGTAAGAGTGCTCTGCTGTCCTTCATAACAGTGAAAGAATGTTCTGGCCTTTATGTCTGAATACTTATCCTGGGGGAACAATGGGGCAAGTTGAAAGAGATAAGCATTTTTGCATTTCCAGAGGCAAAGCTTCAGAAAACCATTAATGAGGCCATGAACAGTTAGCACTTCTGAAATGCAGGTCATTTTCATTTGAGTCTCTAACAATGGACCTAGGTTCCTATCTTTCAGCAACCATGTCTGAAAACTTTGGTCTCATATTTCCAATTAATAGGTCTCAAAGGTACCCCACAAAGCCATTAACTTAATATGGTTGCCAAAAAACCAGAGAATCACAGTTCCAAAATCAAAATATATTAATTCCAAAGTGAACATGTGCATCTCACAAATGTGTATCAGGCAAGGACCGTTGATAGGTTAATAGTTACTATGGGATGTCATTTATAGATAGAGATAGCCCTATAGTACCATGGGAAATAAGAAGAGAAGCAAGCAATGGTCATGGGATTACAATGCAGGATGTCAGTTTGGATAACACAATGAAGCACAGGTAGAGTCTGTTCCACGGAAAGCTAGAGATAACGTTTTCCTTAGTTAAACTGATTAACAAAAAATAGTCTTAGGCTCAGGTCCACAATGTAAGGGCAGGAGTGGCGGGCAGGGGAGAAGAGGTAGAAAAGTAAAGTAGATTTTGGAATCAGTCCAGGAGAAGCCAGGAAGTCATATCATTACTGGCTCAACGGAAGAGATAAATGCTCACCTCACTTGCCAGTGAGAGACTTTGACGGGCTCAGAGGCAATGAGGACATTTCCCAATCTGTTTGGATGGCAGGGGGAGAAGAGATTTCCAAGTGGTAGCACTGCCCCAGTCACTCCATGCACTCTTGCTAGTTCCCCCTGCCCACAGCATGTGCATAGGGGAGGGCAGGGCACAGGTCCTTTCTTGTTCCTTTCCCTCCCTCCTACTGGGAACTATCCCACATGACATCCAATACTGTACTGAACATGACCCACTTACTCCTGCTGCCATTGGATAGCAGGGCTGTGAGGGACTAGCTGATTGGCTCTCACCTGCCAGGGTGGGAGAAAGGGGTGACTTCTCCTTGCTCTTGCTGCTGGTGAGTTGCCAGTTTGGCTCTGTTCCAGTCTCACCCATACCTAATGAGCTGAATCTCTTATAACATGAGGGGGAGGATGATCATCACAGTTTGTTTGGGGGGCTGGAAAGGATTTTTTCCATCTGGCAAAACTAGCAAATGGGTGTGAGAGTCTGTCCCACTTTCCATCCGGCATCTCGGAAATCTAGTTTTTGGGATTAAATTAAATTGGAACACACTAGAGTTGCAACAGTGTGGGTTGATGGGAGGTCCATGTAACCAGCAACATTGTTCAATGAATGGGATCTCTCCATGTCTCACAGAGTGTGGGGTTCCCTCATCTCTTCTACCTGTCTCATTAATGAGAGCCATGGGTTGGGACTCTGGCTTCTGTTTTAAAAACCTGGATGGATACGTACACTAAATAGCAACATTTACATACAACAGGGTGGGCAGGTGCTTTATCTCTTATTAGACTAAAGTAATTTTTAGTGAGGAGCTGTGGCAATGGGGAATCCCTAGGCTCAGATCATGTTCAGCCCCTGTACGGGTGTGCAGAGAATACACAATTGAAGACTTTGTGTTCAGTCAGGAGCTTTGTTTATACTCGTTTTTTCTTGGTATCTCCCATTATTGCACCACCACTGGCAAAGATGCACCCATGGTACTTTGGTGGTGGAAATTAATCCCTGTTTATAGTGGAATATTATAACTGCACTTGAAAACCTGCTACTTGATATTACTACCAGGATGCCCAAAATGTAGTATTACTGCTGAGTACATCACCATATTCAATTCCATCCCTGGTCCAGCCGTAAATTATTCTCTCTAAGTATCTACTATATTTAACTGAAGGAAAAAAATATAAGCCTAAAAGGCAAAATGGCCCCATGTAATGCACTTACTGAAAATGAAAAGTAATACAAATGACTACAGAGTCAATATAATAAAAAAAATCCTACTAATTAACAAGCTGCTGTGTTTATTTACTAGTTGGGTAGTAATTTAATTGATACAATGCTTGGCCCTTTAGTCCTATGTCTAGCCAGGAAAGTCATAGCAATTAAGTGCTACTGGGGTGCCATGGGATTCATGCTCAGAGGATTCCAGTTCACTTTGTTGTGTAGCCTCTCATCTTTTATTGACATTACGCACCACTCATCACTATCAGTGTCAGAAGCTATAATAGTAGCTGTAGCAGTGGCAGCATCTACTGGATGCAGAGCCTCCCTCTTTACCTTGAAGAATGAGTGACATTCTTTATTTTCAGCATTCAAACTTGCTCATCAGTTGGTAACAACATTTCCAGCTGCACCAAAACTGATTTCTGAATAAACACTGGACTGAGAACATCTTAAATGACTGACAGAGTACAAGCCAGACTTTTCATTTCAGACACCAGTATGCAAGAGGATTCCATACTACTACTATTTCATTGTCACTTAAAAGTAGCTTCTAACTGAAAAAGCTAGATTTATTACATAAGCCCCTTCAGATGACTTCCTGTGATACCAGTGCTCTTTACTAGTAGCCATACTTCAGAGGAGGAACTTCAGAACATGGTTGATTGACAAAGAGAGTGAAAGATGGACCAGGCTATATGTTGAGGCCCACAACTAGAATCACTATGCATACAACTTTTTCTAGAATGTCACCAGAAAGGAGTGCAAAGTTGAATGGTAGGGTTGAAAACAGCTTTGCCAAGTTTACATGTGGCACAATTGAGAAAAGCAGAACAGAAATCTGTTTCTCTGGTCTTGGTCTGATGGCTGGGAAGCCAAATGGCCCTGATGTAACTTGGAGCTGCCTCAGGGCTGCAGAAGCTATATGAGGGGAGAAATGAGCCTCACGGGGAAATCCTCAATTGTCCCTTAAGGGCATTATTTTCAACTGCTTTGCCTCAGCAACAGAGACAGAACAGAAGCTGAGGAGTCAACCCTTAAGTTCTTAATAGGGCACTCATGTTGTATATGTTGATGGCAAACTTCAAACAGAATCATTTTCCAAAATCTGTTTTCAGTATTTTTGAGAAGGCAGCTGCAGGAATTATCTGAGTGACTCTAGCTTTATGTCACTAATACAGCACATAGCATCATCCAAACACTCAGGCACTACAGTGATGGGAATGTCACATGTACTAAGTTCTCACTCTCTCTCTCTTTAGGATGTCAGATACTGATTATTCTGACCATAATCTTTCCCACAACCCAGACAGAATAACCAAATGAAGACAGTTAAATAAGCATACCTCAGTCTAACAGTGTTAAAAATATCACTCGTTGAGCAGGTCTTGGGTTATCCATCAATGTACTGACCTACAGCTTGCTAGTGCAGTGCTGTCACTGTCCCTCACTCTCTTCTCCACATATTAGAGGCAATGATTGTTTTACTCCTTGTAATGGCATGGCACCCATCTCTCGTGAACATCCCCTTGTTCAGGTGTGTGTTTGCACCTCTTTCAATCTGTGTTGGCCCCTTCTGGCAGTTTTTAGTGAGTCAGCCCTCAGGCCAAGTCACACATAATCTGTATGGAAACAGCTCGAACAACCCCCTTCTGGGGTATTAGTCCAACAAAGTCTTTAAATGCGCTTGGCCCTGGCTTCCCCCTTGGAGGCATTTTGCCCACTCTGGTCTATTCTGGCTCCATCTGAGCCTCTTAATGGTTCAGGTCGCCTTCTGGGGGTTTATCACTGTCCAATAGTAGGCCACTTCCCCAGAGGCCTATGGGTAGGGGGGAGGGACCCAGAGCCAACCACCACTTCAGCTCAAACCCCATGGACCCTAAGAATAGCAGCAATGCGGCTCCCTGTCCCTTTAACTAAATTTCTTTTAGTTCCCTGGCTCACTTTTCCTCAGACCCAGCCTTCACAAATGCTTTACCCTTACCTCAGAGTCCTTCTGTGTTCAGGCCCAGCAGCCATCCAGGAGTTCGTTCTCACTCCCCTGGTTCCTGCCAAGGCTGGAGCACCCATGGGGAAAAATTAGTGGGTGCTCTGCGCCCACCAGCAGCCAGCTCCCCACCCCCCGCCTCACCTCCTCTGCCACCTCCTCATCCTCCCAGCAAGCCATGTTTCCGCTCCTCCCTCCCTCTCAGCGCTTGACGCTGCCCAACAGCTGTAGCAAGCTCTGGGAGGGAGAGAGGAGGAGCACACTCAGGGTAGGAGGTGGGAAGAGGAGGGGCTGGGGTGGGGATTTGGGGAAGGAGTTGAATAGGGGCAGGCAGGGGGTGGAGTTGGGGCAGGAAATTTGGGGAAGGGGTTGGAATGGGAGTGGGGAAGGGGCAGAGTCAGGGCAGGGCTGGGGGCAAAGGGCGGTCAAGCACCCACTGGCACCAGAAGAAGTTGGTGCCTATGCATGCACCCTCTCTATGCAACTTAGAGGACTCGTTTACTACTTTTTTCCTGGTATGGGTGTGGCAGGACCTAGTTTACCCCATCACACTCCCTTAAACTATTATTTAGGCTTCTTAGACCATCCCTGCTCCCACTGATACCCATGGTTTCAATAGGTTAGTGTGGCATGAGTGACAGCAGGATCTGGCCCACTGAATCCAAGCTTACAACAAAAACTGTAAAAGATAAAAAATAAAGGATGAAACTTTTTATCCTTTACTTCTCTGCCACTCCACTATTTACATCTGCGCTCTAATGTAACTCATGAGATTTGAATTTTTTCAGGCTTTTCTCGAAACTTTGCTGGCTATCTAGAGCTGTTGTCACATATAAACAAACCTTGAAATCAATGCCATTTACCTGAGTTGTGTTTACCTTACAGGGGCTTTCCTTTTGATATGCTATCGATTAATCAAGTTACTTCCTCAGTGGGTGCTGTCTACTCTTATTAAGTAGTTGTTGTTCACACTAATCCTAAATTTGTGCTGTCATGATCCTATACCCTGGAATAGGCTGTGGTTGTTTAAGTAGCCAGAAAGTCTCAATAAAAAACAAAACAAAACAAAAACCTCAAACTCAGTTGAAAATGGGAAACAGGGCACATCTGATAATCTTATAAAAGCTGGGGCCTTAGGGATAAGAGTTGTTACTTAGTGACATTTGCTTTCCACATCGGGGCCCAGATACTCAGCTGCAGCCAAACAGTGGTTAGCATAGCTGAGAATGGTCTGGATCTGAGTTGTCTTTGAGCTCTACCAATCCCGGTACTTCTCTGTATCACACCAGTTCTCCATGGATTGTTCTGACTTTCTCTGCATGCTAATAGCCCTAAGGGGCTTGTACAGCAGCCAGAAATTACCACGGTGTAGGGCTGATCTAGCAAAGCTTCCTTTCCTTCAAACAAACCAGGTTTCAGTTCAGACAGTATTAGTAACACAATAAAGAGGATGATAATTTTTTTTAAAAAATTACGAATTTTAAGTTAGCATTAAGGGAGATATTTCAAAGCTTCCTTATCTGTGCCGTTTGGTATTTCCATGGTGTTTTTTCCTCCACCTCTCTTAATCTGGAACATGATAGCAAGTTGATGAATATTTTTACTGAGTATATGTATTTTTAAAAGACATCTGATTTCCTAAATAATCACATCCTGTTTATAGTGTAGCTTTCAACACAGGGGAATGAGGAAGTGGAATGGACACTGTCCTCTGTAGCACATTCTATAATATTCATAATCAGCAAACTGATTTTTTATCTTGAACCCAACTCATTGTATACCAACAACTGTCCTTTCTCTCTTGCAAATAGTGGGGCAGAACCTCAACTGATGTAAGTCAATGTAGTATTGACATCAATGGGACTATTCAGATTTACACCAGCCCAGGATATGGCCCATTAATTAATTCTTTCCCAAAGTGAGCTAGGTGCTTCATAACACAGACCTCTGGAGAAGGCACCTGTTTTGGGGAGTTTTCCAACCTAGAGCATTAGCACAAAGAGTTGGATTCGACAGGGCTACATGACAAGGTTTTGGGGGTTTGCATACATTTCTTAGTCATCAAAAAGAAAAGTGGGTTTTTTTGTTGGTATGACCAGATGGAGCTTCCTTAGTAGAACCACTTGGAGCCTCCTTTCCCTACCTAGTTTTTCCATTTAGGAGAATGCTCTGGCACTAGATAAGTACATGCAAATTAACTGCAGTCCTTGGACTCCTGATAAATTGCTCACGTGGCATCCTGATGTGTACTTATTTATTGTGTTATCAGATGTGGTTGCTATTTCAGCTTCTCCTCACTTTAAGTAGTCATTGGTAGTTTGGTGCTTTTGGCCTCTAGTCAAAAACAAAACCTCTCCCCTTCCAAGGTGAACAGGCAGTTCAAACAAATCAAACAAGTCCCTTCACTCCTTTTACTAATCAGATTTTCCACTTACTACCCCCAAGTAATTAGTGCTGAGATGCAGAGTAGCCTCTCTTTACCCCGGCAAAGTGCAGAGAAATAGCTTTCTGCTCCAGAGTCAAAATACTCTACTTTACTCTTACCCCACAAGTAGGTTTGATTCTTAGCCTGGCTGGCCAACTTCCCAGTCCCTCCCACTGTTTTCTTTCTTAGTTCCCTTTCAATAGGAATGCCACTATAGACTCTACCCAGGCCCTGATTATTTTCTCACAGAGGACCTCCCACAAGCTTTTAAACTATACCTCTACACTGAGAAAGTGGCTAAACATCTGTTCCCGCTTTCTCTCCCAGCAGGCTTTCTGGTATTCCTGTGACCTTGGTAGAAGCAAGGTATAGGCCAATTAGGGAGCTGAACCTCACTTAAAGGCCCAGCTCACCCTTTTTCAGGCCTTCAGTGCCATTAAGAGTGCACACCACTTCCTTATTCAAACAGGAATAGTATTAAAACAGTTCAGAGAGTTGTAATTCTTAAGGAAACATAGGTCAGTATGCTGCAGATATATAGAAGTGCATTTAAAATCTCCTATCTGTCAAAGCTGACAGATGCCAGATACATATTACTACCTTCCTAAATGTAATTTACCTAAATGATATATATCTAATTTTGAAAAGACTGCCATCCTCCTGCAACATGGGTTGAAGCTGAAACCACTGTAAAACCAAAGAGCTAAATTTTGCCTTCATGCACAGATGCCAGTGGACTCAATGGGAGTCATAGCCTACATTTATAAAAGTAGCTAGTAATTTTGGATGTCTCAGTTTTGGGTGCCCAACTTGAGGCCTCTTTAAGGGACCCGATTTTCAGAAATTGCAGGTCACCCACCCTCTTTCAGATTCTTTTAAAGGCATCTCTGAGTGGGTACCCAAAAATTGTCATATTTTTCTTGTGCAGATTGGAGGTCAGAATTTGGACACAAATATTTATACAAGGTACATGACAAACACATGTTTGGGATTCCAAATTACTGATGCTTGTGTGAGCAAGACAGTCATACTTAGAGCCTATCAACTTTAAAGTATAATCAAATATACCATTTTTCATAAGGGAAGTTATTATGGAGCAAGCTAATTCACAGCAGCTCTTCTACTAAATGAATCCGGTTGTAAACCGATTGCTGTAAATTGCTATTTGTTTGCCTTATGGTAGCATCTAGTGGCCCCATTGTGCTGTACAAAACTAAGAAAAGTCCATGCTCCTAATAGCTTCACTTTTAAGGCCCTGAGCCTAGAATTCAGTGCAAACACAGTGCAGGAGACTCCTACGGGGATAGGGGTCTACACAGACAAGACAGACAAAGGGTCACTGTTGTTATTATGGTGAAGACCTGAGAAATGTCTGGGTTTTTTAAATATAAATAGTATATTCTCATCAGATATTTGGTGTGATTTTTACCCTGCCTGAATGCATGGTTAGATCAAAAGTAATTCCTAAACAAACCAGGCAGGACAGGTAAAACAATGTTCTAGATAAGGAACATCTCCAACACAAAGCCAGGCTGTTTCTGTGGGGCCAGGCGGCACTGGGGCAGGGATGTGTTTCGGGGAGGGGTTGTGCGGTGCTGGGGTGGGATGTTTTGGCGGGGCCGGGGGGTTTCAGCCCTCAGCTGTTTTCTTTGGAGTAATATGGCCCTTGCCGCTTTACGAGTTGTGCAGGCCTGCCCTATGCCATTGTCTGAATCACTGAAGAAGATATTGAACAGAACCGGACCCAGAACCAATCCCTGCAGGACCCCACTCGTTATGCCCTTCCAGCATGACTATGAACCATGGATAACTACTCTCTGGGAATGGTTTTCCAACCAGTTATGCACCCACCTTTGTGCTAGGTTGAGCTGCCTCTCATTGGTGCTCTGTGCGCACTTTGGTTTAGCAAAGATTGGTGCCTGCAAAAAGCTACTAGAAGAGCATCTTGTTGGTTCCCCAAGGGAAAGACTTTCTCCCAGCCCCGCCTATATGGCTGAGTAGTCACTCCCACCCCAACCCCTGGAGTGCTAGCCAATGTTAGGTGCAGTGTCCTTTAGAAGCATACTTCCTCCCCCATCCCCCTTCCAAAATATGTAGTGGTTTATTAATGAAAAAAATAAAACAAAGCCAGGTTTATAGCTCTGAAGAGGGACTCCCTCAGCCCCAACTCTGACAACAGGGCTGTTTGCCAAGGCTAAGCATCTGGAGATCATAAGACAATGGTCTGCTAATAGATTTGCCCTACAAAGGTGGAGGGAGAAGTGGTCAGCCCACTCTGAGGCTGACATACAGATAGAGACTGCCTGAGAGTCAGGGATCTGCAGAAAACAAGCTGTAACATGGTGGCCAGGGAGAACAGAGAGGCACAAAGGCTAAGGCAGGTCTATCCTGTGGGCTCAAGGGGAATGCCAGCCATGGGTAAGAAAATATGGCTATAGGTCTCTTACTTTAAATGCACTTCTTTAAGCAATGTGTACCAATATGCAACCTGTTAGAGCACACTGTTACTGTCCATGGGCTCCTGGAGGAAAACTCTGAAATTTACCAAACCTGTTAGGTCTGCTAAATAACATGGTTGGCAACCATGATCAGAGAGTGGCTGGATAAAGGATTCCATCCCATAGAGACGTATAAGCACATGCCTGCCACTTGAAAGGGGTGCACTTGGGAGACTGGAACAGGGTTTCAGCAGGGGCAGTTTACCCAGGGACTGTGACAATTACTTTTTGCTACTAGCTGAAAGCCCATTTGGTGACTCAGTTGTGCTATTTGGGTCAAGTAATCCATCATTTGTGCCATCTCCATCATTTCATCATCAATGAAATGTTTGCATGCAAATTAGCTGTAGCATAAGGATGGTGATTGGTTGATATCTGACATCACAAACATCTTGGACTCTTTGCATAGCATGGATACATGCCTTACTCTATCTGTACATCACACAGGGTAATTCTTAAATCTAAAGGGCTAAGAATTGAAAAATGGATGGTAACAAACTGTGAATAAGGCCATCCTGGATCAAACCAAAGGTTGATCAAACCAAAGCTGGTGGATTCTCTGCAGCTTGAGGTCTTCAAACCACAATTTGAAGACTTCAATAACTCGGACATAGGTTAGGGGTTTGTTATAGAAGTGGATGGGTAGGGTTCTGTGGCCTGCTTTGTGCAGGAGGTCAGACTAGATGATCATATTGGTCCCTTCTGACCTATGAGTCTATGAGTCTATGACAGTATCTTCCTACAGCAACCTGTGCCAGGTGCCCCAGAGAGAATGAACAGAACAAGGAATCATCAAGTGATCCATCCCCTGTTTCCCATTCCCAGCTTCTAGCAAACAGAGGCTAGGGACACCATCCCTTCCCATCCTGGCTAATAGTCATTGATGGAGCCAGTGATGACTGAACCAGGTGATATACTGAACAAAAAGAGCTCTCGACCATGCTCGTAGCTGTTTCCTTCACTTCCTACTGACACAACAGACATTCTAGGCTTCAGAGTGACAATCCTGAAATCTTATTATATAGATGATTAGCAGAATTTTTTAACTAAGCAACTTTGAGAAATTATGAAAAGTGATATGGTTCAAAACAATTTTATATAGAAAATGATGAAAATTAGGGATGGCATACAATAGACAACCCTGAAAGAAAAATGGGAAGCCAAACAAAAAGATGTATAAATAGCATCTATTTTCTGCAATAAAGAGCAGCATGGATCAGTCAAGTACTCTAATTTTTTGCCAATATATCATTTGCATTTCTAAATTCAAAGTCTCAGGCAAATATAGTTCATATTTTTAAGGGTTTTCCTTGTTTATTTTCCATTTATGTTTTGCTAATATTATGAGTCTTTTAGGATAGATTAGCTTGTCTTCTGAAAAACATATTCAAAGCAAAAAAATCAAATTGGCAAAATTAGTCATTTTTAGTGAAACAGCTTTCTAGGCAAGAATTACTTGCTGAAGACACAGTAGCTGATGATGCTGCATTATAAATGGACTTCTCTAAACCACTAATACCAGTGGTCTGATACTCCATCTCTTGGTAAGATATATTATGGTCTATTAGCAGAATGAAGGATTAGGTGCACATTAATCAAACATTACAGAGGAGCATAAACATGCATACAGCATCCAGTAATACCCTGTTACCATATTTCAGAAAATCTATGTAACTAATATTTCAAATATAACTAGTTAGTGTCATATCACTAAGTTTATCCTTTTCCTTTTGAAAATAGGAAGAGCTTAAAAAGGCAGCAACAGTAAGTCTGTGAAGTGTTTTAAAAATATTATCATAAAATCATAGTACTGGAAGGGACCTCAAGAGGTCATCTAGTTCAGTTCCCTGCACTCATGATAGGACTAAATATTTTCCAGATCTATTCAAATTTTGTTTTCTCCACTGTTTAAATATTGCAATGCAAAGAGTGAATAATGACATCTCTGACCAGCAGATGGAGACAAAAACATACTAATAGCTTGATGACATCAGCTCCATGTATATGGCACCCACCTCAGGTCTTTTCCTGTCTCAAGCAGGGAGAAGTTTCTGAAGGGCTGACCTAGGGGTTTTAATTGTGTAAGTTAAAAGGGTTATCATATATTTGACAAAAACAATCTATCCAAGCCACTAGTTCTTTGTTTATGCTGTGCCTGGAAACAGAAGGAATAAACTGTCTTAGAATAGGATTCACAAACAGCAGTATTCCACTGATGCTTACATCAGATAAATATGTTTTTATCTGATAGTTATTTATTAATTTCTAAAAAGATCTCTTGGGAGAGGGGAGAATTAAGTAATCGCACGGCATCATTTACAAAATGGCTCTGCCAACAGCCACCTTAGTTGTTCCCTAATTCTTGAAGGGACAGGACAGGTTTAGAGACTATTTGCTAGTGTAAATTAATGTGGCTCCATTGGAATTTGGCTTACAGTACACACTACAATCAAAATAAGCGTTGTTAATACTCTGAAAACCACATCAAATGATAATATCTTTAAATAAGGGAGGCCCAAAGACAAGTTACATTTAGGAAGTCTGTGCAAAAATGTCCAGTTTCAAAACCAATAGTCCCAAGGCATTTCTAAAAATTAGTAGTCTCAAATTAAAGATTCCTCATATGGAAATGCCCATATAGGAGTGGGGAGCTGTTATTCAGTTATTTACTATTAGGACATTATACCAGCATAGAATGGAACAGAGTTAGCTTTGATAGCAGTGAAAATGGTGTGCTAAGGCCTCAAGATATTATTTTGTGTATAT
Source organism: Chelonoidis abingdonii (assembly GCF_003597395.2). Lineage (NCBI taxonomy): Eukaryota > Metazoa > Chordata > Testudines > Testudinidae > Chelonoidis > Chelonoidis abingdonii. The sequence goes on along the minus strand of NC_133775.1, from coordinate 36,894,623 downwards.
GGCCTACAGAGTCCACAAGATACAGTATTCTCTGCATTAATTTTGTATTTCCCCTCAGGCTTACACAATATGTATTTCAACACCTTTAATATGGTGGCACTATATCAGTAAGTGCATATGAGAGTTCAATTTGTGAAGCGTCTAAGGACATTTGTGGTGGCTTTATAATATATTTGGAAGTGTTGCTATGATTTGATTTCACCCTGACTACTCCATACAGCTGTAACAAGAAAGTAAGGATAATTCACCTAATGTCTTTGATAGGAATGTAGAATTCCTTTGGACAGTAGTGCTATGTGTTTTTGAGCTCAGACAGAGTTTACTGATGGGCACCTTGAACAGAAATGTGATGACACAAAAATGATACTTAAAAAAATAGGTGAAATTTCCACATTACAATAGGACCAGTGAAAAGCCCTCGAATTCAGGTACAAGGATTCACAAACTTCATTGCCCTGCGAGCCCCTTCTGATAACAAAAATAATTACATGATCCCAGGAGCAGGGACCAAAACCTGAACCCACGCAAGGCCTACTGCCGGGGGGGGGGGGCAGGGGAGAGCAAAGCACAAGCTGCACTGCTCTGAGCAGGGGGGCCAAAGCTGAAGCTCAAGGGCTTCGGCCCCAGGCCGGGGCCCTGTAACCTGAGCTCCGCCACCCAGGCCTGAAACCCTCGGGCTTTGGCTTCAGCCCTAGGCAGAGGGGCACAGGCTTCAGCCCTGAGCCCCAACACGCCTAAGCCAGCCCAGTGACACTCCATTAAAATGGGGTCACGACCCACTTTAGGGTCCCAACCCACAGTCTGAGAACCGCTGGTCTCAAATGTAGTACGCAGAGGCCCAGAACATACCCCCACACAGGCAGGAGGAAATCTCTGGCAGTATGGACTTACCCTTATCCATGGATATTGGAATGGGGCCTGCCCACATGCTGGCAGATCTACAGGAATCTACAAGAGGCGAAGGCAAACCACAGGGAAATCTTCTTCCTCTGCCCCATCTCTGGGCTCCTGAGGGAGCTTGGCTCCCTCACAGTACAGTTCCACTCGAGCTTGGCTCACAGCCGCTGGTAGGGAACTCAGCAGAAAAAATAATGTAGCAGATGGGCAACTTCCTGCAGTATCTTTGGAAGACCATATTGTATTAAATATGTATTATGTATCATTGTGGGCCAGGGACTGTATGTACTCCATGGCAGGGAGGATTTCTACATCTCCTTCAGGAAGTGAAAATAGTAGAGGATGATTAAGGCAAATCACTCAGGTTATAACACCTCCAGAGAGTTACCACCTCTTGGGGAAGTTCACATATTCTGGTTAAAACTGGATTCTCCAGACACCAACAAAAAAGGACTTTTGGATAAACAGCTTGAGATTAAACTGACTTGGGGCCTTTGTCTTGATTCCTTATCTAAAGACTGATATGAAGTTGTAACCATAGGGAAAACCCAGTTGTGGGGTTTGAAGGATTGACACCTAGCAGATTCCTATGTTGGAACTGGGGGTGACCTTCAGCATGTCTGTTTTTATATACCTTCACTATAATGCTTTTACCTTAACCATGCTTGTCACTGCTCGCAATACACTGTTCATAGCCTTGAGAGGGAAAGCAAAACACAGACACTGGCCTTTTAGGCAGACTGGCTTGCTGGGGATATTGCAGCATAGATCAGGGAGACATGCAGCCTTAAAGCCCCCACTCAGAAGGAAGTGAGATGCAGGTCTCCACCCAGGAGAGGTTATGGGCTAGGAGCCAGAAATCTCTAAATGAATGCCCTTGAGAGACCACAGAAGGCAAAATCCAGGTGCAGTTTCCCTGAAACTGTTACATTATTCTTCTCAGGGAGTCTTTGCACAGCCAGGGGTGTGGGGCAATGGGTACTACCCTAGCGCCTCTTCTGCTCTACCAGTTCCTATTCCTCCCTCAGTGCAGAGCCTAAACCCATGCCAGGAATATAGCTGGCACCTCCACATAAATACACCTCCTCCTGTGCAGTAGGGAGGAGATCCTGCACAGGGAGTTTCCTCTGGGCCTGATAGTGTGAAGCTGGGGATGCAGGAATGATCTGGTCCACCATTTGATTCTGAGATAATAGTGGCAGGTCAGTCTGGTTATTTCTGATACACTCCCCATTTCAACAGCAATAGTAGTAACATCTCTATGACATAGCAGCTGGTCATTTTTATATAGAAATCTTACTGGGTAAGAGTGAAGATGGCAGTGCTATTTGTTTCTTAAGGAGAATGTTAAAATGGGAATATAATTAATGTGGTCCATAATGGCAAAAATGTGCGTGGGCAAGGTCAGTAATTATTACTCAGTGTTAAGTACTCTTGGCTTTTCCTCAAAACAAAACCACCCAGCCAAACTTCTCATAGACTTTAAGGTCAGAAGGGACCATCATGATCATCTAGTCTGACCTCCTGCACATTGCAGGCCACAGAAGTACACCCACCCATTCCTGTAATAGACTCATAACCTCTGGCTGGAGTCCTCAAATCATGATTTAAAGACTTCAAATTACAGAGAATTTACACAAGTTTAAACCTGCAAGTGGCTTGTGCCCCAAGCTGCAGAGAAAGGCAAAAAACAACAAAAAACAAACAAAAAAACCCACCTCCAGCGTCTCTGACAATCTGACCTGGGGAGAAATTCCTTCCTGACTTCAAATAGGGTGCTTAGTTGGACCCTGAGCATTTTGGCAAGACCCAGCAGCCAGCACCTGGGAAAGAATTCTCTGTAGTAATTCAGAGCCCTTTCCATCTTGTCTTTCATCACCAGCCATATTTCCTACTAGCAGTCGCAGATCAGCTACCTGCCATTGTAGGCAGTTTCATCATACCATCCCTACCATAAACTTATTAAGCTCAGTCTTGAAGCCAGTTAGGTGTTTTACTGCCCTTGGAAGGCTGTTCCAGACTGTACTACTCTGATAGTTAGAAACCTTCATCTAATTTAAAGCCTAAAGATGTTGATGGTCAGTTTAAATTCATTTTCTTGTGTCAACACTGTAAACTTAAATAACTCCACTCCTACCCTGGTGTTTATTTCTCTGAAGTCTTTATAGAGAGCAATCATATCTCCACTTAGATTTAGTTTGGTTAGGCTCTTTGAGTCTCCTCTCACAAGGTAGGTTTTCCATTCCTCGGATCATCCTAGTAGCCCTTCTCTGCACCTGTTCCAGTCTGAATTTGTTTTTCTTAAACATGGGAGATCAGAAGTGCACACAGATTCCAGATGAGGTGTCTTATATAATGGTACTAACACTTCCCTATCTCTACTGGAAAGACCTAGCCTGATGCATCCTAAGATTGCATTAGCCTCATAGCTGGATCACACTGGCAGCTCATAGTCATCATGTGATCAACTAATACACCCGGAGCTTCCTTTTCCTCTGTCACTTCCAACTGATAAGTCCATAACTTACAGCAAAAATTCTTGTTGTTAGTCCTTAAGTGCAGGACCTTGCACTTTTCACAAATAATTTCATCCCACTTACATTACTCCAGTTTTCAAGGTCATCCAGATCTTCTTGTATTATATTCTGGTCCTCCTCCATGTTGGCAATGCTTCCCAACTTTGTCATCCATAGATTTTATTAGCGCACTCCCACTTTTTGTGCCAAGGTCATTAATAAAAATGTTAAATAAGAGTGGTCCAAAGACTGATCCCTGAGGAATTCCACTGATAACCTTCCTTCAGTCTGACAGTTAACCTTTCAGTATGACTCCTTTAACTACTTCCTCATCTACTTTTCAGTTTTAATATTAATCCCCATCTTCTCCAATTTAACTAATAATTTCCAGTGTGGGACCATATAAAAAACCCAGGTAGATTAGACCTACTGCATTTCCTTTGTCTACAAAAATCAAAGAAAAATCAGGTTTGTCTGGCATGATCTACCTTTTGTAAAACCATGTTGTATTTTATCCCGATTACTGTTTACCTCTATGTCCTTAACTACTTTCTCTTTCTAAATTTGTTCCAAAACCTTTCATACAATTGAGGTCAAACTAATAGATCTGTAGTTTCACAGATCACCTTTTCCCCTCATTCTTAAAAATAAGAACTATATTAGCAATTCTCAAGTCATAGGATATGACCTCGAAGTTTACAGATTCATTAAAAATCCTTGCTCTTGGGCTTGCAATTTCATGTGCCAGCTCCTTTAATATTCTTGGATGGAGATTATCTGGGCCACTGGGGAGTGGGGAGCATTGATGCAGCCAGACTCCCAGCAGGGAGCTGGAAGCCTCTGTGCAGCTGGGCTCCCAGTGGGGAGCTGGGAGCCCTGGGCAGCAGCTGGGCTCCCCATGGGGAGTGTGGAGCTGGGAGCCTCCATGCAGCCGTGCTCCCAGCAGGGAGCAGGAGCCCAGGCAGCAGCCCAGTTTGGAGCAGGGAGCTGGGTGGGTGCAGCCCAGCTTGGGAAGCAAGAAGCCCAGGCAGCAGCTGGGCTGAAAGCAGGGAGCTGGAACCCGGTGGGCAGCCCTGCTCCAAGCGGGACAGGCGCAGCCAGGCTGGGAGTGGGGAGCATGGGGAGCCGCCCCCATCCCATGGTGACAGCCTGACTTTCTTGTCAATTTCATAGCTCCAGAATGTAGACCAAACCTTAGTCTCATTAAGCTGTTTGAGTTTGCCTTCCATCTAGGATGTGGTATTTTCTACTTCCACATCCTCCTTTCCATTAGTCATCTTGTCATGGTCCCTAATCTCCTCATTACCCTTATTCAAAACTAAGGCATTCATTTTGATGTTGGGCCATGCCTAGATTATCTTTAATCTCAACCCCATCTTCAGAGTGTAGCAGTCCCACTTCTTTCCTGCTTTTCTTTGTATTTCTATGGCTATAGTAAAAAGGTCTATTGGTTTTAATTTCCTTTGCAAGGTCCAACTCCAGTTGGCTTTTGGCAGTTCTCTCTTTATCCCTACAGTTTCTGACCTCCAAGAGGTAGCTTTCTTTGCTGATTCTTCCCATTTTCCATTCCTCTTAGGCTTTCTGCTTTCTCTTAATAACCTGTTTGAGATACTTACTCATCCAGTTTGGTCTGCAATATGAATTTTTTCCCCTTGCTTGGGATACAGGCTTCAGCTAGCTTCTGTAACTTAGATTTAAAGAAATTCCAAGCCTTCTCCATATTCAGATCCTTGAGTTCTTCAGTCCAGTTCACTTCCCTAACTAATTCCCTTAATTTTTTTTAAGTTTGCCCTTTGGAAATCAAGGACCCTAGTTGCAGATCTATTTTTGTTTGTCATTCCATTTAGTTTAAACTCAATTAGCTCATGATCACTTGAATCAAGGTTGTCCCCTACAACCTATACTTCAATGAGGTCCTCACTACTCAAAAATATCAAATCTAAAATGGCATCACGTCTTGTAGGTTTTTGAACTATTTGTTGAAGAAGTGTGTCAGCTACCACATCCAAGAAAATCTGGGTTCTGCTATTAGTAGCACTTGTCCTCTAATCTAGATCTGGAAAGTTAAAATCTCCCATAATTACACAATTCCCAGTACTATTTATTTTACTAAAAAACATTAAGAGGTCTCTATCCATATCCAGATCAAATTCTGTGGGTCAATAGCATACCCCAAACACTATCACAGTTGAACCACTAGTAACTTTCTTCCCCAAAGTGATTTTGACCCAATCCATCACTTCTAGTTTCTTTAGTCTACCTCATCATTAAAATACAATGCTATTCCACCACCTGGTATTGGCACTATCTTTCCTCTTAATGTCCATTCTCCTACCCACTGTTCTTCTTTTCTCCATTGTTGTATTTTCTTTCTTTCTTGATTTTCCAGTCAATATTAGAATCAGGAGCATCTCCCAACTCTCTCCCTTGAGTTCCTAGTTTAAAGCTCTTTTAATCAGTTGTGCCAACCTCCATCCCAGAAGTCTGTTTCCCTCCCTTCTCAGATGGAGTCCATGAGAACAGTCCTCCCAGTGGTCAAACAAAGCCCTCCTTATAGCACCATTGCCTGAGCCATCTGTTGATCATCATAATCTTGTCTCACCTTCATTCTTCTCCTCTTGGGACAGGTAGAATCCCACTGAAGATCATCTGGGCCTCTATTTCTTTAAGCATCGTCCCCAGCCTGACATAGTCTCTCCTGATGCATTCTAGTGAGAATCTAGTTGTATCATTTGTTCCCATGTAAAGGACAATCAGTGGATTTTTTCCTGCTCCCATTAGGATCCTCTTCAGACTCAGGTCCACATCTCATAACTTAGCCTCCAGCACACAACATACCCTTCTGTTCTCCAGATCAACTCAGGTGACTCGACTGTTAGTTCTTTTTAGTAGGGAGTCACCAATCAGGTGGCCCTGCCTCTTCCTGGTGTTGGTGTGATTCTCTGGCCGTCCTCCTGTTCTTTCTGGCTGCAAGTCCTCTTGTTTTTTGTTCTCACTTGCAATCTTCTGAGAGTCATCCTCTGTCCTCCTGGGACTCAGAACTCTGGCTATCTCCATTGACTCTTTCCCTCTTCTTTGTAGGACAAGCCACTTTTCTCTTCTTCGTCGCCCTCCCACCTTGTGTTACTGCCTGCTGTGCCCCTTCTCCATTTTACAGCTCAGCAAACCTGTTCCTGAGCTCTATTTTTCCTTCACTACCTGGTCTTTTCCTCTGCTTGGTTCCCATAGTCACATGCTTCCACTGACCACTTGCCTCCTCCAGCCATCTACCCTCACAGTTCTCCAGTGCAGCTTGCATCTGCAAGTTTTGAGTTTTCCCTTCAGTCTCCTCTTGCCTTCCATCCATCATCTGCTTGAATCTCCTCAAAATTCAACCATAGTTTCCACCTGCATCTCCAAACCTTGGATCATCTCTTCCATCAGCTCTATCAAGTGACACGTCATGCAAGCAAAGCTCTTTCTGAGTATCTGCTCAAGGGCAACATAAATCCTGCAGCTTCCTCAGCCAGTCATCTTCATTGTCATTGGGTTGCTACCACCGCTGTCTCTGTATTTGTCATAGCCTTCCCACCTAAACTCCTGTAAAGGAAAGCAAAACACAGAAAACCCCAAACCAATGCCAAAACAAAACCCAAACACTGCACTCTTTCCCCCAAACTCCCCTGTTTTCAGTTCTGTTTGCTGGGTCCTGAGCTGCTGGCTGGCTGCTTCACTGCCTTTATGAGAGCCCAAAACAGGGAAGCCCTACCCCCTAATCCAGGCTCTACTGTGATCAGAGGCTCTGCTTCTCTCACAGCATACTGCCCCTACCAGCTTCTGCAAACTGAAAAAAAAACCAAAATCCCAGACAAGAACTCACTGCCCCTAAGGAACAGAGGCCTGCCTACTCCCACAGAACTCCCACTCAAACTCCCCTGTTTTCTGCTGTGTTTGCTGGCTCCTGTGCCACTTCTCCTGGCTGTAAATGACTCACCCACTAGTACTGATTCAGTAAGCCACACTCACACTAAGCAGCAGGAAAAGCTAAACTAAAAAAGGAAACATGAACATAATGTTTGGTGTTGAACTGAAGCTTCTCCTGTTTAGTCAGCAATCTCCTTTTCTCCAATATGTTCAGGGATAAGCCCATCCGGTATTTCTTTCAGCCTAGTCACTTCCATGCAAGTGGGTCCCATGGTGTTCCACTGCCTTCAAACTCTGCTGTCACCTGTATCAGCAGCACTGCAGCCAGAAGTGTGCAGGAAAATGGCTTCTCTGATGATCTGAAGTTTTGTGTCTACATGTTTTAGAGGAAATACGCTTAATAAAAACCAAACTGTGAAATAAATGTAGGACAGTGGGCCCAATGCAGCCATTGGTTAACCCCCTGGTCTCAGGGACGTGACAGAGGGTGTAAGCATGGGCAAAATCTAGCCCATTATCTATAAGTTATGAGCTTACACAGAAATCAGTAAAAAGTGGAGGAGGGGGAAAGAAACCTCCTGTAAGAGAACAAAGTATAAGGCTTACTTTGAAATGAGTAGTCTCCTACTTTGTGTCCAAGTGCTAACAGGAGGTTCCAGCTGTATGTTCCATGAACAAGCAAAATGTGATCAAGAGAATTGTTATGAGTGTTCTATATGCACAATACCTTCCTTTTATAGGGCACCATAACTGTAAGCAAAATATCCAAGTGTGCCAGCTCTCAGATTTTTAATTTTTTTGAAGCTATATTGGTATTTTTTTAACACCACACATGTGCATCCCTCATTGTTTATAATATCCATTGGAAGCCTGATATTAACATCTTTTTACTTATAGATCTGTGGAAAATTTCTTACCCTGAGGATTGAAGGTATTCAGCTCTCATATTCTGCTTTCGCTACGTGTGAGGGACTCCACTTGATCTCAGTGGCAGCTCCTGCAAGTGAAGAGAAAACAGAATATTGAAGGTGAATGTTACTGGGTGGCTTTGGGGAAGAGAAACTGTCATTATTTTGCTCCATCAAGGGCCCCATCCTGCATTCCTTGCTCACCAAAACCTCTCATTGGTCTGACCCACTAATGCCTTGCACTTTGTGTAGTCATTTACAGCTGTGTAAAGTGAGTGCAAAATGGATGTATATTGCTACCACCAGTGTAAGTGCAGGGAAAATTCGAATGTGGTAACCTTGTATTCCCATTTTGCACAGGTGTAAATGATTATATAAGGTATAAGGCAGTGGAGAATCAGGCCCTGTATGTTAACAAGGTGGTATAATATCAGTGGGAAAGGTGGTTCTCCCCTGTGAATAAGAGCTGGCATTCTTTGAGTTGTAAATATTGATTCAAACTCTTTCAGTATAATAAAGGCTCTTGCTTGTTTTTTCACAAAATGAGGTTTGTGTGGTTATTAGGCTCGAGTTTTAAAGAGCACCATCTCATTGTTGTGGGTCAGGTAGGCTGCTGAGAGTGGGTATTCTTTTGGTCCTTGTGGGTGCACGCAAGTAACGGATGCTACACTTTTACTTTGGTTCCTCTCCACTATTCACATTAGCACTGAACACACCAATAATCAAGGGAATATGATCTCAGAATTCTCAGTTGCTAAGGAAACCAATTAATCTCATCAGTGTGTTCAGCATGTTCACATGATCCTTCCAAGGCCTACAATTTTAGGTGGCCTGCTATTTCTTGTCAGCATTGGAGAAGGGAGCTGAGGAACTGGCAGTGAATGAAGTGTTAGTAGTTAAGGCTGTAATCACAATTCTGAGAGAGGAAATCAACACCTACTGTACATGCCATATTCACCCATTATGTGATAATGTTATATCATGTCAGCAACCATGGCTTTATGCCACAATTCAATGTGGCAGCTTAATTTAGCTTAATTTATTGGATTGAAAATCCTTTTGTACAGAAGGTGTTGATTTCCTCTCCCAAAATTGTGATTACAGTCTTATCTATTGACACTTCATTCACTGCTTCTCATATTGGCAGACACTGGGCTAGATCTTCAGCTGGTGTAAATCAGCATAGCTTCATTAAAGCCAATGGAATCGTGCTGATTTACATAAGATGAGGATCTGAGCCATGTCCCTGCAAGTTTTAAAATCTTCCTGGAATAAGCTGCAGACCAACTGACTAGTACCAAAAACACTGACAAATTCTGTAACACACCAGCATAGTCTGAAACCATCAGGCTAGTACAATATATGGGTGGTGACTTGGCTAAGTTTATAGAATTTGTAAATGTTTTTGATACCATTCAGCAGGTCTAGCCCAACGTCTGCAGACTTCATAAGAAATGGAAAACGATAAATCAATACTATTATCCTGAGAGAAGAGAGGGAAAGAGTAGTATAGTCTAGTGGCTTACGCAAGGGTCTGGTTATTGTAAAATGCTGAGTTTTAATCCCAGATCTCATACCACCTTCCATTCTGGTTTTGGATAACTCTTAACCTCCTTGTCTCACCTTTCCCCCATCTGCAAAGTGAAGATACTAATACTATCACTCTCAGCTGTTGTGAGAATTAATTTGATAAAGTTTATAAATTGCTTTGAATGTTAGACACATAACATAAGTGATAACTATTGTTATAGATGACTCTGGTATCTGTCTGTCTAAGGACAAATAGGGAGAAAGACTTTCCAAATATGATGGAGAATTGATCCTGCAAATTTTGACTCACATGTAAAGTCAGTTGCCTTCACAGGGACTATACAGTCACATAAGGGCTTGCAAGAGGAGACCATGTGTTTGGAGACTCTAATTAAAATATTGGTGGTTAATTTGTAGGAATTGTTTTGTGTGTATGTTTGTTTTGTGATCACAGGCATTGTTCAGATTTTGGAAGCGCCAGATGGCACCAAAGAAACAATAGCTCCATCCATGACCTTATGAACCTCCCTTCCAAAAGGAAGGAGCAACATACATTTCACAACAAAAGCAATCAGTTGTTTTTCTCTCTCTGTTTTTCTTGCCTTCCCTCTCCTGTCTAGATTAAATTGGGGCTCACTGAAAACACTGATGGAAATTAGGTTTTTAATTTAGATAAAATACTAAATGCCAAAGTTATTTAGAATTACCCATTGTGAAATAAAACAATGTCAGTGGGTTGGTGGGCTGTTTAGTTTGGGAGGCTTCTGGGGTGTGTGTGTGGAATATTATGAATAGGTGAAGCTTGAGCTCTCTCTTCAGGCTTTCCTTATAGAGGCTGCCTAACAGGAGCCAGAATGTCATAAACAGAAAATCTGTCCCAAAGGGTTCATTGGCTGTGCTCTCTCTGACCATGATTTTCTCTGTCCAAGAGAAAGCTTTACACTGTTATCTATGTGGTATAGTAGAAAGCCCTGGCATTGAGAGACATTTTCATCTTATTATCAAAGTGTCTGGTTTTTTTATCTTTTCTCTCTGTTTGTGGTTAATAACTTAGTGACCAAATGGAGAGAAAAATAACAAGAAAAAAGAAATAAATCACTTGATGCTGTCTGTTAGATTCGTAAAGCCCTCTGAAGTTATTAGGATTGAATTACACTGCTGGTGCTGTAGTTGCAGTGTCCAGTTACACTCATGCCCCCATATGGAAAATATCAGAATAGCAGGATGTTAGCACAAGTTCTTACAAGTATTGTTCAGAAAAGCCAGTCTTCATTCCCCATTTTAAAAACAAACAGTGGCCCCAGAACTGAAAAAACCTGCACATATCATATATCAGGACTGGAGATGAGCCAATATTAAATAACTAGTGGTAAAGTAATATGCCAAAGCAAACTTCTCACTCCCCTGGGTATGCTCAATAATTATTCTAGAGGTATAATGGGGTCGCCAAGGAATGGAATAATTCTCTAGCAAATTTATCAAGGGACAACTACGTTGTCAGGTGACCTCACTCTACCTCCAGAAATATCATCAGTTTTGTTGTGTTGTCTCTGTAAGATAGATCCTAAACTCATCAGGGCAAGGATCTTGTCTTCTTACTTATCTGTAAAGCACCAGGCACACACATGCTGCTATATAGTAATAATAAAATAAACTGTTTAGCCTCAGAGGAATCCAGGACCCTTCTTAGTGGTACCCACACATAGAGATTTGATAGTGAAGTGGGAGCGAAAAAGTAGCAGTGTACAAAATGGATTCTATCTCACTGATCCATCAGCATTTCTAAAGCACGTATCACCCTATTCCTTAGACAGAGTCACATGCTTACCATTCAGAGTCAAAACTATCAAAACCAGAAATCCAGTACTAGACCTGGCCATTGTTTTTTGTATTCAGAAGTCCTTTGCTCTATTTAGAAAGCAGCATGGAGGGCATGGGAGGAAAAGTGGGTTTTTTTTCCATGTAGGAGAAGAATTTTAAAAGAATAGTTGCCTAGTCTGAGAGAGATAATAAAAGAAGAGTGAAAGATTGAGAACTTCTAAGGAAGAGAGCCACAAGCAATATGATCTGAGTAGGGTATTCCAAATACCTTGCAGTATCATTCACTCTAAATTCATGCACATTAGTGACTAGCATCGTAATTATATATTTTTTCTAATAAATATGGAACTGTTAACAATATAATTGTTTTCTTGATGTCTTGTATTATACTTGAATAATCAGAAATTTTACACAGATATCCAGAACTAAGAGTGACATATATTTTCATTTTGTTTTTTTCAACTCCCCATTATTTATAAACCCCTCAATCTTGTAAATATATTTTTTTTATTTCCCTTCTGAGTTTGTCTTTCTGTTTGGCAAACATTGATTTTTTTTTCATGTTTTTTTCCAGTGAACCTTGAAATTAAAATGTCTTTTTTTGTTTAATTTCTTTTTTGCACACTGGACTCATTGTCAGCACAGCAAGGGCAAGTTGAATTGTTAGCTGACTGCTACTTCAAAGCCAATGAAGAGAGGAGTTGACCACAAAATATTGTTTTTGTGTAGTTCCTCCATAAATAGTACTTATTGCTTTTTTTCCTCAACAATGAAGTACTATTTTTAAAATATATTTAGAGTCCAGTTTATGTGAAATTATACCAATTTTAAAATAGATAGTATTCATTTTCTCTTTCAGTGGAAAAACATCAATATAGAAATTGCTAAGTATAGTGTAAACAAAATTTATTTGTAGAAGCAGCCAAATCTCATCGTATTAATACTTTAATCAATTATTGACTATGCCTTGTATTAATAGTATAGTTAGGAAAGAAAAATATTTTGGGATATATTGAGTTTGACATGGTGCTTTTCAGTTATGACAGAGTAATTATTCAGAAAATTATCCTATGGTCTGAGTATTTTTTTAATTATTACATAGTCTGGAAAGTGGGTGCACTGCTGGTTATATCAAAGCTTAAATGATGGTAAAGTTGTTGGCCACAGGAACACAGTTATTTTTGTGTCCTTAGTCAGCCTGAAGTGATTGTTAGAAATTTAGGGAATTTTGCCATCTTTATAACAGTAAGCTAAAATGAAACTCTCCATAAATTAAAAGGGTTTGCTACAGCTTTGTGACCTAGGGTTATACATTATGCTAGGCAAGTATAACCAAATATGTTCAAAGGGTAAAGAGCAAGTAGTAAGTGTTTAAAGCAGCAAGAGTCATGTAAAAAAAGTCTTCACAAATGGATTCTTCTAGGTTATAATAAACTATGAATTGAAAAAGGTTAATTGACAAAATGATATTCGTCTAATGCCATCTCTGCAATAGCAATCATGGTGGAATTCATAATGCAGGGGTCTTGCTGTACTGACAATTATGTTTATTCAAAAAGGCTCCAGTTACTTTCTAGTCTGTTTAAACTATGATAATTAATTATAGATTTACAAGTGGTTCCTGATCAGATATAGGTATCTGTAATCATGCTACTGGAACATCAGATCACTTGTTTTAATATAGGAAACAATTGACTACACATGGGTGGCACGTATCGAAAGCCAGGGCAGGCTAAGCTTCCCCTGATCCCACCCACTCTCTGCCCTGAGGCCCCTCCATTTCTCCCTCCCCCTCTACCCTTAAGCCAGCATGAGTGCTCAGCTCCAGTCAGCGGCCTGGATCTCAGGCAGCTGGTGGCCAGGGGTGGCCCAAGGTAGCACTTGGGCTAGGTTGACCCGGATAGGTGAGGATTTGGGTCAGTATTCTGGGGTGGTGCTGGAGCTGGCTGCCTGGGGCAGTGCTGGGGCTGTCCCAGTGCTTGGGGGGGCTGGTGGCTTAGCCAGGAGCCATGGCCGACCTGGCGCTTGGGGGAGCTGGCCGGTACAGCTGAGGAAGGCAGGCTGGAGCTCCTCTGGCCATGGGGGTGGGGGTGCGACTTGGGGCTCCAGCATCCGGGTGCCATGTGCAGAGCAGGGCAAGTTTGTTATCAGCATGGAGAGTCCATAGCATGAACTGACCCAAACCTTTGTTTTTATAGCCATCTGAATCAAAAAGGCAATTAGGGTGATAATAATGACCGCCCCCACCCCTTTAATACTTGATGTTCAGCTTTGCCTTGAATTTTCTCATTTCCGCTGGACTTTTGACCTACAGATATGATCTCCTTTTCCCAAAATTTGTATTGTTTATTCACTGTGAGGCCATGTTAAAAGAGGTACCTCAGTGCCAGGCATACTGGGAACTTTTTAAAAATAATAAACCTTTAGTGTGGTCTCCACCATGTCCGGGATATCTTCAGCAGCAAAGATAATCTTATCATGATTTGAGAGGTTTTGCTTTTGAAAAATTTCCAGATCTGATATTATGCCAAATGAGAGTTAGTTAAAACAGCACTTCCTGATCAGGTTGACAAATGGAGTTATTGGTACTCTCTCTTTCACAGAAGGGATTTGCTAAAAGCCTGCTGAGTCAGCTAGTTTGGGGACTACAGTGGAATCTCACCAATCCATGCTTTTTATAGTTTGCATTTTAAACAATAAAAGGCACTCCTTCCCTATGTCTTAGCAAAGATTTAATAACAGGGCTAGATTAATAGCACTCCTTGTTTTTACAGAACACATTACAGTACAAACTAGTCAGTGATGGAGAACTCTTTTACTTTTAAAAAATGACCCTTGTCAAAATTAGTGAATAAAGAACATTAATTATTTCCAAGTGTCAAAAGAATGCTAGACAATAATGCTCAAATTTCTCAGTAATTTGATAAAATTTAATAATTCTCAGAGGGTCCCCAGCCATTGGTACAAATGAGCAAGGTTTGACTGTAACTTGGCTTTTGACTACACAGCAGATATCTGGCCAAATGTAGGATGCACTCTCCGTACATGTGTCTGTTCAGCTGTGCGAGGGCCATCTCTTACCAGCAAGCTTTGCTGTATTGCTTGGTGGGATCCTCTCTTTGGGAAATGACCAGAGAACTGTCCATTTTCTTGAATTCTTCTTTGGCATCCCCAGCAGAGATGTCTGGGTGTATTGTGGTGCTGAATAGAGCAAAGAGAGTCCTAGCTGTTGGGATTAAAATCAATGGGAAGCATTGCTGTTGACTTCAATGGAAGCAGGATGGGAGCATTATTGTGTACTGCACTTAGGGTGACCAGACAGCAAATGTGAAAAATTGGGACGGGGGTGAGGGGTAATAGGAGCCTATATAAGAAAAAGACCCAAAAATTGGGACTGTCCCTATAAAATCGGGACATCTGGTCACCCTAACTGCACTGCCAGTAAGAACTTGTGGCTATACTTTCTGTATTGCTGTCTTTTGATCAAAGATGTTATACAGCTTTCCAAAACCTGTAGATGCAGGTACCACTTTCAGCCCTAGTAGTGATGTTTCAAAACCCTTTATTACATGTCCTGTTTGTTGAGGGTGCTTCTCTCCTTTCTCTAGCATCCTTATGAACATGGAAGAGGCCAGCAGCCAATGCACAGTTACTGGAGAAGTGCAGAATCTTGTTCAGCTCTTTGCAGAGCCTCATCCTTGCAGTTCTTTTCTGAAATTACCCTAACAGCTGTTCTGATGTCCACTTTAAATTCACTGGTGCTCTATTTTGTGTACTACCAGATTGTTCCTTTGATGGTATCCCCGGTCCCTCTCTTAGTAGAACTCCCCCCTAGACAGCACCAACAGTTCTTTGGTAACCATCATGCAGCTTCATTGTTTCTATTTTATGACATTTCCTGCACTGCACCTCTTTTCCTGGATATTGCTGCCAGGCATGGCTTGGGGTCTTGCTGATTCTGCTCTTGTTATCTACCACCAGTACAGAATCTTCAGTCTCTCACAAAGCCATTTTGTGCTTGCCACATAACCTGGCACTAGTCTTGTTCCTTCCTGCTTAAGATGGCAGCTCTTCTGTTAAATTTTGCCCTTTCATGAGCAACAAAGGAGCATCAAACATTCCTTTCAGGTTAGTGAAATCTAGCTGCATGAGGTAGCTCATTTGGAATGTCATCCGATGTATCAGCCATGCCACCTGAACAGGAAATTTAGATGATAATCTTCTCTTTCCACAACTAAACCAAAGACCATCCAGAATATTTCAGATTTCTGTATCCTCTTGACCCAGTTGCCTGTGTCTCCAAAAACTAAACTTCTCTGCAATGCCATTTAAACTATAACCTCCATCTAAGCAACTCCTTCAGAATTATACTGTTTCTTCCCATCTAAAAGAGGCAGTGACAGTTCTTTTACTGAGCTCTGTCCCTTGTCTCTTTAAGGCTGAAGCACTTGCTTCTGCTGTTTTCTTCGTTGCTATGAAGATGGAGAAGGGATTGGAACTATGTTGCTATGCAGCAAGTCCTGAGCTGAAGCAGCACTTCTCCTCATGCTTTTGCGTAGAGATGGGTTTGTACTAGAACAATGGATCCCTCAAACTCTGGAGTGGGTGGGGGGGTTGGATCTAGATCTGAACTTGGCAGCTCTGGCTTATTTCTGTAAGCTGGAGCTGAACCTACATGAATTTTAGAGACCCTTACACCAGTTAGAAATGGATAAATGATTTGCAGAAGTCACTAGTGCTTCTCCAGGAGATTTGTTAGTCAAATGTTGTTAAGAGACATTTGACATTCTCCAGGAGATTTGTTAGTCAAAGTCAATGTTGTTAAGAGATATTTAATAATTAAAAGACAAATTAGCAGTTCATATGGCCCAGATGATATGGGTGTGGACATCTTAAATCTTGTATATTTTCAGATTTTGATTCTGGTAAATATAGTGAAAACAGACACTAAATAGTGAAGGCAAAATTTTTGGAAAGTGATGAAGTGAAAGGTTATGAGGAAGAATATAGATAGATTGCTGCACAACCTAATTGCTAATTTACTTGTAGTTTAGCAACCTAGGTTTGGATTTTGGCCCAAGTTCTGCCCCTCCTCCCCCACATACTTCCCAGCAATGTAAAGGAGGGCTACAATAGGCCTGGTGCAGGAGCAGCACAAGACAGATGTTAGCTGGTGTAGCCTGTGCCTCTTGAAGGCTCTGGGAGCAGGGCAAAGGATGGGAGGGAGCATGTTCATAGTGCTCAGAGTTACAGGGATTTCACAGACAACTGTAGAGAGTTGGACACAAGTTAGAGCAGGCCCTGGGGCTGCTCTAACTTACACTAGGAGCCAAGTCATAATCATATGAGTGTGATGGTAGCGTAAAACCACCTTTGCTCAACCTCTTCCTGAGTTGCGCCAAGACCTAGCCTCTAAACTCTATATTAACTATTTTTTTTTGGGGGGGTGGTATGAATAGATAATTTAGACACAGATAAAAATATACTGTCATAATAGAGATCACTGCTTGAAATCCTATATGCAGCTGGAAGGGTTGTTTTTAAAATATTTAAAATTTCAAATATAATTCCAACAATGAAATGTTTTCATTTGCAATAATACTTCATATTAAATGTTTGCATGAAATTATTACTAAATCTGTAATTAAACACTTGTTAATCATTAGTTGTTAATGTACAGCAGCATTACCCCCAAGTGTGGGTCGTGCCACCTAGAGAGTAGCGAGGAGATCATAGAGGGCAAATTTCCCTATGGAAAGATGGTTTTATCTTTCTGGAGTAGGGGTTTAGCTTTCAAAGCTTTAGAAAATGCTGCTATACAGCACAGAAGGACTGCATGGCCCCGGAAACTGGTAGTAGAATACAAAGCCGTTCACCATTGCACCATGCAAATCCAGCCCAGGTTGGTAGTGGTAAGAAATCATCACCATTTGATGGTTGCTTTGTGGCCTATATGAAATCAGTCTGTGATTTCACTTCAGGTTCCAGGAGATGTGTATCCAAAACCCACCCCAGGAGGTACTCTTGTTGGCAATCTGATCAGACCACAAAGGACTGAATGTGGCTGATATTGAACAGCTCTGTCACTCTTAGGCCATATCTACACAACAGGGACTATAACAATATAGCTATGGTGCCATAGCTATGTCAGCATAACCCCATAGTGTAGACACAGCCTACAGTGACAGAAGGGGCTTTTCCATTGGTGTAGGAATACCACCTCCCCAAGTGACAGTAGCTAGGTCCACAAGAGCATTCTTCCACCTCAGTCCACCTACACGGGCAGTTAGGATGGCTGTACTGTAGAGCTCGGGGTGGGGATTTTCACACCCCTGAGAACTGTACCTATATTGATCTAAGTTTTAAATGTAGACCCAGGCCTTTGTGGTGGTCTCATGGGTCAGGGTTGAAATGCACCAGTGGAAAAATGTATGGGAGTCTACACTGCTGTCACCAGTCCTGTGTCTGTTCAGAGGATTTTCATTCCCAAGGCACCAATCTGGCACCTTTCTCCCAGCAATAAATTCACACTTAAAAAAAAATAAGTACAGTGCAGTATTCATTAATAACTAGCATTACCATCGTGTCATTATATTCAATGATACCTAATTATGATAAGCAAGTTTGAGATTTATAGTTATGCAATTACTCATGAGTAATTGTCATACTCACCCACAATAATTCACAGTAACTATCCATGAAAAACAGCAACAGGAAAAAAATTAGGTTGTACTGATCTGTGTTTTCCAGCTGTATAATCAAATTTAGTAAACCACAAAAGGATGGTAGAATCCTTTAAAAGAATACATTGGCTGTACAAAACAAATAGTCTCCAAAACAGCTCAATTTTCTTTTAACTGTTTAGGGTCCCTTTCCCATCAAGATTAATAAAAAGAATTGAATGAAATATAATGTTGCCACTCAGGAGAATAGTTCAATGTTTGGTCATACTCCAAAATTCAACACACCCATTACTTTTTGGTATAGATCACACAAAAACTCAAGCCTACATGAAAACTATGCAGTACAACAGAGAAAATGGCCCCTTGTAAAGTTTGTGTTTGGCTTATTATACTGTTTAATATTAGAAGGAGAAAGGGATACCACAATAATTATCCTCTCTGAGGTGTCATTTATGGCACCTTACATCTTTACTCCAGCCAGCAATCAAATTATTTTCTCTTCCACAGTACATGTGCCCTCACAAGTGACAATTAGGAGGGGCCAAACAGAGAGAAGCTAGGTCAAATTTGGGTTAAAGTTCAAATTTTGCCAAACCCAAATTCTGTCACAGTGTGATGGTCTTCATATCATGAGGAAAATACTTTCTCACTGTGGTTCTAGCTTAGGAGCCAGCGCTCTGAGAAGCTGAGACCAGAGCATACAATCCTTTGATCTGGCTATGAGGAAGCAACTGACCTCCTCCTCATGCTCCAGCACTGAACTCGCTGAAACCAGTATGGCCTGGTGTATGATGCAATGTTCAGTTTGGGCAACTTGAACTCACCATGTTAGATCTAGCTTGGTCTTTTTGCCAAACTGTTCACTCAACCCTACTAAAACCTCCCCAGACATGAGCAATCCAGTCCAAAGTAAATTTATACCATGGTAGACACTATCATTACACTATAGCATCTGGAGCTCAGCACAAAAAAAGGCTCATCACCAATAAAATGCTTTCTCCTCCTAAATATCTTCCCCAGGCAGAAACAAAAAAGCAGATTGTAATATATGGAAAGTTGTCCTTTTGACTAGCTGAGCTTAAATTTTTCTGATTCACTAAAGAAACCAATGTGATCTGCTGGCAAATAGAATACAATCTCACCTTGGGAATCATTTTGAAAAACTGAGACATTTTACAAAAATGTTCAGGTTTTGGACATGAAAACTGAGAACTAAGTAGAGCTGTGGCAGCATCTGCTACAGCAGCTATAACAGTATCTTCTGGAGAAAAGGGGTGGAAAAAATAAAATTGAGGGAGAGGAGAGAAAAATGTGAGCCGAGGGAAAGCAGACATTTTCCCAAAATGTTATGCTGGCCCTTCCTTCTACTGGATCCCTTTCCCAACCCAACCTAAAGAAAACAACTGGTAAGTTCTGTAAATAGATCACAGTGTACTTTTAAATTTTGCATCTCCCTAATCTACTCTTTCTCTGATTTAGTCATTACTGGCATCTCAAGACTGTTTCACCAACTCCTTTTCCACTCAAAATAAAAAACATGCTATGAATACAGCCATGATGCAGTGACACCTCCCAAGCTCTTGTGAAACCCAAAATGCCCTGTGGCTCAGAAGTGAAAATTTAGCCCTTAAATGTTCAAACTAGTGCACAGAACATGACTCCCACTGATTTTTATAGAAGTTTTCTGCAAAATAGTTACCTGCTGTGCATATGGGCAGATATTTCCCCTAAGCTTGCTTCCTTGATCTTTAGTGGAAGCTCAGTGGGTACATTTAGTCTTGTAATAAAGAAAAATAAACATGGGGAATGGTAAAATTTTTTGATACAGTGTTCATGATCTCAGAGGAGGTTGTCCATCTAAGCTTACTATATGCCCTGACACCATATTGGTAGTCTGCTGAACTTCCAAAAGCTACTGAAACAATGGGCCAAACTCTGTTCTCAAGTACACCTATGCAAATCTGTAGTAAATCAGTTTAAGTCAATAATGTTACTCTGGGTTTGCACGAATGTACCTAACAGTAGAATTGGGCCCTAAGAAAGGGCCTAAGAAAAGGAAGCTGACTTTTAGGGTTCAAGTTAATTTTAGTAACCAACTGGTTATTATCCAGTTCTGCAGCTTTGTAAGGCGATGCTGCTTGGAAATATGGTCTAGAATAGATTGTGGGATCTGACATTTAAGCAGGCAATTAAAAGTGGGACATGAGGAAACTCAAGCATAAGCAGAGTAAGCCCCAGAGTCTTGTAACAAAGGAGCAAATTGAAGATCAATCTGCCAGTCAGACAACTGAAAACAGGTCATCTGCCCTTGCTCTGCATTTCATCACAACCACTTCCTCTCTGCATGCATAGCCAAATGCTTTCTAACTCAGAGGTTCTTTGCAAGCAAATCAACAGTCAGGTGGTTTTGAAAGGCCGAGGTGCTTCTCAGACAAACACTGGAAAAATCATACAATCTTGTTTTCAGAAAACAAGCAAAAATCCTACAGGTGATCCAGACAAGTATTGCAGATCACAGAGATATTCCAAAGGGCTTTTGCTTACTCAGCCACCATGTTCCAATGCTTCGTGGAGCTACATCATTCTGCAGAATCTCCTGGTGGATCATCATGTCGGCCAACACTGTGACACAGCCACCTTTAAGACACTGCATTTGCAGGATTAACACATAAACATGGCTGCCCGCCCCAGCATTATATGTCTAATGCATAGGCAGGGGATGGTGATAAGTCAGATATTTCAGTCCCAGCTCATCTCTACCAAAAAAAATCCTGTTCATGACTTTACATTCATAAATACTCTCACAATGTCAAGGGATTTTTTTCCCCACCTCAATTCATTAGATCTGCTCCCATGAATTATTTATATGAAGTGCTAAAAATGGGTCTGAAACATTACAAGAATTCAATATCAGTTTTCACAGTGGGATTTCATCATTTTAGCATTGGAGCATAATAGCCTAATGCAATACTAATACGATATGGTGCTAATAGGGTACAATGAGAGTTGTCTCTAATATGCAAACATTTCCATGTTGCATTATTATTTCTTTTAAGTTAATATGATATGGTGATAATATGATGAAATGAATTAGCTTCATATCATTGTCTGCATGAATTGCGCATATTAAAAGAATATTCCCCCCTCCCCTTGAATTCACTTGGAATGAGCTTGAAAATTTACCCTGTAGTTATGCTTATGTTAATGAGGCTGTTTAGTAGGAAACATTCCTGCTGTTGCTTAGCCAAGTGGAGAAAGAATAGTTGCATGTCACTTGTTTTTGGAATGAGAATTCTCTTGGCCTGCTTTAAAGCTTCTGTCCTAAACATGTTTGCTTCAATGTTTCTCACTAGCTGATAGCTTAACAGCACATTTATGGTCTAGTCCACAATTAATATTTATCAGGAACCACCTGTATGTAACCACTTGTATATTTCCACTAGAGATAAGCCAAACACTCTCTCCTCCACCCCCACCCGAGTCTGGGCACTTTGGATTAACCAATTAAATAAATGCCAGGGAAGAGGATAGATGGTACAGTCGGTTAATGCACTGTGTGCACCAACGTTGTATTCTGAAAACCTGGGTCCAGATCCATGATTAGCCCTAGCGATAGGTGAACCTTAGAAAGGATCAGAAGCTCATTTTAATTAGGATATGCATCCAGAAGTGCAGAAACTTCTCCAAACTTTAACTGAAACTCCTTACTCATGAATCCTCCCTCCTTTCAAATGAGCCTGTATGATTCTCTTCATTTCAGACTAACCAGCCTGTGCTTCAATCCATGTGATGCTTTGCAGGGACATCCGGAATTGTGAGGCTACTACCTGCCCTTAGCTGAAGAAACCTTGTGTATACGTGACAGGGGTCAGTTCCCTGACTCTCCCAGCCACAGGCAACACAAGCATCCTCTCAGCCCACATAGGCACCGCTGTCCCTCATGCAGGCTAGAAATAAGTAAATATCAACCCCCAAATCCTCCGAGCATGTCCAGCCCCATATCCACTGGAAACTCACAGAATTACTAGGCCCAATGTTCCCAAAGGAACAGTACATCGCAGCTTACTAATTATACCTTCAAACACTGCTCCGCTTAACACAACAGCACCTAGATTTGTTTATAGAGAATATATGTTTATTTAGCAGAGAACAGAGATTCATATGATAGCAAACAGAAATATTGGAAACAATGGGTTTCATATAAAATAAATTGCATTCTAGAGCCTAAACTCAATCAATAAGAGGCCTTCTTGTCTAGTAATGTACTGCTTACCTCAAAACTCTTCTTACAGTGTTTTTCAACCAGGAAGGCTGAGACCTTCCTTTCCCGAGCCAAAACCCACTGGCAATCTGCTTCCATCTGATGAAGGGTACCAGGGCATCCTTCTAGATATACTAGACCAGTCCTTTGCTCTTTACCTGTAAAACAGGATCGGTCTCACCAGTGCAACTTGACTGATGCAGTGTTTTAAGTGTAGACTTGCCTCAGTACGCAAACCAACTTCCATTGTAAGACATGCAATATACTATGGTCAGCAAGGGAGATAAGTATCTCCCAGCGCCTGTCTGATAGAATCTGACTTAAGCCACGCTAGCTCTGAGGGTGACCTGCCTTTAACTACATAGGCTTCAGAACATAATTTCATATCTATATCTATATCTATATCTATCTACACACACACACACACACATTTCCTTAAGATTTAAGATTATGAAGACACAGTCTTTCAATGGAAATCTTACATGACACACTTCGGTGAACCAGACACAGGAGCTCCTTGTAATATTTATGTGCCCTTGTCCATCTGCCAGTTGGCACAAGAGGTCCTTGGTCACAATTCACCCTGTGTTATTATCATAACCTTCATCCAATTATTAAGCCATGTTTAGTCTAGTCATGTCTAGTCATTCCTTCACTTCTCCAACCCAATGCCATCCCTGCCATCCTCCTTCCCATTGCTATTCCTATTTTGCAGTACGATGGAATGAGCACATTTCTCAAAGTCTGTCCTTGAGCTGCTCGCATGCTGCACATCACCTACTGTACTGAGTGTGAGGATTTACTGTTTGTAACCATGGGGCAAACATTCACTGGTCCTGCAGAGAAACTTTTTCCTCCTGACGGCAATGAGCCCTGCTCTCTCACAGACATACTCTGACTACCTAACAGTACATTTCAAAGTACCCCTCAGTTCTCTGCGTTAACAGATGAGCCATTCAGTGACGTGCAGGAATCATCCCTGAAGTCCTGCTGCTGCTTTGCAGCCCCCTCCTGGAATGTGAATGACACATCTGGGGCACTGGAGAAGCTTCTCCCCACAGGGCCTATTTTTCTGGAAGAGCTATTCTACTCATTTAAACATGTATACCTGGAATTTCTTTTATTTGATTGTATTTGGTAATTTTCCTGAGTTGGATAGTATCTCAGGAGCCCCATTACACACACTGTGATTTTGGAGACTGTGCCTTTAAGGGCTGAACTTTCTAGACACAGAGCCTGGGTGGGGCACTGTGAAGCTCTAGTTATTATGCACAGCCGGACAACAGACTAAGCAGAGTTCTTGCAAGCACTTTAAGCACTGAGTAATCACTGAACCCCATGACACTGTGGTTTAGCTGAAAGGTTTTATAGTTACCATTGAGGCTTTTCCAGGCTTTGTCTATGAAAAAGCTAAAACTAAGAACATAGAACATGGAGGAAGTGTGTCCCTAAAGCTCTCCAGCCCAGTTTTCTACCTTGCATACCTAGGTACTGGCTTGAAACACCTGAGACCTACAAAACTTATCACAAACTTCAGTGGGGAGGCACTGTGGTCATCTAATGAAGCAAGCACAGGACTGGGCCACAGGAACTCTTAGGGCTGGCACTGTGTCTCATTTACACTAAGGGTCAGACTCATAAGGGGGACTTAGCTTGGGCTTTGTATTGTCTAACTTTTAGGTGCCCTCCTTCCAAGTGGAATTCACTGCTCCAAGTTAGGTGCCCAGGCTTCCTGTCTAATGCATGGGGAGAGTTAGGTGCCTGGCAAAGGAATTCATAGACATTCAGCACACTGAATAGGGAGCTGCTTAAGCCAGCCAGAAGGAAATGCCAAGGCCTAGTCCCTCAGAGTTAGGTGCCTAGCTTCAGGCTGGAGGGCAGCACCTAGCTCCACTCCACTGCTATGTATTGTGTGGGGCCTGGTCTAGTAGACATGCTGTAAGGTTGTCTCTGAGCACATCTACCAGATCAGGCCCTGGCGGTCAGATGGATGGGGGACCCTATCTTGTGAATCTGCAGGGGTTTAGGTGTGAATTAAGGTGTGAGGCCACGCTGCTGAGTGCTGTCAGGACTGAGGCAGCTCGGTGCATGCCTACCAGCAGAAATTTAAGTACCATGGAGATGTTACCAGGAGAAACTTAGGTGCCATGGGAATTAAGGCACCTACAGGATTAGGCTGCAGCTGAATAGGGGCTTTTGAATGCCAGTGGTGCCTAAATGTTGTATTTAAGTGAGCAACGGGCCCCCTTGTGAATCAAGTCCTAAGCCCTTTTACATGGCATTAGTGTAGACAGGAATCAAGCCCACTTCATTCTCCTATTATGGCCACTGACTTGCTGTATGGCCTTGATCAAGTCATTTAGGGCATGATCCTGCTCCCAATGAAGACAACTGGAATTTTACTGTTGATTTAGTTGGAACCATTTCCCCTCCATGTTTCTGTTTCCCCATCTGTAAAATGGTGACGATAGCACTTGCCCTTCCAAACAAGTGTTGTGAGACTTCAACTAGCTGATGTTTCTACAGCCTTGTGAAGATATAAAGTTCTATAACAACACTTATTATTTTCTCCCTTGCAAAGCTGAGAGGAGAAAGGACTGAGTATGAGGATCTGTGGACTAGAACACTATTTAACCAGGGAGAGTAGTCCAGGAAGTTGTCTGGACAACCACACAGACTTCTGGCCTCCTGTGACTCCAGCCCTCACATCATCTCTTGATCTCTAGTCTCTGATCCCAGCCTGATTCTGATTCCTGACTTTAGCCTGGTATCTGACCCCAACTCTTGCTTCTTTGAACTCTGCTCTAGCGATTCCTCTCACCCCTGCTCACCAACTACAGTCCTTGATGTGTGGACTCCAGCCCAGCTGTGACCACTAGGCCAGATTCCCTACACCCCAGTCCCTTACACTGAGAATCAAGATACTCCCAGCCCATCTTCACACAGCCTTCAAATAACAGCTTGATTGAATTTAAGTTCATATTTATAGGACCACCAATTCGTATGAAGTTACCCAGTGAAACCTTAAAAATGCTGAAAACTTTCCTGAATGTGGTTAGGGTTTAAAATGTCATAAATAAAAGGATCTGCTGTTGTGTGTGTGTTTTTTTTAATTATCAGATTTCCAAAGCTACTGTACATAATTTCTTGTATAATCAGAGCTTAAATTTAGAAGAAACTCATATGAATGACATTTCCTCTCTATTTTGAATAGGGATTATTTTTAAGAGGATACAGGACCTGAAAGTATTTCAGTGGGACTGATATTTAAAGCACATTTAATGGCATTTATATTTTAATCTTCTTATTGACTAAACTTTAAAGAAAGCTGCAAGTAATTCAGCAATGATTAAAATTATTTGAAATTCTTTAATAGTAATAAAATGAGGAACGATGATTGTTCAGTTGATTCTTGAATATTATGAAAATGAGGCTGATTATTAGGGCATCAGTGAGCACTGCCTTCTACAGCTAATATTGGAGAATAGTGATCCTGGGAACTCATTTTCCAAATATTGTTAAAACTGTGTGCTTCATTTAAATCTAGACTTCACCAACAGACACAGGAGTGATCTGTTACACTGACCCAAATGAACAAAAGTGGTTTTAATTGAGCTGATGAAGAGAAATCATTCCCAGAGAGAGAGACAGACAGACAGACAGACAGAGAGGTTAGTCAAGAAATTCTTATAGCTTTCATTCTGTGATTTCTAGGCTGAATACAAGTGAGACAATGCAAGTTGTCTAAGGAAAGAACAACTCACGCTGAAGACCTCTCAGACAGAAAACACTGTGTGGCAACTTTTCCTAAACTTTGAAGTTCTAGGGCCAAATTATGTTCTTAATTATATTGCTGTAATCCCACTGACTTGGTACCGGTGTACGCTTCATCCTGCTTGCACTGAAGTCATTGGCAAAATGTCCATTGACTTGAAACGGAACAGGACTGAGGCTTTGTTTCCTAAAGTTTATATGAACTCCTTTTCTGCTTCATTCCTGAAACAGCCTGCAGACAGCTCCCTGTTTATTGTTCTTCTCACACACTACCTAACCCCAGGAGCAAGGAGCTACTTCCTTAGAAGTCTAGGTATTAATTAGCACTGAACCTGTTTAACCCACATGCTCTTTCGCACAGCGTCATAATGAATTCCAAACAACCTCAAGTTGTAACACAGTTATTATTTTCCTAGATTAGAGCAGATATTAGTTCTCTTGAAATTAGAATCAATGATCTAGCAAATGCCTCTTTCCAAAGAAACCATATTCTGGAGTTTATTGCCACACCTGTATGAAGGATTTGGGATACATGAGGCAGAAGGTAATATCATTTGTAGGTATCCTTCTTACACACTGCTTTCTAAAGTACTCCCCTAAGCAGGAATTAAACTGGGAGAAAGGGGGAAGTGGTGATACTCTGAAAACAAAAATCACTTGCTCTCTCTCATATTTGCAGCATTACCGTCCCAATCTTTTCCAGTTTCTTTCACAGAAAACCCATGTGGCGGCCCCATGTAAACTGGTGGCCACATCATATTTTTGTAATCATAATTTGTCACAATACTTCCACAAGCAGCAATATTCTATTGCCTATAGACATTTTTTAAATACAAAAATAAATAAGCAAGATGTGTACGGGCAAACCCTTAGCGCAAGTCTCCACTTGGTGTGATTCACTTCCTGTTTGCAGAAATCTATGTTCTGTACAGGTTTGTCCATAGACTTTCAATAGTGGACTTGAAAGAGTTGGCAAGATCTTGCATAGAGAGTGAGATGGGGGCAGGAACGGGGGAAGGTTTTAGGAAGAGGTCAAAAGTAACAAAATAAGGCCTTAATTACACTAGGAAACAAAGTACTTTTAAAAAACATAAACACAATTTACTGAACATGATTTTAAACAGCACTTTACACCTAGTCTAGACAGGTGCAATTTTATAAAACATGTTAGCTGTTTGTGGCCCACACTGTGCTTCCCCTTTGGAGCATCCAGTTTTTGGCACTGCAATTATAATAATTTAGTCAGTATGGTGATAGCTGTACAGTACTCTCAGATGCGACACACTTATTAGTAGAGCTGTGCAATAACCAAAGGTTTTAGGTTTCAGAAGTCTGATGCAAAGAGGTTTTTGTTGTTGTTGTGCAGATTTGTGGCTTTTTATTATTCAGTCTAAAATGAAAGGAGGGAAATGCAAATCAATATGTGGTTATAGAAATGAGATCCTGTCAAACTAACTTGATATCTTTTTTTGATGAGATTGCAAAATTTGGTTGATAAAGAAAATAGCATTGACATAATATACCTAGGTTTCTGTAAGGCATTTGATTTGGTACCGCACAACATTTTGATTAAAAATACTAGAACAATATAAAATTAACACGACACACGTTGGATTAAAAACTGGCTAACAGATAGGTCTCAAAATCTAATTGCAAATGGTGAATGATCATTGAGCAAGTGTTTCCAGTGGGTCCTGCAGGGGTAGGTTCTTGGCCCTACACTATTTAACATTTTTATCAATGACCTGGAAGAAAACAAAACATCATCACTGATAAAGTTTGAAGACGACACAAAAATTGGGGCAGTGATAAATAATGAAGAGGATAGGTCACCAATTCAGAGAGAACTGGATCACTTGGTAAACTGGGTACAAGCAACCAATATGTGGTTTAATATGGCTAAATATAAATGTATACCTCTAGGGAGAAAGAATGTAGGGTTTACTTACAGGATGAAGACTCTGCCCTGGGAAGCAATGATTCTGAAAAAGATTTGGAGGTCATGGTGCATAATCAGCTGAATCTGAGCTTCCAGTGTGACACTGGGACCACAAGAACTAATGCAATCCTGAGATGTATAAACAGGGGAAACTCGAGTAGGAGTAGAATGATTATTTTACCTCTATATTTGGCACTGGTATGAATGCTGCTGGAATAGTGTGTCCAATTCTGGTGCTCACAATCCAAGAAGGATGTTGATAAATTGGAAAGGGTTCAGAGAAGAGCCTTGAGAATGATTAAAGGATTAAAAACCATTCCTTATAGTGATAGAATTAAAGAGCTCAATCTATTTATCTTAAAGAGAAGGTTAAGGGGTGACTTGATTACAGTTTATAAGTATCTACATGGGGAACAAATATTTAATAATGAGGATGATATGATCCAATGGGTGGAAGTTCAAGCTAGACAAATTCAGACAGGACAAAGCATAATTTTTCAAAAGTGAGGGAATTTAACCATTGGAACAATTTACCAAGGGTCATGGTGAATTTTCCATCACTGAGAGACAATTTTAAAATCAAGATTGTATGATTTCTAAATGACGTGCTTTAGGAATTATGTGTGTGTGTGGGGGGAGTTCTATGGCTTGTTTAAACAGGAAGTCAGATGAGATGATCATAATGGTCCCTTCCGGACTTGGAATCTATGAAAAAACATTTGTCTAGAAGCAAAAATTGATTGCATTGCCACTGAGAACACAAGTGATTAGTTCAACCATTCTTAAAGCCCAATTTTCAGTTGTGGCTTCTAATTTTACATCAGGAAAAATTCAAGTACCTTTGTGTTTGCGCTACCATCACCAAGGGTACTGACTACAGGAACTCCTCACTTAACGTTGTAGTTATGTTCCTGAAAAATGTGACTTTAAGTGAAATGATGTTAAGTTAATCCAATTTCCCCATAAGAATTAATGTAAATGAGGGGGTTGGGTTCCAGGGAAATTTTTTTTCACCAGACAAAAGACTATATTATAATACACACACAGAGTATAAATTTTAAACAAACAATTTAATACTGGTACACAGTGATGATGATTGTGAAGCTTGGCTGAGGTGGAGGAGTCAGAGTGGGATATTTCCCAGGGAATGCCTTACTGCTAAATGAACTAGCAGTTGACTGAGCCCTCAAGGGTTAACTCTCACAACACTCTACAAGGCAGCAGGAAGGGAGGGAGAGCAGACAGAGACACACACCCTGTGTGTGAGAGAAAAAATGCGCATTGCCCCTTTAAGTAGCTGACCCCAGGCTTAAGTACACTGCCTTGTTAATTAAATCAGCTTGCTGAGACCTGAGAGGGCAGCTACTGCCTAGAAGCTCCCTCCCTCCCTCGTGTGTCCCCCCTACCCACCCGCTCTATGGAAGATGGGGTAAGCAGGGTGCAGGAGCAGGGCGGGGAGGGGAGACATCCTGTCATTAGCCCTCCTTTTCCTCCTCCCCCCATACACGAAGGATGAGTCTCTGGGAACAGTTCCAAGATAGAGGGCAGGAGCAGCACATGCTAGTGCGGGGAGGGACAGCTGCTGCACAGGGAACTTAGGGGAGTGGGGAGCTGAGAGGGGGGCTGCTGGTCCAGCCTGGTTCCAACCACCCACCAGCTAGCTGCAATGGGCTGCTCTTCCTGCAAGCAGCGGACAAAATAGGCGGCTGCCAAACGCCATTAGAAGGGAGCATTTGCCAACTTTAAACGAGCATGTTCCCTAATTGCTCAGCAACTTAACATTGAAACAATGTTAACCAGGATGACTTTAAGTGAGGAGTTCCTATATATACCACTAGCCTCAGCAAGTATTCCTTAATCTTGCAGCTAGAATAATACTGTGATAGGCCTCATGGTTAACAGAGGAAACTAACCCCCTCCTTCCTGCAACTCCACAGTTTTAAAGGTATGAGTGGACATTTGTTTCTACACTAATAGACCTGATCCTGCAAGACCTTCACCTGTGAGTAATCCTAGCTGACATGAGTAATCCCAATTGTCTTCAATGGCTCTTAACACAAGTATTTCTTACTTACACAAGTAAACATGGCAAAACTGGACCATTCATTATTAAACTGTGGAAATCAAAGGTTCTTAGCTTTACCGCTGTTATTGCCGCATTATATGTGAAAAACAATTCCAACTATCAGAAATAATTATGAACAAAGCCTAGCTAATTATATAAGGCTTTCTTAGCTGCCCTAATTATGGCTCAGTTCAATACTATTTGCTTGGGTTTTTTTGTTTTTGTTTTAGCTTTTAAATTGTGAATAGATTTAGTAGAAGCTTGTCTGGCAAACAAATAATGAGATCAGTGTTCCAGAAGGAATCTGATTAATAAAATTAATCACCAATCATTTATTTTCCCTGATTTATATAATTCTTGAGCCTCTCTCTGACATAGAGAGGAATGTGAATTACATTGCGTACATTTGCAAAAAAGCCAATGTTCCTACCTACTCTCAAAGATCCTGCAATCTAAAGGCCCGATTCTGCACTGAGGATGCAGAGGATCAAGGCCTTAGTCAGACAACTCTGATAACATGGGGAACAGTTCAGGTAGGTGAAGAGAATAATGCCCCAATAATGCAATGAGCTTTACACAGGTAGACCCCTGCACTCACTTAAATCTTCATTGACTTCAATAGCACTACTCACAATATCTACAGTTAAACACACCTGTAAGTCTTTGAAGGTCAGGGTCTATCTCAAATGGGGGGAATTGTTCGGGCAAAAGCAGGTGGGAAGATCAAGGCCCTAATACTGTAACGAGCTCCACCTATGCATGAAATCCATTGCCTTCAGTAGGGATCCATATAATTTATTACTGGGTGAAGGTCATAGTTACTGGAATCAGCTTCAAAAGCTTCTCCAAAGAAATGTTTTTTTCAGAGGCATTAGAGGAAGAGAAAGTGAGCGTTCAATGCACGGATGTGGGAGGCTCTTCCAAAGCTTGGGGGATAGCATGATAGAAGGTGTGAAGCCAAGAGTGGGAAGAAGAGTCATTTATTTTAAATGCTTGTATTTCAATCCCAACAAAGCTCTTTTAAGTTACCACTAACTCAGTGATGAATGATTGCACTTTAAATAGGAAAACAATTGCTAAATATGTATTTAAACCATACTATGCTTGCCTTATGTTTGAAGAGTATAGTTTTTTTTTATGGACCGAAGAAAGAAATCAAGCATGTTTCTCCTCTTGTATGATCAATATCCTTAATAGTCTAATAAATTATTGATATTCTGCTTACAAATTAATTGTCTCTGAAGAGGCATAATTGTGCAATACTGTTGAAAGGGACACAGTTAAAAAAATGGAAGGTTTCTTTGCTTTTCAAAAAGTTTTCTGGTGGCTTATGAGGGTAGCTGGGAAGCTACGTTGTGTTATTTAGTGAAATATATTAACTGTGATTTAATTTTTAATTTTTCTTCTTTCTGTGGCAGCATAAAAGGACCTTGCTATATAACTGCTAATCAGTCAAAGGTCCATACCATGTGGCCTTATAACAAGCCTCCTAGAAATGGGACTTCTTCCAAGATTAAAAAGATTTGGGTAGGAAGAAGAGGGCTGAGCTGACAAAAAAGTCAGACTATACAGATATAACTGCAGGACTGGTGCATAAAATATTACAAAATATTCCTAATGCTAGTAATGCTGTACTATTATTGTTTCTTCACAGATACCATTGATTAGTGTAATAAAGGGAACATATTTTATTTCTACTTAATATCCTGAGCTATTTTCATTTAGCTGCATTTCATTAGCTGATTTTAAGTTTTCTAAAATGCATGTCATTTTTACGTGCGTCTCATTTTCAAAATGAAGAGGACCAAGATCACAAATCCATGCCTAGGGACTGTCAAACCTTTAGTATCGCTCTGCATCTGGGTCTTTTAGCTAGCTAGACAGCTATCAACCATCAAATCTTCTTCTGTCTGCTTTGATAAACTAGAATTCAATATCCAAAAAAGATCATCAGTAGCTGATTTTAAAGTTTATGAATTCCTCTTAAAATCACCAGACAAAAGGAGCCTACCTAGAGGTAGATTTGGAGCCCCATATATATGTCCAAGAAGCTCAGTTCCATTCCTGGCCGTGCTACAGGTGATGTGGGATTTCCCTTTGTTTGTTTGTACAGTGCCAGTCATGGTGCAGCCCTGATTTCTGATTGGGACCCTTAGGAACTACAGTAATATAAATAATATTAAGTGAGACAAATTCTGCCCCAATTTATACCCCTTTCAGTTCCATTGTATTGGATTCAATGGGGTAGGACAGAAGGAGCACCTAGAATTGTTTTCTAGTCTCTCACCAGGTGATTCTAGTAGAAGCATTCTAGCAGAGGGAGCTGGTGGAGGCATGTGGCAAAAGGGACAAGTTAAGGCAGATGAATGGAAGCACAGTGATCCTCGGGGCTCCAAGATAGGATTTAAGGAATCCCTATGTGAAAAATGAAAACTAATGACCACAATAAAGACAATTATACTAAACAACAGACTAGACATTTGAACAAATATTTGCAAGACAAAATAGATAGTGATATCTATTATTAGCAGATGGGGATGGTATGTCTCAGGCAACTGGTATAAAGTATATGTGGCTTTTCATACTCAAGTCAATAGTTAATGTTTGGCTCAGGTTAGTAGAGCTCCAAAGTTATCTGAGTAATACCATTCAGTAATTAATTGTGAAATTAGTTGGTGGTCTTAGTCCGCTCCTCTTGTTTATGTCCACATTCCCACATTTGGCACCTTGCTGGCACATTTAGCAGAAGGGCCTGACTGCAGGTGGATAATGTACTACATTCACCCCTAAAATTTAGCATGCCAAGACTGAGGCATGCTGCCAGGCTGTTTTAGGGAAGTATGTACCAGTTCTTTGGATAGATAACTTTAATTTCCAGAGCTGTCAAACCATAGGCATCAATGCCAACTATGGGGGTAGTTTTTGTATTGTGCAATTCTGATCACTAGGCACTGAAAAGAGATACCACTGAAATACTATCCAATGGCAATAATTTTCAATTATTACCATTCTAATTCAAACAAACCACCAAGAATTAACATCCCTTTATCTATAATTTTTCTTTAGTTTATGTCAATTTAGGACCTTGATCAACCTTATTTAACATTCTACAGCCCTTAAAGAACATTTTTTAAAACAGAACATTAGTTTATATCCCAAAACAAATGCTGGCTTTCAGCAGCCTCTTGTGTATTCTAGTAAAATAGCAGGAAGAACAACCTGGAATTAGACTGATTAAATTTTCCAGCTCCAATTTGATCACAATCCTCATTATCACCAATGTAAACAGCATGTTACATGAGCCATAGAATTTTATGACAGCGTACGTCTTTTAGATGGGGCAGAATAAAACATTCCCAAAGCAGCTGGGAAGTACAGACAGACTTACAGCCAGAAATTGTAGCAGTTGTGTGGGTGGTAAGAACAGAGCTGCCCTTTATAGAATTAAAACTCAAGGTTGCATTTACAATAGACTTTTCAGCCATAGCTGAGAGTAGATTTAAATTGTCGGTTGCACCTAACCTTGTTAGAGACTCATGCTGTCGAGTGGCTGAAGGAATGGAGGGTGAAGGGGTCCTAGTGCATGTGCCTGAAAGAAAAGAAAAAAGTGTCTGAGCTAGAAAAAAAATACAGGAAAACTGCAGAGGTTTTTTTAGAAAGGTGTAGTTTGCAGGAGAGGAATTTATTTCATCTAAATTATCCTTAATGAGAAGCTAACATGGTAGGTTATGAGTTTAACAAATTACTTAAAAAATTCAAGAGGGATCTGAATTTCAGATGGATAGGGAGATGTCTCTTTGCAATCCTATCCAACACTGGAGAGGGAGAGGGGATGGTGCTCTCTAATATCTCAATCAATTTAATCAACCCTGATTACCTAATGGGATTCTCCATCGCACCCTGTGGTCCTAGAGCTACATGAAAGTCTTCTGGGCATCTTCTGAGACTCTTGTGAAACAGAAGGATGTGATTGGAGCTGTGCTTGCTGTGGTCACAGGAGGGTTCCTCACACTGTTTATCACATGCAAGTTGATGTGGGAGCACTAAGTAAACAGAATGGAGTTATCAGGATTTCTCCTTAATTCTCCATCTCAGTAGCTATAGAAAAGAAAGTGAAAGAAAAGAAATGCCAACATTCCTGCCTATCGACTAGGCTTGGGGTAAGCAGCAAAGGGGGGAGGAGAGAGAGAGAGGAAAAAAATAGACAGTGTTGAACAGATAGCACAAAATAATCATGATGTGGTAGCCAAATATTTGCAACATTTGCATCATGGTGTAACATCAACACATGGCGAAGTCATGTTGAGCATCACAAAACAATACCAGGGCATCACTTCATGATTAATTCATGTCTCTCTGTGACTCCATTTATTGATGAAGTGGCTGTATAGCTCTGTAAGGCTGATTGCCACTGCCCAGATCTTCAATCAGCAATGACATTGAACTGAAATCTTCTGGAAGTTTGAAAAATGTTGGTATAGCATTTTAAGAGCATGTTTCATACAGCTCTATGCCTGATATTTTGGGATTTGAAAAAAATGGAAATATCTAACAGTCATAAGAGAGGCTCTTCTCACACTATTTTTAACTTGGACAATATCAAGTCATTTTGCAAACCCTACTATAAGGCTTTATACTTACCTCATTTACATGGCATTTAACCACCTCTGAGGTATCTAAATACCCCACCACCCAACAAGCTTGACTATTTTTTTGGATGCTTATCCTATTGAAATTGGATGCCAAACCTCTGGAGAATCACTTATTACTAACTAGAGCTGGGTGAATAATGGACTTTTTGGTTCAGTTGCCAAACTGAAGAATTGAAAAAAATATTCATTTGGGATTGAACAGAACATTTTGTTTGTCCTGAAATGAAATGTTTTGTTTCATTTCCAGGTGTTTTTTACCCTTTTGTTTTGTTTTGATTTTTTAGTTAGATAGCGATAAACTTTGAAATAAAACATTGTTTCGAAATGAAAAGCTGAAAAATTTCATTTTGAAAATGTCAAAACAAAATGTTTTGACTTTTTTGGAATTCTATCCCTCCCCTATTTTCACATGAAAACTATTTGCCAAATTTTACCTAAATTCATGAACAATGTCAGTCAACATAAAACTGCATTTTTAAATCCAAAAACTATTGGCCAAAAATTTTTTCACCCAGATCCACTTATTACTAAAGAAGCTCCTGGTCCCAAATTATAGGCTTAAAATAGCTGTGCTTGTAGGTATGCTGATTCATTGGAACAGACATCTAGCTGTACATATATTACCGACACAGTCTTATTTCTACACAGGGGCAGCTCTAGGTCCCAGCATGCCAAGCGCGTGTTTGGGGCAGCATGCCGCGGGGGGCACTCTGCCGGTCGCCAGGAGGGCAGCAGGCGGCTCTGGTGGATCTCCCAGAGGCTGCATGCTGCCCTGCTTGGGGCGGCGAAATGTCTAGAGCCGCTCGTTTCTACACATTTCTCATTTGAATGCAACACCCTTATTTTGCCCTAAGTATTTCACAGTATAGAGCAGTTATTCATTTCCATATAGAAGGCTACATTTTCTTGAATTCATAAACTATAAACTATATTAAATAAACTGCAAACTGACTGATGATGAGTGCTGCTCTCATAGGCTAATTTCTCTTTTAAACTGTGCAATGAAAATTCTAGCTAATGGGCTGATGACAAGACTAAACAGGGATAATAACAGACTTAATAAAGAAAGACAAATGAGATTCATTAAAAGCTGGCACTCAGGAGATAATCTTTGGTGAGTTGTCACCTCAATCTACATGACCTCATCAAAAATAGAAGTCTTATGCTGTTTTTATCAGTGGATGGTGAGCCAGTCCAATTGAAATCCATAGTTGAGATATTAAATACATTTGACTTTGGGCTGGGGATTTTCTGTTTCTAAGATATGTCCTTCTTGGGGGGGATTTCCAAGCCATTCAAAAGGTTACAAACATACCCCACTATAGCTGTTATTTTTCTCATTTGTATTGTTTGTACTTCAACCTCTTATATATAGCATAAGAAAACATCCCCAAATTAAAAGCTCTTGGCTAATACCACTCAGTAAAGTATTTGCACCTTATGTGTAGAATGTGTAATGCACTGCTTAATCTGCTCAGGCACAATGCTGGGGAAAAGAATGACAATGAGAGAGAGACAAGAAATCTAACAATTAGATCCCCAGGCTTTGGCAGGGTCAGTGGTTAGAATTCAAATCCAAATTTAGGTCCAAATTTTACTGACAGCCTTTATATCTATCATACAGCAAGTTAAAACCATAATTCAAACATCTTCAGAATTTGAGGTGTTAAATCCAGATTTAGCTCTGAATTCTCTGGCTCCACCTCTAATAATAACGCAAGAAACTTAAAACAATGTATGTAGGTATATCAGTTTCTTCCAATAGCTTTCTTTTATCTTGTTAAAAGGTAAGATATTACCAGTTTGAGAAGACGTTTCCCTAGTCCCTATAAAAGACTACATCTGAAAGCAATAATATTCGACCTACAGGCAAAATGCTAAAAAATTTGTCTAACTGCACTACTATAAACAGAGAAGCTTCCATGTTCTGGTTGGCCATGCTCTTAGATTGTGCATTTGGACCAAGCATTGGGGAACTCAGTATACTGTTTCTGTTCTCGCTTCTCTTTCCTTTTGTGTTGATCAGTTTCAGAATCCTGTCTCTATACCTGAAATCCATGACAGAAATGACTACCTTATCCAGGGCCGCCCGGGGGGGACAAGTGGGGCAATTTGCCCCAGGCCCCGGGCTCCACAGGGGCCCCCAAGAGAACGGCTGAGGCTCCTGGCCTGACCCCGCCCCTCTCCTGGAGCCTCAGCACATCCAGGAGCTTCCCTGAACAGCCGCAGCATGTCTCCGGCGGGGCCTGAGCTCAGCCCCGCTCAGAGCCACGTGGTAAGGGGGCGGGGCTGGGAGCTCAGGCCGCGCTGGAGCTCGCAGCCCCGCCCCCTTACCACGAGGCTCAGATAGGGGAGGACCTCAGGCCCCGCCAGAGGCAAGCTGTATTGCTATTCAGGGATGCTCTTGGATGCGACACGCTGAGGCTCTGGGTGATAGGGGGAGCCAGGGGTAAGAGGCCGGGGTCAGGGGGGTTGGATAAGGGGCAGGGAGTCCCGGGGACAGTCAGGGGACAGGGAGGGGACAGAGGTTGGGAGGGCAGTCAGGGGACAGGGAATGGGGGGGTTGGATTGTGGGCATTCTGGGGGTCTGTCAGGACTCAGCAGTGGGTGGATAAGGGTCGGGGCAGTCAGGGGACAGGGAGCAGGGGTGGGGTCCTGGGGTGGTGGTGATGGGGTC
The DNA here is from genome assembly GCF_003597395.2 of Chelonoidis abingdonii. Lineage (NCBI taxonomy): Eukaryota > Metazoa > Chordata > Testudines > Testudinidae > Chelonoidis > Chelonoidis abingdonii. The sequence continues at coordinate 36,856,997 of NC_133775.1, read as the reverse complement.
TCTGGGAGATGGTGAGGGGGCAAGGAGCAGGATGGGTCAGGATGGGTCAGGGATTCTGAAGGGGGTGGGCAGTTGGGGGGCAGGAAGTGGGTGGGGGTCAGATAGGGGGCAGGGCCAGGCTGTTTGGGAGGCACAGCCTTCCCTACCCTAAAGCCCATTCAGCAGTTTGAGGCTTGCAGAAGAGCCAAACTGTTAGCTTTTTCATTAGGGCTACCATCCCTTTCACTTCTCAAATGCTAAATTATAGTCTATATTTAATTTCAGTGCCATAGGGAGATTCATTTCAGGGGAGGTTAGCGTCATTTAAAATTAGCCACTGGGGGAGGGATCACATAAGAAGAGCAATATCCTACACCACCTACCTCCTTCCCAACCCTACCAAGGGAGACCCCCCCTTTCCCCCACTTCCCCTGCATTCCTTGAGGCTTCAGAGGGGTTAATTCAGTGATTCTCAAACTTTTGTCCTGGTGACCCCTTTCACATAGCAAACTTCTGAATGCAGCACCTCCTAGCCCCTTATAAATGGAAAACACTTTTTTTGTATATTTAACACTATTATATATTATAAATGCTGGAGGGAAAGTGGTGTTTGAGGTGGAGGCTGACAGTTAGCAACCCCCAGTAATAATCTCGTGACCCCTGTTTGAGAACCCCTGAGTTAATTTAATTGTAGCACCCTGTGTCCATTCACATGCATGTGCTATTTTGAGCATTTCAGTTTTCACAGCATAGGCTCATCCTAGATTCTGGAGCAAGCTCAAATGCTCAGTGCGTGGAGTATGTACATAAGCTATACTAAAGACAACCCCACAGTAACCATCTCCAGTTTGTGAGGGACCCCATGGAGCCAGTATCTAGGAAACAGATAAATGGATGGCAGGAGAGAGATCACTTGATCATTACCTGTTAGGTTTACTTCCTCTGGGGCACTTGGCATTGGCCATTGTTGGTAGACAGGATACTGGGCCGGATGGACCTTTGGTATGACCAGTATGGCTGTTCTTTATGTTCTAAGCTAAATGAACCAAAGTTATGGAGACAGATATGAGTTAAGGAAAGCCAGCAGAGTATCAGAAACCTGGAAAATCTCTGACTGGATGGCTCAGGCGTTTATCACAAGCTGAGGTGATTAAAAGTTTTGGATTTTTTTAAGCAGATTTTTTTATTGTTTCTTTAAACTATCAAACACTGCAAGCAGCAACAATTGGCCACAACTTCTGAAACCCCACCTATTAGGTTTTGGCAGACTATTTCAGCTTTTCAATACAAAAAACAACAACAAATTTTGAGGGAAAGCAGACATTGTCCATGATTTTTTCTGCTTTTTAAAACCCCCTAGTTTTCGATCCAAAAAAAGTTTTGAATGAAAATATTTGTCCAATCCTTTTAATAAGCTTTAGTGCCTTTTAGCACTAGCTGATGCTGAGAACCCGTGATACCTTGTAAAGAAGTTTTCTTAAAACTGGGTTTGTGCCGAGATGCGGAAGGTTTATTTTTCCCAGGGCCACCCGTGGCAGCGGAGAAAGTGGGGCAATTTGCCTGGGCCCTGCAGGGGCCCTCATGAGAATATAGTATCGCAATTTTTTTTATGGAAGGGGCCCCCGAAATTGCTTTGCCCCAGGCCCCCTGAATCCTCTGGGCGGCCCTGACCTTATTGGGCTTTTTAAGGACCAAATCCAGGACCCACTGAAACCAACAGAAGGACCACCATTGTCTTCAGTGGATTTCACATCAGGACCTAAAAACTGTATTCAGTCTCTGTTTTGGTAGCCTTCTCTCATTGTAGGGACTCCTCATTTATCTGACACTGTAGCTTTTGTTCAGGAAAGGATTCCCTATCTTCTCATTCCTTCCCTGATAGGGAGCCAAAGATTCTGAGTTTTTTTGCTCTCATGTGGTTAACTAATACCTTGTTCTGCAGTAGTTTATGTACTGCCACCACCACATCCAATCTGTGGGAAGTCACATTGTTTTCTCATTATGTTTTTCAAGCTTTGTTCTGAGCAGGACACATTTCATTTTAAAACATCCAAATATGTTTCAGATGGCTGCACCTTCTTCAGCATGCGGCCGTACATAGTGTCTAAATTTGCTATGGCAGTTTGAACATAATCTGATTGCTAATTAATATCCTTTAATAATTCTGACCTTTTAAATTTGTCTTTTAGCATTGCTATTATAGAGGCCTGCTGCTTACTCCTGATAGGGTTTATCTCGCCTGTGATTCTTCTACTATCACTGGACCTTCAGCCAGCATAAGCATTGCTCTTTGGATTGGAAATGTCCTGGCTGGCATTTTAGGGTTGCTTTTAGACATTTTTGTTAGCTTGGTTTTAAATCTCAGCCATCATTGTTTACCCTTGCAGAAAACACCGATTGTGGATGTTGCAGCTTGGGCTCTCAAGCCTAGGAGGTCAGCTGGGTTTGAGAGCCCAAGCCACAACATCCAAACTGCTTTTTTTAGCATGCTAGCTCAAGCCCTGATTTCATGAATCTGTTTACCTGGGCTGGGAGGCTCCTGCTGCAGCCTAGACATACCCTAAGACAAGTCACTGGCTCAACTCTGGCTCAGTTCCACAGTGAATGGAAGTAATTACCATGTGAAAGCTGCTGGGAAGTGTTTGTGAAATGAGTTATTGATCTAGTCCATTTGGCAAAGTCCACACCAAAAGACCCACCAACCACAGATGGCCTTAACCAGTACCTTTGTTGACAATTCCAGCAAAGCAGAATAGAATCATAGAAGTGTAGGAATGGAAGGGACCTCGAGAGGTCATCTAGTCCAGTGATTTGCACAAAAATTTTCTGGTGACCCAGTTGAAGAAAATTGTTGATGCCCACAACCCCATGGAGCTGGGGATGAGGGGTTTGAGGTGTGGGAAGGGCTCAGGGCTGGGGCAGAGGGTTGGGGTGTGCGGGTGAGCGCTGCGGGGTGGGGCCAGGAATAAGGGGTTCAGGGTGTGGGAGGGGGCTATGGGCTAGGGCAGTCCCCGGCACTCAAGGCAGGGCTACATAATAACTGGAGCAGTCCTGACAGGCAGTTGTCTAACCTGTTCTTAAAAGTCTCCAATGTACGAAGTCTGACCTATCATCTCAGTCCTAAAGATAATCCATCCACATCAAGCTTGAGGCACCGAGCTGCTGGCCATCCACAGCTCTTCTTTACATTTAAGTCTTGGATCTCTAAGGCTATTAAGCCAACACCTTTCACAAACACTACATATGCAATAACACTTACACAAGGTTTGTCAAATTGAAGTTGAGTCAATTGAGAGGCCCAGTATGGCAGCTAGTATTCTCTATTTTTATCCTCCACCGGTCATCAGGATGTCCATTAATATCCTTGGCTGGATCAATATAGTGATGCTTCTGGTTTCCTGGTTAATGCAGAAAGTGCTGTAAAGGAATAAAAACAGGTGTGAAGCCTAACAATGCTATGATCTTACCCTGGAGAAAATATACCATGTTCACAAAGCAAAGTAAATCCCCAACACTTTAAGAACAGGGAATAGGACAATAATCTGTCTAGGTTGGTTCTCATACAGCCCTCATTATTGTAGTATCTGAGCATCTCGAAAACATTCATGGATGTATCCTCTCTTCTATTTCACAGATGGGGGGAAACTAAGGCAGAAAAATTAAGTGATTTACCAAGACCACCAAGGGAATCTGTGTCAGAACTAGCACAGGAATCCCTAATGATCAGTCCTGGGCTTTGTCCAGTAGACCATGCAGCTTCTCATGCTATCAGATTGCCCTGTTTTGTGGCAGACAACACACTGACTGCTCTGCAGAACAACTGACTCTACCACTGATGGCTTTATGACTGCCATATGCTTCCTCCAAGGTGGCTTCCTGTGGCAATCAGGCAGCATTGCACACATTGCATCACAACCACAAACAGATTTGGGGTCTTCTAAAAAAAGGAGGGGCTTGTGGCTTCAATTTTCACACAGCCTAATGGCTAGACCTGGGAGGCTGCCCTGGGGACTGAGAAGAACTCTTTATCTTTAGAAAAAATAGTAACAGACCTTCAATCCCAGTGATGAGTTTACATTGATGTTTATCAGTTGATGTTGTTAAAGTGATACATAACGGAGAGGGATAGAAACTTATTTATAACAAAATGAAAGCTGAGAATCGCCTTTACATTTGTGGACCCTCCAAAACTAGGCTGTAAGGGCTTGACAGGCCCCAAAATCCAGGTCTTATGAACCTAAAATCCATGGTTTCCTCTTATATGCCTGGATGAACAAAAGGGACCTTAAATGATTTTGCTTGTCATGGCACCAAAGTTATATGTATCATCTGAGGTTTGGTTTTTTTTTTTGTTTTGTTTTTTGCAATGCTGCACCTGTACAATACAGTGTTAAACAGACTAAAGTCAGGTGTGAGAGAGCAGCTATAACCTATTAACATGAAAACTGATAGGATATATGGATAAAAAGAGAAACATCCCAATATATGGCTTTCAGCCACTATAAATGACAGAAAATGTGTACAAGACTTCCACTCTGTGTGCAGGTTTTACCAAAGCATATATATGAGTCAACACATTAGCAAAGCTCAAAGAACAGATAATGGTGTTACTGCACTCCCAAAGTGTCTCCATGTCTTTATCACTGACAATGGACCCAGTGATTTAAAACCAATGTGAGGGAGAAAATGAACACATTTGCATGAATTGTACATTGCTTGAACTAGCTTATACAGTATATGATTGTCTTAAGGAGCGACACTTTACTAACATCCTCTGTTAGAGATGCAAAACATCTGCACCAATTAAAGTCACTAAATGAAAAGCTGTAGAATGCATATAGGAAAAAAAATCTAGTCGAACACAAATTGAGCTAGGAAATGCCAGATTGAGAGAGACTTCTCCCTGTGTGATTCAAGGCCATATACATGTACGCTGAGGCATGCACAACAGGAAAAGCAGAGACTGTTGGTATAACATCTAACCATTGTGTATGTCTGGAGGTTTGCTGGACACTTGTGGCCTCTTTCCATGGTTGCTAAACTTGCCACATCAGACAACAGTGAAAAAGCGAAACAAAAAACAAGCAAAACCAGGCCTATCAGTCTTTTGAGAAATACCTGCAGACAGGATGTTAAAAAAGATGAATTTTGGCCCTGAGATTGGTGGATGTTTTATAATATGTGCTACATTTGACAATGAAAAAAAGCACATCTGTCATACAAAAGACCTGCGGTACTGCTGCATGTTATCCACTTCAGTTGCTCTGAGGTTTATTCTAATGGCTCATTTCCTTCTAATTCCTATGTAAACAATATAGTAGATAACTATTGTGGTGTCCTAGCAAGTGAGAGAGAGAGAGTGTGTGTGTGTGTGAGAGAGAGAGAGAGGGCAAAAACCACCGACATGAAGGGACATTGTCACTGTACATTCATACTGTATGACACTAATTAGTGGGGGCTAACGTGTGTGCTCAGCACCAAAGAGGTTCTCTTCCATGTTTCAGACAAGGCAAGGAGTTTGCATCCCTGTGGTATAAATCTGGGAATCCATCAAAGGTTCAGGCTGTATACTTCTATAAGGCTGAGTAGCTGTGAGGTTCGGATGACTGGAAGAATAGAATGGGACATGTGGCCTGTGCCGATTATATTGTATTTGCTGCAGTTTCTTCAGCCTATAGATGGAATGCAGTGGGGAATGTTCATAAGCAATGAACAGTTGTAAGCAAAAACACAATGTGGAGAATGGCTGATATTCTTTGCAGTAAAGAGGGAGAATCTTCCTTGCTGCTCTAGTAAATGCTGAAATAGAGTCAGATCCAGCAAACGCTTGCACCCATGAGCAGTGCATTGAGTTCAGTGGGACTGTTCAGGCAAGTAGTTACATGCAAAGCTATCCATAGAAGGCCCATAGTTTCTGATGCTGTTTGTGATGTTAGATGTATAGAATCCATTCAGAATAAAAGGCTACAATGCAGTGAAAAAATCCAATCTGGACATAAGTCTTGTAGCATCTCTGATCTGCCCTGACTTTCTGGCTTGGTAATCTAGTGCCTACATATTACAATGACTGCGAACAGTTAATTAACTACTGGTTTGTTACCACACCTCTCTCTTTTAGGGAATGAAAAAATAATTACGAGTGTGAGGGAATACAATACAGTATAACTGATACGATGTTATCAAAGCCTGAGGAACTAATTCTTTTGTATCCCTGTAATATCATGAAGTAACTGACCAAATGCACTCTAACACCCTCCATTATTGTATTGCACTGTTACAGGGCAAATAGGCATTCCCCTTTGCCCATAATGTCTTACTGCAGATCTCATTGTACCAGACTCCTTGCTAGATATTATTGCATCCTTCAAATAATGACTGGCATCAAGGGTCCTATATGTTTCTTCTATGACAAAGTTCTAGTACTTTCTTAGCTTTTCCTGCCCTCAATTTTCCACCCTCAAATCATCCATTGATTTAAACTGAGCCCATTTTAGGCTGTCTGTCTTGAAGAGTTCAGGGAGGATTATTTTGAAAGAAACAGGATCCTGCCAGTTAGGTGGGTTTGTTCAAGCTCTCAAAACTCTGCTTCTCGCATTTGCAGAAGCACAGCACACATTGTGTAGCTCTAACACCACTGAGTACTGCTGATATCTGGTAGTGTGCCCAGTACTTAAAAGCTTTGATTACTGTCTCTGACAGCCACTGAGTGATTTTTTTTTGAGGGGTGGAGGGAGAGAAAGGGAAGATGTGAGCTGTCCTTTGACATTTTATGTATGAGCCTCACTGTGTTAACCTTTAGAGATAATTTTCTCTGCAGGTGTTGGATATTTCTAGCAAGCATTTCAACAGGGAAGTATCTGTTAATGTTCCTGATAAAATATTTATTTCAAAAGTTGGGGTGGAGAGAGAACCTCAGTAAAACCAAGACAAATTAGTGTCACAATTTTAGATGCAAAGAAAACACATTATTCTTGTACCAATCGTATTATCTTGCAGGCATTTTCTAGCCTATTTTAGAGTACCTCTGCCTGGCCTGATTTTTTTCTACTGCTAAGTATTCCAGATGCCCTTTTCCCAGCATTTATAATAGGAAGTTTTTAGTATTTTCCATTCAAAAATATTTTCCTAGGTTTGTAATTCAGCCACTTCCATTTGGTCTTTCAGATAGTCCAAAGTGAATATTGTTTTTCAGGGTTTCGTTTTTTAATTAATTTTGAGTACACTTCATTTGACTCTTTTGTGCATTATAGCACTGCAAGGAAAAGATTAAATTGACCTATTTTAGTGTGTATTTTATTTTATTTTTAGAATTCTGCAACTTAAAATGGCTTCTTTTTTTTTAAGAGAAGTTAACAAGACAGGCTTTAAGAACTTTGGATTAATAGAATATTGTTAGAGACCAATGTATTCTCTTTCCTTGATCTTGTGCGGCAGTTTAGGGCAGGAGGGGCAATGCCCTCTGTGTCCCCAACTCTGCCTACCATGAGCTCAGGGCTTCTGCCTCACAGGGCGCATCAGGGCTTGTGGCTCCAGGATTCAGCCCCGTGGTTCCCCCAGCTTCAGTCCAGCATAGGGTGACCAGACAGCAAGTATGAAAAATCAGGACAGCTAGTGGGGGGGCGGTAATAGGAGCCTATACAAGAAAAAGACCCCAAAATCAGGACTGTCCCTATAAATTCGGTACATCTGGTCACCCTAGCACTGCAGGGGGCACTGGGGATTGGGGCTTCAGCTGCGGGGCCCTGCAGCTCCCTTGAAAGGGCTCGTGACCCCCTGTGTTACATTATATGCATTCTAGATATAACACATAGGGTATTTTTTCAGTCTGCCCAATTATTCATGTTCTTTCTCCATCCAGTACTGCTGGGCTGTTTGCTCCAACCCCTCTCATCCCCCTGTCTCAGCCTCTTCACCTCAGCCTCACTCCATAACTGCTCCTCCTATCTTTTCCCTTCTCACCTGCTCTGTTCCTCTCAACCCTCTCCATTCCTTTGTCCCTTTAGCCTTTCCCCTCCTAATTAAGCTCCTTTCAATATTTATGGAACTAACATGTTTGCTGCCATCATACTGATCACTCGGCTTCTTTCCCCTACCCTGCCTGTTTTGTCTATTTAGATTGTAAGCGCTTCAGGGCAGGGATTGTCTTTTAGTCTGTCTTGTGCAGTGCCCTGCATAATCGGGCCCTGATCCTGGCAGGGCAAGGAACTACTGTAATAAACATGATTAATAATATTCCAGACATTTTAACAAGTCCTGTAGGTTGTTTGTTCTCTGTTATCTTGGAAATCTCACAGTATTGCTTTAAGAATTTGGAGTTCCTGCAATGCACTGTACCATGTTTTATTTTGTTTTACAATGGATCCATTTCACACTCTGATGCAGTTGGCTGAACCTACTGTACTTCATTTTTCTTAATTAGTTTTCGCTCATTATTTCTTGCAAGCCAGGGAGGTACAACATTGCAGTATACAACCTGTCCTGACAGTGATGTTCCAGTGCTGTCAGCCTACAAGCGGTACACAGTACAAAGCCAACCAAACAGGAGAAATCCAAAATGATCTGGAAAGGAGGATGCCTAACTTAGCTGCTGTTGTAAAGTGGCGCTAGAAGGTGAAGTGATGGCATGGACTCACAAACAGAAGGGATGAAGTGTACACAGAGAAGTGCAGCCAAGGAGCTCATTAAGCCCAATGGCCATTGGCACTGTAAAGGCAGCTAACTGTAGCTCAGCTACAGGAGTTATGAGACAAAGATGCCTCTTTCCTCAGCCCATACTTCTGGTCACCTGCTCCCTTTCTGTGCTCTGAGTGCACTTCTTTGGTTCATCTCTTCCCTTTTCTCTTCTCTCCACTCTCCATTCTGAATATAGCAGAGTATTTCTGACAGGAGAGAATTGTCTGATAGTTATCTCTGACTCTGAGGCCTGCAGGTGCTGATGGTTTCAATATACAATTCCTGAAACCCATGGACCTGCAGGAATTTATAGGAGCAGATTGAGGGCCAGTTTTTCTGTAGGTTATTTATATTATTGTAAGCTTCTTAAGAGGAAAGGTTTAACAGCACCCTAGATAACAAGAAAATGGGTTTTAAAACCTCCAGTAACTCTTATTTTTGTAACTAGTTCTTGAACCAAAAATGTGAGTCTGGGGAAAGTCCCTGACGGATACTTCCATGAGGGTGAGAGGTCAGTGAATTATTCTCCTGTATCCCATGAAACTGGGGAAAGAAGCAGGCAGGATGTCTGAAGTTTCTTTTGTGAAATACTGCAACAGACTGAAAAACCTAAGAGGGAAAACTGAGGAAATTTGGCACTCAGGAACTGAATATAAAAAATCCACATTTTTTCTGTGTAAGGCAGGGGTTCTCAACCTTTTTCTCTCTGAGGCCCTGCTCGATATACTATAAAAAGTGAGGGCCCAGTGAGGGGGCGGGGGTAGAGGTTGGGAGGAACCTCAGGGCAGGGGCCTTGAGCATAGGTGAAGTTTGACTTCTAACTGGGGGGAGGTCAAGGGTCAGTGGGGCTCGAGCCACCTCCACATGGTGAGGTCCAAGGAGGGAGTTTATATATTTAAATTGTAACTCAAAGGTGGAGGACTTAGCTCAAAAAGTTTTAAAACAGCTTAGAGTGCAGGGAGGGGGTAGCTAGGGGCTCTGTGCAGACAGAGGGTAGCTCAGGGTGCACAGAGGGGGATATTATGGGCTGTATAGGTAGGGGGTAGCTCAGGGTGCAGGGAGGGGGGAAACTAGGGGCTGTGTGCAGGCAAAGGGTAGCTCAGGGTGCAGGGAGATGGGCACATGGGGCTGTGTATGGGCAGAGGGTAGCTCAGTGTACAGGGAGGGCGTAGTTCAGGGTGTAGGGATGGTTATTAGGGGTTGTGTGCTGGGCAGGGGTGGCTCCAGGCCCCAGCACGCCAAGCGCGTGCTTGGGGCGGCAAGCCACGGGGGGCGCTCTGCCAGCGCCACGAGGGCAGCAGGCAGGCTGCCCTCGGCGGCTTGCCTGCTGAGGGTCCGCTGGTCCCGCAGCTTTGGAGGACCTCCCACAGGCCGAAGGCAGCCTGCCTGCCATGCTTGGGGTGGCAAAATTCCTAGATCCACCCCTGGTGCTGGGAGGACTCCCCTGCGGTCCCTGTTCCCAAAGACATCTGCCAGCCACAGAACCGGGTCTTCCCATCCAGGGGGCTCTTACCAGCTGCCTCTGCAGGAGCAAAAGGGGCTGAGAACTGAGGAGCAGCTTCAACCTGGGGCACGAGCAGGAGAGGAAGGAATGCTGAGGCTGCCTGCTCCATGGCACCAGCCAGAGCAGCAGCTGCCCCACATTGCCTGGTTCAGGCTTCCTGCCTCCGACGTGGCCAGGGGGTGGGGAGAGAAGATGGATGAGGTGTGGAGCTGTTCCTGGGACTGCCTTGATATTGTGCTGGAGATTGGGGCAGGAGGAGCAATGCCTCCATGTCCCCAACTCTACCCACCATGGGCTCAGGGCTTCTGCCCCACAGGGAGCATCAGAGCTTGGGGCTCCGCGATTCAACCCTGTGCCTCTCAGCTTCAGACCCACAGAGGAATCAGGACTTCAGCTGTGGGGCTCTGCAGCCCCCTTGAAAGGGCTCCCAGAACCCCTGGGGGCCACGGACCCCTGGCTGAGAACCGTTGGTGTAAGGTACCCAGAAGACTGCAGCTTTCTCTATATTTTAATTGATATTGACATTTTCTATATACTGTACATTACTGGGCACTTTAGAACATGCTGCACTTAGGAAACAAATTACCTCATACTATACTTGTGTCCCTTTTATGGCTGATAAAAGCTAAGGAATTCAGATACAGGTTAGCACTTCCCAGACCCTCACCATTACTAATAAGCAGCAATGCAGAAGGAGAAGTTTGGAAAAAATGGACAGTCTTGAGTGTTGTCAGTTTTCTTCAGTAATAGAAATATGACTAGGAAAAAGTCAAATCCAAATGTAAAACTTATAAACCTCTAGACACTGTAATGGGGAAGGAGCAGTAGAGAATTTTAACATGAGGTTGTTCCCTAACATTTACACCAGTAGTTAATTTACACTAGTAGAGAGACACCAGAAGCAAATCCTTTGGAAATCAGTGGAGTTACGCATCAAAGTCAATGGTGCAAAACTGTGAACATGGGAGTAGAATCAGTCCCTAAACATACAGTTTCATAGATTTTAAGGCCAGAAGGGACCTATTCTTGCTATTGATATAGCAAGAAAAGGAAATGAAACCGTCCTTTAAAGTGTCTGGCTAAATTACATATGCAGTTGTATTGGCATGGAGGAGTGTGTACGAGGGTTTTTGACAAGAGTTCTTGCACAAGGGTTTTAGCGGGGTTTGGGGACATGACTAAACACAATTAGGCCCAGACAACATTAATATTGAATTGTGCTTTAACCATCTTGGGTGAAATTGTGTCATCACCTGTTTCCCAATACCTAGTAAACAGGTCCCACTGCAAGACTGGGAGCATACTGTCTAAGTTATAGAAGTTATATTCAAACTAAAGCTCTCTTCCATTATCAGGAGACTGTTCACCAGAGGGACAGCCCAGAGCCAACAAAAGAGTTCTCTCCTTTCCAATCAAGGTACAAAACCATCAACATAGGGGATGTTGTATGGGAAAGAGCAGGGCCAGCCTTCATGACCTGGGGAGGTTAGGGAATGGGAGAGTAAATCAAGCTGTGAGTTGCCTTCCTTTTTTCATAGAATCACAGAAATGTAGGAATGGAAGACACCTACAGAGATCATCAAGTCCAGCCCCTTGCATCCCTGACAGATGCTTGTCCAACCTGTTCTTAAAATGTTCCAATGATGGGAATTCCACATTCTCCCTTGGAAGCCTATTCCAGAGCTGAACTATCTTTACATTAGAAAGTTTTTCCTAATATCTTCCATAAATCTCCATTGCTGCAGATTCAGACCATTATTTCTTGTCCTATCTTCAGTGAAGATGGAGAACAACTGATCACCATCTTCTTAATAACAGCCCTTAATATATCTGAAGACTGCTATCAAATTGCCTTCAGTCTTCTTTTCTCGAGACTAAACATGACCAGGTTTTTTTTAATCTTTCCTCATAGGTTTAGAAAATGTGACCTTTCATAATTTTTGTTGCTCTCCTCTGTACTCTCCAGTTTCACTACATCTTTGATTAAGTGTGGATCCAGAATTGGACACAATACTCCAGCTGAGGCCATGTATTCACCATTGCCAAATAGAGTGGGATAGTTACCTCCCGTGTTTCACATACAAAACACCTGTTAATACGCCCCAGAATATATTAATCTTTTTCACAACTGCATTGTCACATAGTTGACTCATATTCAATCTGTGATCCACTATAAACTCCAGATCAGCAGTACTACCATCTAACCAATTATATCACACTTTGTAGTTGTGCATTTATTTTTTCCTCCTAAATGTAGTTATGTGCACTTGTCTTTATTGAATTTCATTGTGTTGATTTCAGCCCAATTCTCCAATATGTCAAGGTCATTTTGAATTCTAATCTTGTCCTCCCAAGTGCTTGCAATGCCTCCTAGCTTGGTGTCATCTGCAAATTTTATAGCATAGTCTCTCCTCCATTGTCCAAGTAATTAATGAAAATATTGAATAGTACCAGACCCAAGACTGACCCTTTAGGGACCCAATGGTTTGACAGCAAACCATTGATAACTACTCTTTGAATACAGTCTTTCAACCTAAGTTCCTCTAAGCTGCATGGCCATGCAGCAGCCTATTAAGTGCCATGCAGGCGCTCAGGCTGCAACAGGTAGAGATGACTCCCCCAGCCCCAGGCCTGCCATGGCTCGGGGACAGGTGCCCTCCCCTGGCCCCAACCCAGCCCGGACCTGCTGCGTCTGGGGGAGAGCTGCCTATCCCCCTAGCCCAGGTGCTGCTGCAGGGAGCGAGAGCTGAGGGGAGTCCTCTCTCCCTGCTATAGCCCCAAGGCAACCTGCACCCCAACCCCCTCATCCCTGACCCCACCCGAGAGCCCACACCCCCAGCCAGAGCCCTCACTCACTCACCCACCCCAACCCTCTGCCCCAGCCCTGAGCCAGCTCCCACACTCTGAACCCCTTGGCCCTAGCCCCACCACATGAATTTTGTTATGAGCACCAATATGGAGGTGATGTGTCACACATCAAAACTAGTACATAGCAAAATTCATTCCACCCATACATGGGAAAAAATAGAGTTAACACTGCTTTCAACCAGTTGTGCATCCACCTTACAGTAATTTCATCTAGACCACATTTCCCTATTTTCCCTACTGTCAAAGGAGGAAGGGACCTGGGCAGAAAAGTGCCTGATCTCTCAGTCCTATTACTGGGTGAAGGGAAATAAGGTGGAAACACTGTAGAGCTGCCTCTTCATTTGTGCTGCTGAATGGTGGGACTGAGCCAAGTGGTGAGTTGCCTTCCTCTCTGGTATGTGTCACTAGACTGGGAGATCAGGCAGAGTGTTCCTAGAGCTGGAAACAGAGCCAGCGTGTTTAATGTGCTTGAAGTCCTCCTGCACAACACAAAGCTTGAATCAGCTGGTTGCACTGCTCATGGTTAAAGCTGATCATAAGAGAGAAAAGCCTTATCACTGTTCAGAGTGAGACATGGAATTCTTGGAAATACAGCAACAAGAGTGACTAACTCAAGGCTTTAACAACACACAGTACAAGGCTCTATATTTCTCACATGTCAAAAATTAGGTACAGTGCACAGTGTTCAGTAACAACAATAAAGAGTTTATTCAGTGACAGCATATTCAGTGCGATATGGAATATCTAGCTGTGTAATCCATGTTATCACCACGGCCCCATTTCCTTGGTTTGCGAGGTTAAATAATTAAAGCAAATTAATATTAGTCAGTCAAGGTCTTAGGCCATGTCTACACTACACAGCTCTTGGAGACACGGCTGTGTCACTACAGACGTGCCACTAAAAGGCGCGTTGTGTAACCACTTTTTGTCAGCTCTCCCGTCGACAAAAAAACTCTCACCCCAGCCACTGAGCGGGGTTAGCTTTGCTAGCAGGAGAGCGCTCCTGCCGACAAAGCACTGTTCACACTGACGCTTGTCGTCAACAAAACTTTTGTCTTTATTTTGGGGAGGGGAGGGATTTAACATCTCTGAAAGACAAAAGTTGTCGTTCAATTGCCAGTGTAGACATAGCCTTAGTTATACTGGTAGTATAGAAAGATGGGTATTACACAACTTTCAGTGTAGTCTACTTAATCAAGGTGATATGGATGAGCTCTTAGTGGTGCTAATGGGGAAAGTTCTTCATACCCTATATGAAGTAGACGTAAAAGCCTTAAACTGTGATGAAAAGGGTCTCCTGTGGCCCACTGCATTAAGCTATAGATGCGAAGAGAGGCCAAGAAGCTAAAGAGAAACAGAACTACTGGTAAAGAATCAGAAAGTAACAGGAGCACAAAACATGGCCTATAGCAGGTAGGGTGACCAGATGTCCCGATTTTATATGGACAGTCCCGATTTTATATGGATAGTCCTGATATTTGGGGCTTTTTCTTATATAGGCTCCTATTACCCACCCCCCCCCCCGTCCCTATTTTTCACACTTGCTATCCCCTTAATAACAGGGATTCTCAAACTGGGGGTCAGGACCCCTCAGGGGGTCATGAGTTTACTACATGGGGGGGTCACGAGCTCTCAGCCTCCACCCCAAACCCCGCTTTGCAGCCAACATTTATAATGGTGATAAATACATAAAAAAGTGTTTTTAATTTATGGGGGGGGGTGCACTCAGAGGCTTGCTGTGTGAAAGAGGTCATCAGTACAAAAGTTTGAGAACCCCTGGCCTATAGCCTGTAAGGAGCCAGGTAGAGGGTCAGGTTGCACAAGGGGAGCCATGAAAAACTCAGAGAGAAGACAGAGCTTAAGACAGTCCCTTTCAGGTCCATTATATTGCTACTTTGAGCTGGAGCATTGGAAACTGAGTATTTAAAGCGTTACAGCACCTTTTCTAGATACGCAGAAAATCCTCAAGGGAAAGAGAAAGACAAAGCCTATTTGATCCTGCAATGTTAGAGCCTAGAAAAATAGGCTTAGGCCACAGACACAGAATTTAAGGATGGGGTTGTAGTCCCAGCAGGATATCTGCTGTGCATTGATTTAGCTGATAGGAAATGGAAGGGTGAAATGCAAGAAGCTGTGTGTTAGTAGTTCATAATACAAGTTTTGATCTCTATAGAAACAAGTAAGTAAACCTCAAAGAGTCATTGATCCTTGTCTTACTGTCATCCATTCACTTCACCTCCATATATCAATTTGTTAGAATGCTTGAAAGGGTGAGAGGGTCCCTTTTCTTCAGAGTGATTGCACAAAACTGGATCACAGTTTCTATGCAGGCAGGATGTGAAACTGATTATGCCCTAGAAAGAATGTGGGTCTCAGGCTTTCCTCAGGTCATTATTTAAATGACAGATTATTAGATTAGCTAATAGGCAAACATTTGGGTTGGTACCATTGGATGTGGCATGACTGTTTGCTGAAATTTTGCCCCTGCATATACACACACGTGGTTTCCTGTTGACTTCAGTGGTAGTCTCACATGCCTATCTCTGAGTAGGCTCAGGTCTTTTGATTTTATTTAGGCAACTTCTTGCTCTCATTTAGTTTGCCCCAAACATTAACATACACAAATCAATCTAGAAGTACGTTAAAACAAGCTGGGTTAATCATGTCAGCCACGGGCTATAGTGGCTCACAAACTGAGTATGAGCCAATGACGTGATGTAGTTGCAAACAAAGCTAACTTCATTCTGGGGTGTATTTACAGGAGTGTCCTATGTAAGACATGGGACACAATTGTCCCACTCTACTTGGCATTGGTGAAGCCTCCGATTAATTATTATAGCCAATTTTGGGTGCCACACTTTAAGAAAGGTGTGGACAAATTGGAGAGAGTCCAGAGGAGCGCAACAAAAATGATAAAAGTTTAGAAGATAAAAGGAGAGGTTACAAAGGTTACAAAAGCTGGGCACGTTTAGTCTTAAGAAAAGACAACTGAGGGGGAGACCTGATAACAGTCTTCAGATATGTTAGGGGCTGTTAGAAAGAGGATGGTGATCAATTTTTCTCCATTCCACTGAAGATATGACAAGCAAGAAGCAGTTAATCTGCAGCCAAGTAGATTCAGATTAGATATTAGGAAAAAAATTCAAACTATAAAGATAGTTAAGTACTGGAATAGGTTGCCAAGGGAGGCTGTGGAATCCCCTTCACAGGAGGTTTTTAAGAACTTGTTAGAAAAACACCTGTCAGGGATGGTCTAGATATACTTGATCCTGCCACAGTGCAGGGGGCTGGAACCAGCTGATCTCTCAAGTTCCCTTTTAGCCCTACATTTCTATGATTCTATGTGAATGGTTGTATAATTCTGGAATGGATATGAGTGAAGTAGTTGGACTTCAATGCTAATGTAATGATTTAAACACCATGAGTTGTCATGCTTTGTCATACTCTGTATGGAGGTTAAAACAGAAAATAAAAAGAGTCCCCTACCCTTTGAGCACAGGACAGCAAATAGGTGAAGAGAAAACACATGCTGCCTTTTTACAATTTTTGTTGTGCTGGATTTTTGCAGATGGGCTTGTGGTACCTATTTATTAAAATAAAAGGAGTGGAAACAGGGAATATTATTTCTATATAACTGCATTACTGCTGAGTTCTGGCCACAATATAGAGCTGAGGAGAGAAGTTGGAGTGACACTGACACAGAAATAAAATGAATTGAAATTGCTACTGACAATAAAATAGGACGTAGTGATAGACAGTAAAGGCTTGTCCCTGAAATTTTTATAGCTTCTCTGGTGCTGGAGGGAACAGTGATTTTAAGACAGTTATGGATCTTTAAAAAAAAACAACAACAATCCAATAATGTTGAAGTCAGCCATTGGTTGTACAGAAGGGTTATTATTATTTAGTTTTAACTGCACACAAAGCCTTTATGACTTGTAAGTGCATTGGTAAAAGAAAGATATTGTCCTTGCTGCCCTGAAATTTTAAAATGGAATTGAGAGACCAGGGAGAAGGGGGAAAGCTAATGTTAGTGAGACATTGTGTAAAGATGCTGCAGCAAAAAAGCTTAATAGGCACATTAAAGAAGACAACATTTGCAAGCTTCTGAAATGAACCACAAATTCTACACTTTATCCTGAGACCTTGTCTAACTGCATTAAATGTGTCCTTTTCCTTGCATGTGACTATAATACACAGCAGTTATCAAGCAACAGAGACAAGCCTTAAAAAGCAAGCACAAAAATAAAAAAGACTGATTTTTTACCTGCACGCTACAGGCCTCAGCATAGTCACTTCACACTCCCTTAAACCTCACTGCAGGCAGGGAACCTATGTCAATTGACTGATCAAGGCCTCTGTGAACTACACACTAAAATGCTTCTTTTTCTTATCTGGAGAACAAAATGGAAACTATGGTAACAGACAGATCTAGTAAAGTCCATCAAAGGACTGAAGATAACTCAGTCTCCATACCCATTCAGTCCTTGACCTCTCTGCTAAGACTGCGAACAAGGGGGACAGTTGTGGTGATGGTATTTATGAACTAGACACAGGGAACTGGAGCGAGGGCACAAACTCGTTTTACATAGCCATAGGCCACAAAACAATTGGTAGCAGTTTTCACCTGTGCTACACTTGAACCTGTGCTCTAGATACATTTGTGTATGTATTACTCCCACTT
This sequence comes from Chelonoidis abingdonii, assembly GCF_003597395.2. NCBI lineage: Eukaryota > Metazoa > Chordata > Testudines > Testudinidae > Chelonoidis > Chelonoidis abingdonii. Next base: position 36,839,289 of record NC_133775.1, on the reverse strand, counting down.
AGGGGAGAAATAGGCTATTCCAAAGAATCACTCTTTCGGTTGGTAATTTTAGCTGAATCTCATATGTCCACCTTAATCTGTGTTTTAAAATCTAAAACATGTCTTCGAGTTGTCTCACTTGGATACATTATAAGTTCAGGTAAACTAAATTTAAAATACAGAGAGTATTTAGAGCAAGGGGTTAGCTGCTTTTAGGGGATAAACATTTACAGTTTTGTACTTTTCCTTTGGTCTGGAACCACGGGCAGAAATTCAGAATTTTGTGTAAGAGACCTATCATGATTATCTTTTTCTGAAGAAAATATGGAAATTTCATATTTTTATAAAACACTCCATGAGAGTTTACTGTGACATGGATTTTAAAAGTAAAGCTTATTTTTATAGTCTGTGGCTTTTTTCCCCAACACACTGGAATTCCTTTGACAGCAGCAAGAATAATGACTAAAATACCCTGTGGATTTAAAATCACCAAATGAAAGTAGAATATATTTTACAATTGTCTTTTCTCTTTCTTGCAGAAACCAAATGCTTTGCTTTTGGGGGGAAAGAAGAAGCTTGAAGATCTCAGAGAGAGATAAAGGGTTACTTATTCCAGATGAGAAAAGGATGTTTTTTTCACAGGCTAGGATAAATTACATCCTGTGTTTAGAAAGAGATGGAGAGCATTGCGAAATCAAAAATAACTGAATCTCCATTACTATAGGGATTGTTACATTAGTAGTTTTGTCTCTTCTCTGACAAGGCTCATTTTTAGCCTGTGCCCCAAACTTCACAACTGGACTGTCATTGCAACTGAAAAAAGTAGGAGTACTTTACCAAACCCAGCAAAAGACTTCAGTGGTCTCTGATAAAGAGGATTAGAGCAGAGTAAAGCAATAGAGCAGAGTACCACCAGGTACTATACTGCTGCCAGAATGTAGTTCTTAATTTATGGTGTGTAACTCTGTGGTAATCTAGCCTCCCAGTCCAGGTCCCACCGCTGCCACCATGTAGTAATCTAGCCTCCCAGTCCCAGACCTGGACTTTTGCGTCCAAAATTTGGGGGCTTACCTGAACTCCCCCCAAGCTCACTACCAGCTTGGATAATTTCGCTGCCACCAGGTCAGGTATTTTAGTTGAGAGAGACTGACTTCCCCCTTTCCTCCTCTGGATGTCCCAACTCTTCTTTGGGGACCCCCAAGACCAGACCCTGGGTCTCTCTCTCTCTCTTCTCCCAGCTTCCCCCCTTTCTGGGTTACCAGTGCAAGCTACGCTTCGCTCCTTAATCACAACCGGAGAAGCAATTAGCTTCCCCAGGCTAGGTATTGACCTCAGTCAGCTACACAAGAAATTCCCCCTCCTTTGTCCTATAGCCTTTCCCCCTTGGACAATAGGGAGATGAGGCACCGAGTTTAGCGTTCCCTCCCCCCTGCCCTCACGTAGAAAAGAATTCACCAGGTTTAAAAGAAACCTTATAAAACTATAAAAGAAAAGAAAAATACAAAACATAATCTTGCATTAAGAAACTCATACAGGCTCTTGTTAAGAAAATATGAAGAAACGTCTGATTTAAAAGATAGCCGATTAAACCAGTCCAACCAATTCCATACATGAATAACCCACAGCTCCTCATAGCCAGATTTGGGGGTCTGTGTACTCACAGATGTGTAGGAGACACTGGAGATAAGATGCAGTTAGGAGAATGCTTGTTAACCACACGGAAAGACAACAAAACCACATCCACATCTATTTGTACAAACAAAGTTCTCATAGCCGAATTGCTTTGGGGGTTCTTTGATATTCACAGAACTTTTGGTATTATATTGGAAATAAGAAGAGTTAGACGGAAACTGGTTTAGCATCAAGCCGAGAAAACAAAAGTACCCGAGATCCAATTCGCCCTGATTTTAAAAAATCCAGTTCTCTGATTGGTCCTCTGGTCAGGTGTTTGGTTACCCTTTCCAGGTAAAAGAAACTTAAACCTTACCTTACCTATCTATTTATGACAAACTCCTCCTGCTATCCTAATTTAAATAGAACATATTTTTAGAGAAGGCTCATAGTTGGGACCTAGTGATTTGTACTGGGTTCAAATTCAGTCCCTGTGTACACTCTGTGCAACCAAATCAGTTTACAAAGGATGTGTATGAGAGCAGAATGTTACTCCAAATACTATGTGTATACGTTTTTCACTGGCTTTTTTGAAAGACACGTTTTAAAACAATGTGAGAGCTAGTCTTCTCATAATGTTTCAGTTCCTAGATGATGTAAATAGCATGAGAAGACCAGACCTCTTTTTATATTGCCCCTATAAATTGGTCTCAGAGTCATTAAAACCCATGAAAACAAAACACAATTAAAATATCAGCTTCATGCAATTACCATTATTTTTGGTAGCCTTTGGAACCTGAAGGCACAGCCCTAGTTTAAAGTTTGAACTGAAGTTCTCACTAAAATGCAGCAGCAAGTGTTCAGGGAAACTTCTCAGAGCGCACATCTAGTCACGAGGCCTTTCGGTGTTGATCCAGTTTTTTAGCCACTCAGGTTTTGTCTTATACTTTTTTTTAAAAAAAGTACATCCCATATAGACTGTCTCCTGGCCATTTAGTAATAGACTTGACATTCACGCAGCTTTTATTATCCCAACCTCTGGCAAAGCATTTTGCACCAGAGGTAATAGATGTTCTTTTACAAATGGACTGTGACTGTTTCTTAAATTTATTCAAGAAATACTTAAGTAATTAGGTTCTCCAGAGGTTGAGACAATAAAGCTGTGTGACACTATGACAGATGTAATTTGACTGGCCAACTGCAAGTCTTTACTCCTGAAGTAACAGACAAGCTATGGAAATAGCAAACTTCAACTTCTTTGGGGATTATTTTACCACAGCTGCAAGAATAACAGGATACTAAAATATGTCACCATCGTAAAGTTTAAAGGTCCATTTTATTTCCATATTGCTGTGAGTCCTGGTTGCATACCTGTCAATATGGGTGCAGGGGTATTTGGGGGAAAATATCTTGTTAATTAATCTGTGCCCAATTATAGGGAAAAGGTGGGTTTAAATAGCTGAGCCCTTTGGATTTTTTATAGCAAAACCTATTTAAAAATTATTCCTTATTTGTATCCATGGAAATACACTGATAAATATAACACAATTTGGAGACAGAGATTTTTTACAAATCACAGTATGAGATTTCTATTAATTATAAAGATTAATAAAAAAAAGACAAGTGCATTGTATTATAAATTATCCTAAGTACCTTTCATCTTTTTTCTTTTTTAGGCTTACTAAATGGAGAAATAAATGCACTCTTTTATAATGTGTTTATTGCTTGTCCATAATTTTTGAGATTTTTATGCATAGTTTTGTATCATTCTTTTAAAAATCTATGAAGGCCTAATATTGGAGGAAAAAAGCAAACACAAATTGTGGGATTTCCCCTCTAAATTATCCTACCTTGGCACAGGCAATATTCAATCCTGCAACAGTAACAGTTTCAAGGCCTGGTATCTCTGTGACCTGCCAAGTCTCAAAGTAGGAGCTGTACACCCTTGGAAAGAGAAACATTTTCAATGGTACATTGGCAGGTCTAGAACTTAGAAGTCATAGAGTTTTAGGCCAGAAAAGGCCACTAGATCAACTAGTCTGACTGTGACAGGATGTATAAATCCCACACTGATAAGGAAGGGGCTAGAGAACTGTGTGCTGAGGTAGCCCCACCCTTCTGCCCCGCCAATCATGCATGGCAGGAAGGAGACCTTTAAAAAAGAGGAAGCTGCAGTCAGCAAAGGAGGAAGGACACCCCTGAGCCACAAGTGGCAGAGTGGCTCCTGAAGTAGCAGGAGAGACTCCCATAGTGGAGATCCCTAATCCCCAACCATATGAGGAATACAGTGAACTCCCCATGTAAGCCTGACAGAGAGAGCCCAATTCAGCTACCCAGCAGGACGACTGCTGTAAAACGGCTAGACAGTAATCCTACAATAAGGAGATACCACTGGCTGTTTCTCTTTTGAGTTGGCTCTGGGAAGTGTTCATCCTCAGTTGCAGTGAAATATTTGTTTCCCTTTTGATCCCCAACAGTAAAGAAATACAAAAAGGCCCAGAAACGGTGGGGTCTATTGCAAGACCCAAGATAGAGGGACCTGTGCTGGGTCCACCAAGTATTGATAACTGTGTGAGTCCAGGGTCTCCAACTGGGTGGGAGGAACACCCAAAGGGGACTTGTTTACACTGACTTCCTGTATATAAAAGGCCACCAACACCACCCATCACTCACTCACTGATCCTTACAACCAAAATTAGGCCAAAGTATTACAGCCCACAGGATTGTTATGTGCCACAGGAAGAGAACAGGAGGAACAGAATAGGGTGTACCAGTGCTCAAGGCCCTTGCAATGGCAGGGAAATTATTAAATGAGATATACCCAGATAATCTGGGCAAGTAACCCACACCCATGTGCCGCAGAGGAAGGTGAGACACTCCCACTTGGGTTCAAGTCTCTGCTCCCCTGAAGACTTCCTGTGTGATCACAGGCAAGTCATTTAGCTTCTCTGTGCCTGAATTTCCCATCTGTAAAAAGTATCAGAGGGGCAGCCGTGTTAGTCTGGATCTGTAAAAGCAGCAAGGAGTCCTGTGGCACCTCATAGACTAACAGATGTTTTGGAATATGAGCTTTTCGTGGGTGAATACCCACTTCGTTGGATGCATTCACCCACGAAAGCTCATGATCCAAAACATCTGTTAGTCTATAAGGTGCCACAAGACTCTTTGCTGCTTTCATCTGTAAAAAGGAGATAATAGCACTTTGCTACCTCACAGGGGTAACTTGATGGTAAGTACATTAAAGATTGTGTGTTGCTCAGACACTATGACCATGGGGGCCCTCTACAGTATGTCACAGATTTCAGACCTTAAAATTTTAATATTATTCTGTACAGATAAGTTACTTTGGCAAGTTTTATAGGTTTCTATAATGCATTAGTTATGATTTTCCTCCTTTCACTTAGACTGTGTGTGCATTTCTCATATTTGAGAAGATCAAGAATTGGTACATGTGTGTTGCTATTACTTCCCTAACAAAGCCTAAGTGTCAGTTATAAAAATTGATTATTGTATCATTATCGCACAGTAGTTATTTTTGGTATTGTATTATGCATTTTAACGAGATCTTTGTCACACACAGTATGTCTGCATGTAGACTAATGTAGAATTCCAGTGAACTGTAGAATAGTTACACTGCACATTCTTATAAGTATGATTGTAATCTAAACTATAAACTTTTGGGGGCAGGGAGTGTCACATGAAGAAGTGTTTGTACTGTGCCTACCATAATGGAACTTCAATCCCTGACTAGAGCCCTTTGGAACTACCATCATATAAACAAACAGTTAACACAGTCAGCTACATTACTGCACCTGTGCGTCTATTTTGCTGATGTTTTTAGTGTGCACCTTTGAGATTTCATACTTCTTTAAATAATAGTGCAGTAAATCAATCATAATTAACTCATAAAAGTATTATTATTTTCTCTCTCAGAAATGTGTACATGACTCAAACCAAGATTTGTCTAAAGTGGAGTAAGTATTTAGAAGCATAATTGTTGTTACTACTTACAATGCTAATAAGTATGTTTTATTTTTCTTTCTTTGCATGTAATTTTTATTGTGTATTTCCCTCTTTTTAAAGCATTTCAAAAGCCATAATAATCTATCACATTTTTTCAAAAGAGGTCTTTAGTCATAAAACTTGTCATTTAAGGTGAACTTCAGATCCCACTGATTTTCTGCTTCAATTTGTAAGAAATGAGTCTAGGGGCAAGGAATGGAATTTAGAGCTACTTTTTTGGCAAAGACCAAACCTGATCCTGAGAGACAGTTGAGCCAGTCTCAACAGTATGAACATCAAGAAGGACACTAAGCCATGTAAGGTCAAGAAGTGGCCGGGAGTGGAAGCGGGTGATGGGAGAGAGGTTTAAGATGCATCACAGCTGTGCCATTGCTCAGTTGTCTAGATCTAACCTTTGAAAGGCTCCATCTCTTCATCAAAGGCTATTCAAGAAAGCAACATAAAAAACCAACTTTGAGTTGATGTTTTGAAAAATAAAGAGTATGATCAAAAGTGTAAAAGGACAATCTCAGCCTAAAAGAATAGCCACAGAGATCTTCCATTGTGCACTGCTGCCTGTGATAAGTCATTTAAAGTAGTTTGTGATATTTGATACTAAGCAAGTGAATGACACTTGCATACTTAATCTTCAGTTTTACAGCCACTTCTGTCAGGCTTATTTTGCACCTTTATTAAATATTAGCTAAAAAAATTGACAAACAGAGATCTGAGATGTCAGGAAGGAAAAAAACATAGTATCTGTGAAAAGATTATATTTAAAAAGAACCCTTTTGATAGAGGCTTACAATGACGTTTCGTTTTGGCTAGCCACTTGGTTCCTCCTTTACTGTCAGCTACAGAGCACTGAGGCATCTTTATGCTGCACTGGCAACATAAAGGGGGCAAAAACAACTCCTGAGAATACCCCTTGCACAGGGCGCCTCCCTGGTTATTGCACACCTGAAATAACTGCTTTCTATATGCGCTGAGTTTGAAAGGAGGAGTGGTCAGAGCAGAGCAAAGGTGTGGAGGGGCAGGGCCGCCCAGAGGATTCAGGGGGCCTGGGGTCTTCAGCAGCGGGGGGCCCCTGCTTCGGCAGTAATTCAGCAGTGGGGGATCCTTTCGCTCCGGGACCTGCTGCCGAAGTGCCCCGAAGACCCGCGGCGGGGGCCAGCAGCGGGTCCTGCTTCGGCGGTAACCAGCAGCAGGGAGGTCCTTCCGCATCCGGAGCAGAAGAAGCTCCGGGGGCCCAGGCCCCACGAGAGTTTTCTGGGGCCCCCAAAGCGAGTGAAGGACCCTGCTCCAGGGGCCCCAAAAAATTCTTGTGGGCACCCCTGCAGGGCCTGGGGCAAATTTCCCTCTTGCCCCCCTCTCTGGGCATCCCTGTGGAGGGGACATGGCTGAATTGCAGAATACTACAGCCATTGTCTCCTTCCCAGGGCCCATAGGTGGCCCTGAGACACAGCCTGTTCAGTTAGAGCAGCCCTTCAGGGGGCTCAGAAACAGGGATGTTCTGTACCTTTCCCTGCATTATACATTGATCTGATCCCAGAATCCAATTTAAATTATTTTGGGTTTATAGGTGTATACTTCACTCAGACAGGATTTAATCATACAGCTGTATGTGGATTTTTAGCATGTTTTAGGGCTCATCATTACTATTTCTATTACTGTAGCAGCTATCATTGATCCCACAATGTAATAAATCTCTATAGGTTGTGTAGGTTTCAAGACATTGTATGTTATATGTTAGTGGAATTTTTTGTATGGTTCTCAGTGTTTTGTTTTACATAACATATCTTGTGTACTAACCACTGTATTTGTTTTTTGGAAAATTAATGTAAAAATAATAAAGACAGTAACTTACTCTTTTCTTATATCAGTGCAAACCAATGTAGCTCTTAATACACAAACAGCAAAGCTGACCAGGCATCAGAGAAAAGGTCAGCTCTGTTAGTATCTAATCAGACAGTGGACAGACGAGAATGAAAGAAGGAAATGGGAAAATAATGTGAAAGTGCTTTAACATTTAAAGTGACACAACATTCAACTAACAATCACCAACCTCATCTCTAATTACCGCAATGATTAAGTAGTAAAGACTTTGATCCCATGGGGATTGCAATTCTGAAGAAAATACAGTGATGTGTTACATATTTTTTCTCCTGGCAAATTATTACGGAAATTCTGATCTCCATGGGTTTCCTAACAAACTCCTCTTTATGAAAACCATGCTTCGTTTGTGATGTGCCAGAGGAAGTGTAGTTTTCCTGTTTCTGAAGATTTACATCTTTATTCCCATATCTTCAACTCGCCTTTTTAAAAAAACCTTTTATGTCTAAAGAAACAAAAATAGAATGCATTATACATTTGCATACTGTAGGGGTTCCTCTCATCCTACGTGAAGAACAAACAGAGGAAAAGGAAGGGTTAGATAAAAGCCCCAAGCCCTTAACTCAGCATGAAGCTGGCCTAACAGTAAGTGCAATTGCAATTAACACAAGTTCAGTTAAATTTTAGTCCTAGGGGACTCCCTGGTAGACCTTATTTAAAAATACTTTTTTCCTCCCAAATTTACTCACAGTTTAATCATGAGATCAAGATTTTTTTGGCAAAATATAAAAAATAAAAGAGACTGATGAGAAAGAAGAGCAAGTGCTTTAATTTACAATTATGTTTAAACTTCCTTGTGCAGTAGATCAAACTGAATAATCAACGTCTGCTGTACCAACCAATACACACTTCATCCCATTATACTGGTATTTATTGTATTTTAATCTCTCAGCAGATGTCCCCATATGCTGGCCCTTGCCCTACCTTTTACTCAGAAGAGAAGCTGTAAAATCTCATCTTCTTGCACAGGAGATGGGGGAATGGCCAAAGGGGAATCCTGGATATAGTACCTACTTCTTCATTCTGTGTTGACCTTTCTCCATCATAACCACATATCCCCCCTCCTCCCACTGTGCTAATACATTCTAAATATGTAATTGTATATTACATAGAACAAGGTGCATCATCATCATACCTAGCTCTTATATAGCACTTTTAATCTGTGGTTCTCAAAGCACTTCACAAAAGAGATGTGTATGTTTAATTATCCCCATTATATAAACTGAGGCAGCAAGCACCATCTGTATCAAACGTACACAATAATGTCCCCAAAAAAGTCCCCAAGCAACTGTGGGCTTTCATATATTTTACAAAGGAAAGTTAATAATTATCAGGGCCTTTCCATCTCCCAGGTATGCTGATGTAGTTTGGAGGATCAAGGAAGAAAGAGACAGCTACCAATATCCCAACGCTCTGGTTTATATTATTTATTATTAGTCTGATCATGTTTATAAGATAAAGAATTAGAGCTGAGCAAATAATACATTTTTCAGTTCAGTGGCAATTTCAAAAAATTGGGTGAAAAAATAATTTTGTGTGTCTGAAAAATTTCACCCCGATAGCTAAAGGATCTTGTCATTTCCTAATGAGTCTGAGTTTAGCTGGAAACCTAACAGATACACTGAGAATTTCAAATTTTAAATTAAACATCTTTCTTCTTGATGGAATTGTTTTTAGTGCTAGGAAAGATGTTTAGTCTCTCAACACTGAAAGAGATGTTAACCTTAGTTTTCCAAGCTCAGTTTATGAATCATTCACGATCAAGTGTAGATGCTAAAGAAGTCATGAAAAGTCTGGTTGAGAGCATTGAACCAGTAACAAGAATATTTAGGGGAACTTAACTGGAATGCCAAAAAGTTTAAAATATGAATAGGAGTGAACCAGTAAATGAATTCAGTAGACCAGAAAGCTAATCAGTTAGTTCAGTCCCATTTACGTTATCAGGAATATCTAAAATATAAATATTGTATGATTTTGCAAAATATTTCGGATTCTCAAGTTCTTCCAATAATATTGTCTTTAATGATTACTCTTGTGAGTGATTTCACACTCTCAAGTTATGTTTGTGACTCACTAAAACCTTTCTGAGATTCATCAATAAGGTGTTCTAAATTAGTCAAGTTGAGTGACACAGCATTTGACTTAGAATCAAAAGGATCAAATATTGTTTGCAAAGAATGAATTGCAGTTCCTTTTTAGAAGCATTGGTAGTTACAGATTTAGAGGAAAATTCTGTTAGCTGATCGTAAAACCTGTCTAACAAAGATAGTCAAAATGTATAGAACTGCCATGAGAGCAAAAGCATCCACATCGCCTTTGCTTTCCCTTTGTCATTCCTGACTAACCATAAGTTATAAATACTTTATTGTGCTTTCTTCCATATCTCATGCCACCTCTAGGCGGTTGGAGAGGACATAGTCAGGAAAAAGGAAGATGATGAAAGAGATCACCTTAGAAAGCCTATTGGGATAAAGATGCCTGGGTAGAAAGCAGCGAGAAAAGCAATATTAAAACTCTCTAAGGCTGTGTGGGACTAAACCCAAGAGATTAACCAGCATGACTTGCAAAAATGGTAAAGTTTATTTGACATCGTAGTTCCAGGTGCAGGACCAACCTGAACCCATTGAACCTAAAACACCACAAGTCAAGATCGAGTAGTGAGGATTATACCCTTCTACAGCACCACCCCAGGCAGCACAACACATGATCAATTGAGAACCTCCAGAGCGCTAAGTAAGCAGCGCGTAAGTGTGTCAGAGAAGTGAGGACTTTATTTCCCCTACAATGCCAACTATGGCATATCCTCCAGAGTTCCCAAACAGCAGTCTCCATATCCTCTTTCTTATGAGAGGTACTGTATGTATATGGCAAGAAGAAGGGCAGACAGAGCGTGATCAGAGGTTATCAGAATTCTGGCTCTTGGCTAACAGCTTGTGAATACAACAGACTGTAATGGTCAGAATCTGAGTCTGACAGTATCACCTTCATCGACTTCAAATCACTACTACAGTTGCACTATTGCTCTTAAGCCAAAATCTCTAGCATGTCTTGGGCTCCGTCCAAACCCATGCAGCTTTGGTATCATGTTGGAATGCCTCACCACTGACACTGAGAGAACCAAATAGCTGCCATCACCAAAAGGCTTTCTTCACTTCACCCTTCTACCTCGCAAGAATATTCTCTCTGTTACTTTTGTCAAACAATGACTTGGCAACAGTAGTTCACACAATCAGCACCTAAAGCAGGGGTGGGCAAACTACAGCCCATGGGCCACATCTGGCCCGACACCATTTAATCCTGCCCTGAGCTTCAGCCGGGAAGCGGGGTCGGGGCCTTACTCCACTCCTTGTGGCTCCCAGGAAGCAGTCAACATGATCCCCCTCCGGCTCTGATGTATTACGCAGAGGTGTGGCCAGGTGGCTCTGCGCACTGCCCCATCTTCAGCCACTACCCCCGCAGCTCCCACTGGCTGTGGTTCTTGGCCAATGGGAGCTGAAGGGATTGCGCCTGTGGATGAGGCAGCGAGCAGAGCCGCCTGGCTGCACCTCGGAGCCAGAGGGGGGACATGCTTCCAGGAGCTGCTTGCAGTGAGCACTGCCCAGAGCCTGCATCCCTGAGGCCCCCACCATGCCCCAACCCCCGCCTCAGCCCTGATCCCCCTCCCATCCTCCGAACCCCCTCGGTCCCAGCCTGGAGTCCCCTCCTGCACTCTAAACCTCTCCTCCCTAGCCCCACCCACCCCGCGACTCCCGAAACCAGGAGCCTCCCAACCTGAGCCTCATTGCTGCCCACCCAGAGCTGCATCCGAACTGAGCTCACCCCACCCAATTTTGTGGTATCATAGGCCCACCTCAGTTTCATACAGATGTGGCGGGGTCGGGCAGAAAGTGGTTGACCAACCCTGACGTAAAGGTTAGACTGCAGCAGACTCCCACTACCTGTGGCCTCGACCAGAATTTTGAAGAACTATACTTCTACGTATTTCTATAAGTCAATAAGACAGAGCGGATGAGCATAGCAGAGGTGCTGCAAAGCTCTGTGCTGGCTGGCTGCACTACTTGATTCAATTCAAGTTCTGGTAATGGAGTATAAAGCATCAGTAGGGCGAAGTGGCACCTCAGTTTCGTTGCCACTCAGACTTATCGAAACTGCTTGATCGAACTTTGATAAGAGGGGGGTCAGAAGGAACGAAGAGCCGTGATTCAGTGCGGCACGTTGCCTGGAGAACCCGTTGAAGGGAGAAAAGGAAATTCGATTCTTGCATTTCAGTCATGTGTAAGACTAGGCTTGAAGAGGATGGGTTGATTATCGGGTAAATCAGTGACATTGGTGTTAACCGTGATGCCACAAACACGAAGAATGATTGCGCTCTGGAGATAGGCAGATGGCAGGTGAGATGGCAAAGTAGAAGGCTGCTTCCTTGAGAATTTATTGAGGTTTGTGTTTAGAGCGAAGACTCTAGCTTGGTAGTAGTTTGAGGGTAGTGTGATGAGGCAATTTGTGTTTGAAGCTGTTATAGATGCTGTTAATGTTGTTGAAGATCTGAAAATCTAAGCGTCATTTGACATGTGTGTTTGGACCCAACAAGCACACATGGTTGTCGACCGTCCGATAGATTGCATTGTGAAATGTAGATAGGAGTAGTGTAAAGAACTTAAACGCTTGTAAAGATGGGATGGGCAAACTTTTTGGGCTGAGGGCACCATTTGGGGATATGGAAATTTGGCTTTGGCGGGCCGATTGAATGTCACAAAATGAAGGGAGGATCCAGGAGAGCAGTGAGGCCTGCTACTAGGAGTGGTGGTGTTGGTGCGAGAATTGAGGAGTTCAGGTGCACGGAGGAAGTGATGGGGAGTTGGGTGATAAGGAGCTCGACTGGGATAAGGGTTCGGATGTGGGAGGGGTGTGTGTGTGTGGTGGGCACGGGGGTGAGGTGAGCCTGGCTGGGGGTGCGGAATCTACGGTGGGGCTGGGATGAGGAGTTTGGGGTACAAGAGGGGGTTCTGTGCTGGGATCGAGTGGTTTGGAAAATGGGAGGGGATCAGGGTGTGGTGGGGGCTCAGGTGTGCAGGCTCCTGATGGTGCTTACTGCAAACATGTCCCCCCTCTGCTCCGAGGTGCAGCCAAGCAGTTCTGCGCACTGCCTCATCTTCAGGCGTCACCCTGCAGCTCACATTGGCCAGGAACTGTGGCCAATGGGATCTGCGGCCAATGGGATCTGCAGGGGCGGCACCTGTGGATGGGGCAGCGCACAGAGCAGCCTGGCCTCGCCTCCATGTATTACATAGAAGTTGGAGGGGGGTCATGCCAGCTGCTTCCTGGGAGCCACGCAGAGTGCAGCAAACCCCCAACCCCGCTCCCCAGCTGGAGCTGAGGGCCAGATTAAATGCTCTGTCAGACCAGATGTGGCCCATGGGCCATAGTTTGCCGACCCCTGCTTTAAAATGAACATCAATATCCAGTGAAATTATAAAAATAAAATTACTTCTGCCAAGCCTATGTAAAATTCAATTGTTTGTCTCTGTAGTCCTCAAAGAACCAGAAACGAATGAAGTTCTAGGGAACACTCAAAAATTAGCCACAAATTAGACCTTTAGCATGATGGTGAACTAACATCACGCTCAACCAGGGGGTCTGAATACACCCAGAACAGGATGTGAAACTGAATGGTCACCCCCACACCTAGCCAACTCCATTTTTTAATTCATGTTTTTTAATTTGTGTGTAGTGCTTAGATATTATGGGGTAAGAGCTTTACAAATGATGCCCAATAGATAATTTTGGTTTAAATAGTATCTTTTCACAGTGACAAGTTGCATGCATACTAAAATTGTGAAAAATAAATGAATTCAGATTTGTACTACACTACAGCAGGTTAATCATCAGCAACTTGGCTTTCTATTAAATAACTTTAGTCTCTTTTTCATCAGCTGTGTTAGCTAGAAAAACTGCAAGATATTCATACTTTGAGCTGATACAATTGCAAAACAATCACCTGTTTTCTTAATGATTGTAAATTGCATTCACACAAAAACATAAGTAAACGCTCACCTTTTAAAAACAGTAAAATCTATGTATTGCTTTGAAAAGGGCACTAAATGGCTCTTGTACTTAGGACAGAGTGGTAAAATTACTCTTGTTCCTTCAGTGCCTCACATTATGCTGTTGGCCTTTGCTATGATGTCAAGTGTTGGCCTTCGTGGTACTGCAATTCTCTTTTAAACAAATAGATTTTTGTGAAATTGCTTGCACAGAATGAAATCTGCAGACTCTCATATCTGCTAGTAGGACATTTGTTACATATTCTGTTTTGAATTTAGTAATCCATATTTCAATGTGGCACTGCTTCTTTGAAAGGTTAGAAACCTCTTAGTCCTGTGAGATCTGTGTCAGCATCTGATTTTGTGTGCAAGCTAAGCTTTAAATATTAATATGGAGAAAGGTCATGCACTCTTTAACCCCCAAAATGGAGTTAGTAAATCATGATCTGGCAGTAAAAAAATATAGGGCACATCACTATTTGGTGAGGGCAAAATCTAAATTTAAATTAAACTAAGTTGTCTGTGATGTATAGATAAAGTGTGAAGGTGTGTGGTTTAAAGTAAAACACCGGGCTGCTTTTGAAGCAGTGGTTGGAGAAAATTTCTTAGAAGACTATTAATAATATCTCCCTTCTTTCAATAAATCTCTAAAATTAGAGGAAGTTATGTGATTAGTCTAGTGGTTGGAGTAAAAATAAATGGGGAATTGCAGACTCTTAGGGCAGATCTTCAGCTGGTGTAAATTTTCATGACTCTGTTGGCTTCAGTAGAACTGTGACAGGTTACATCAGGCAAGGCTCTAATCCACACTGAACCACTGATTTATAGCAAGAGTCATAATCTCTTTATATACCATTCGACCCAGCTGGAAACTAATGTAAAAATGTGCAGGACCTTGCTAAAAATCAGATGATGCACCTAAATGGAGTTTCCATAATCAACTAAAATTATAATATATTTAAATCTCTTGTGCTGTGACATATAAAACTGGATTATTAATTATTATGTATGATAAATATCTAAAGTCAAGTTCCCAAGCCAGCTGAACTCCATGTAACAAATAACCAACCACATCTGTTCAGCTACCTAGACAGGCTCTACCTCGAGCCCTGGAAACTCTGGCTAGAAAGCCCTTCTAATGATTAAGCAGTAAATGCACCCCATCAGATACCGTCACCAAGTGTCTTTCTTAGTATTGCTTGCCTCATGTTCCAGGTAGAACATAATATAGCAGCAGACAGAACAGCCTCCCTTCTGCTCCCTGACACAGCCTTTCATAGAGCTTGCTTTCTTCTCTGCACTATCCAGCTGGTGTATTAATTACCTCATTAGCTCATCAGATTCCTACAGGTGCAAGTAATCCCCACTAACCTTCCAAACACAGACTATTTAACTCTTTCGTACTCTAACTAGTCAGTGCACCGCAGGTTCTAAGTGACCAGATGCTGGTTCCAAAAGGGGTCCTATTTATAGATGCTAACTGTACCCTGTTACAACTTCTAAAGGGACATTCACAGCTGTGGAGATGGGGACTGGATTTTTCTCACAAGGAAGACAGTCCATTGAATCTACTCATGGGTAGTGGGTAACATAGGCTGGGGGAGGCTGTCTCCCCCCAAACAGTCAAGTGTGACCCCACCCATGCTCTGCACCTAGACCCCCCTCCTGCTTCTGCTTGGTGCAGCTCCAGTCTCCCGGGGGGTGGCCCTGGCTCAGGCCATGCCACCTGCCCTCCTGGTGCTCTGGGACTGGGGGGACAGAGACTATGCTACTTAGCCTCCTGGTGTTCTGGGGGTGGTTGGGGTCACCCCAGGGCTGGAGGCTCTAGCCTAGGGCTAGTGGTTGTGGTGGGGGGGTTATCTGGTGGGGGACTTGGAAGGGGCAGGGCCTCAGGCAGTTCGTGCACTGTCCATGACTCTACTAAGAAGAGACAGAATGGCGAAATAACTTTAATATTGTAATAAGGGGATTTACAGATTTACCCTAATTGTAAGTTCAACTGTAAGAAATGAGTAGAAGTTAAAAAATTCATAATTTATAACAATAAATGTTGTCAGGAAAAGGTGCAAAAGTGGGATAGAAAGACCAAATTAGTCCAAACAGAAAAAGCCTATTGATACAATTCAAGGCCTGTGTTAAGGGCCTGGCAGGTAAACAAGAGAAGTGTGGGCCCAGAAATCAATGAACCAAAATTGATGTATCAGAAGAGGAGGTTATTCACCTTGTGCAGTAACTGACGTTCTTCGAGATGAGTGTCTCTGTGGGTGCTCTACTCTAGGTGTCGGTGCGCCCCTGCGCCTTTGATCGGAGATTTCTGCAGCAGTACTCGTAGCGGCCATGCATGCTCAGAGCCTGGCCCCCGCTCTGAGTATACCTCTCGTGAGCATGCGCGGCCGGTTCCCTCAGTTTCTTCTCTACAATGGAGGCTACCCCAACTCCAAAGTAGAGGGGAGGAGGGTGGGTAGTGGAGCACCCATAGGGACACTCATCTCGAAGAACGTCAGTTACTGCACAAGGTGAGTAATCTCCTCTTCTTCTTCGAGAGATGTCCCTGTGGATGCTCTACTCTAGGTGACTTTGAAGCAGTGTATCTCAAGGAGGTAGGGACTTCGGGTCTGGCAGGAATGCAGTAGATAATACTGCCCTGCCTAATCAAGTGTCAGAGAGAGGGCCCTGAGTAAGGGCATAGTGTTTGACAAATGTGTGCTCGGAGGACCAAGTGGCTGCTCTACAAATGTCAGACAGCAGTACTTTACGTAAGAAGGCTACAGAGGTAGATACAGATCTAGTGGAATGTGTTCTGATCAATGCTGGAGTTGTAACGTTTTTTATCTGATAGCAGAGTCATATTCAATCAGAGATCCAGTTCGAAAGTCTCTGGGCAGCCATGCCTTTGGAGCACTCCGCGATGGAGACAAAGAATCTAGGAGAGTTTCTGAAGGGTTTGGTTCTGTCCAAATAGAAGGATAAGGCCCTGCGCACATCAAGCGTGTGCATTGTGGCTTCTAAGGAGTTTGCATGTGGTTTCGGAAAGAGAGTTGGTAGATGTATTGGTTCATTGATGTGAAATGAAGCATGAACTTTTGGAAGGAATTTTGGGTATAGGCGTAGAGTAACTTTGTCCTTAAAGAAGAGCGTATATGGTGGATCTGCCATAAGGGCTGCTATCTCGCCTGCCCATCTGGCGGAGGTAATGGCCACCAAAAAGGCTGTTTTCATCGAGAGGTGCAACAGGGTGCAGGTGGCTAAGGGCTCAAAGGGTTGATGAGTTAAACAGGACAGTACTAGGTGAAGATCCCATGGAGGGGTAAGTGGCTTAATGTCTGGATATAGGGTTTGGACTCCCTTCAGGAAACGCTTGGTGATGGGACGAGCGAAGACCGAAGTATTGTCAACTGCACCCATGAAAGGTTGTGATGGCAGCTAAGTGGACTCTGATGGAGCTGAAGGAAAGGCCGGATTGCTTAATGTCCAATAGATAATCGAGTATGCAGGGAAGAGGTGCAGAGGTAGGAGACAGTTGTTTGGTTGAGCACCATTTTGTGAATCGTTTCCACTTTCGGAGATAGGTGGTACAGGTGGATTGTGTTCTGCTGTGTAGAAGTACCCTCTGAACTTGGTCGGAACAGTCTAGTTCTCGTTGGGAGAACCATGCAGGTACCAGGCTTTGAGATGAAGCATGGAGAGATTGGGGTGAAGAAGCCGGCCGTGTTGCTGTGATAAGAGGTTCGGGATGAGAGGCAGGGAGATCGGTGGTTGAATTGACATTCTGGTGAGGAAAGGGAACCACGGTTGTCTCGGCCATGAAGGTGCGATCAAGATCACCCTGGCAAGATCCGTTCGTATCTTTATGAGGACCCTGTTGAGCAATGGTATTGGGGAAATGCATAAGCGAAGTCCCGGTGCCATGAGAGATCATGAATGCGTCTCTGAGGGAGTGTTTGCCCAGTCCCGCCCTGGAGCAGAAATTGAGGCATTTTCGTGTTTTTCGGTTGCGAAGAGATCTATGGTTGGGTGACCCAAGTTCGAAATATGTTGTAAATGATTCCCTCGTCTATCTCCCATTCGTGCTCCGAAGGGAAACGTCTGCTTAACTCGTTGGCAGTGGTGTTCATCACCCCTGGGAGATAAGCAGCTGATATGCGGATGTGGTTCGCAAGGCACCAATTCCAGAGTTTTATGGCCTCTGAGCAAAAGAGTGGGAACGAGCCCCTCCTTGTCTGTTTACGTAGAACATGCAGGCAATGTTGTCTGTCATTATGCGTACATGCTGATTCTTGATTAGTGGGAAGGAAGCAGCGCAGGCATTCCGTATAGCTCGAAGTTCTAGAACGTTTATGTGCAGGAGGTCTCGGAATGAGACCATAGCCCATGGACTGTTTGGTGAGAGATGTGGCCCCCAGCCGTGAGGGATGCATCGGTCGCCATCATCAGAGTTGGGGGGGTCTGGAGGAAGGGGACTCCAGAGCAGAGGTTGTAGGGGACTGTCCACCATATGAGAGAGTCTTTGACTCGGTAAGGTATGGCCAATTGTTTGTTTAGTGAGTGCACGTTTGGTTTGTAAACCGTGGCCAGCCAAGCTTGGAAGCACCTCATGTGGAGACGTGCGTTCTGGACCACGAAAGTGCACGAGGACATGTGCCCTAGTAGTTGGGGGCAGTCTCGGGCGGTGACTGGGGGCTGTTGCGAAGTCTTGTAGCCAGCAGTTTTATGGTATTGAATCGGTTGGGGGAGAGATGCCAGTCCGGTTGTGGAGTCGAGGCTCGCTCCTATAAACTCCAGGTGCTGGGTAGGACTTAATGTGGATTTGTTTTCGTTTTTTGCAGCCCAGGGATTGGAAGCACTCGATGGTGATTTGTGTGAAGCGGAGGGCCTCGTCGAATGTGGAGGCCTTCAGGAGGCAATCGTAAGGTAAGGAATATTATGACTCCTTTTTCCTGAGGTAGGCAGTGACTACCACTAGGAGCTTGGAGAAAACTCGAGGGCAGTGGAAAGGCCAAATGGTAGAACTCTGTATTGGAAATGCGTGTGAGCGAGGGTAAAACGAAGAAAACGTCTGTGGGCGGGTGGATAGTGACGTGAAAGTAGGCGTCTTGTAGGTCGAGGGCTGAAAACCAATCGCCCTGCTCCAGGGCTGGAATTATGGTGGTGAGAGTAACCATCTTGAACTTTTGCTTTTTGACAAATTTGTTGAGCCTCCTGAGGTCGAGGATCGGTCGCCATCCTCCAGTTTCTTTCTGTTAAGAAATAAGGGAGTAGAATCCTTTCCCTTGTGGCATTTGGGCACAAGTTCGATAGCACCCCAGGTGAAGGAGATGTTGTACTTCTTGCTGGAGGTGTGGCTCATGAAAGGTGTCCCTGAAGATGGGGAGGGGAGGGTGGGTGGGGGAGGTAAGGAGAGGAAGGGGATAGAATACCCAGTTGTGATGACCTCTAGAACCCACTTGTCGGTGGTAATATTCTGCCATTGGTGCAAAAATGGCTGTAGGCGGTGTCCAAAGATAGTTGTAGGCAGTGCATACGCTGAAGTTGGGACGATGTTTACGAGACCCTGACCAAAGGTTCAAATCTGCTTATTAGTTGGAGGAAGTTGGGCATCCCGGAAGAATTGGGGCGACGCCGCTGTATCTGGATCTCTGGCGTTGGTGGTGTTGTTGTTGATCCTGAGATCTTGGGAAATGCTGAGTATATGAGGGGTAGCGTGGACGGTGGTAAGGTTGATATCTGTACTGTCGCCTTCTGGTTGTAGGGTTTGGATGCCTAAGGATCGAAGAGTTGCCTTGAGTCCTTCATTGAGTGGAGCACCTCATTAGTGGTGGAAGCAAGAGTTTATCACCATCAAAAGGGAGATCCTCTATGGTGCTCTGAACCTCGCGAGGAAAGAGGAAGAGGAAAAGCCATGAACCTCGGTGCATGACCACCGCGTAGCGGTGGATCTTGCTGCAGTATTGGCTGAATCCAGAGCTGCTTGAAGAGCCGTGCGTGATATGATTTGGCCCTCGGAACTAAAGCTGTAAACTGTTGTTTCTTGTAGTCTGGATGTGTTCAATAAAGTCCATGAACTTGTTATAGTTTCTATGGTCGTACTTTGCCAGAATTGCGGTATAATTGGCAATTCAAAATTGTAAGTTGAAGAGGCATATACACTTTGCGACCCAGCAGGTCTAAGCGTTTGCCTTCCTTGTTGGCTGGGTATGGCGGAAATACTGTTGTTTGTTCTTTGATTGGCTGCGTCCACTACCAGTGAGTTTGGCGCAGGATGTGAGAAAAGGAATTCAGAGCCCTTAGAGGGAATGAAGTATTTTGCGGTCCGCTTGTTTGCAGGTAGGCTGGCTTGTGGCTGGAGCCTGCCAGATGGATTTAGCAGGTTCCAGAAGGGCTGCATTAAATTGGTAATGCCAGTCTGGATGAAGAAGAGGGTTGCAGGATGTCGTAACTCATGTTGTTGGTCAGTACTTCCTCTAGATTGATTCTAAGCTCACTGGCAACCCTTTTAAAGAGATCCTGGAATTTCGAAAAATCGTCTGAGGGCGGTAGAGGGGAGGGAAGTAAAGCTTCTTCAGGCATTGCTTCAGTTGGTACTTCAGTTAGTACTGGGTCAGGAGCAGGAGTTAATTGATCCTGAGAATGGGAGGGTGCCGCCACGTGAGTCATATGATTTGGACATTCGCATCTCATCAGATTGGAATAGCAGGTGTGCTGCCGAGGGAAAGATGCCCATGGGGCCCAATACTGCCATGGTGGTGGAAAAGGCATAGCTGGTGCCATCCAGGGGTTAACACACCAGAAGGCAGGGTCTCGAGGGTGGTCTGAGACAATTTTCCTGTGCCCGTGGGTGACAGGGCTCCGAGGATGGAATTCTGATTTATTGAAATATCAACCTGTAGTTCAGACTCCTTCTCACTGGAGGAAGGCTGTTCGGACCCTGAATCATTCGTAAGGGAGAAGCAGTCTTTAAGGAAGGGCGATTGCAGTGTAGGTGACACTAGGAGGTCACTTGACTGGGTAAACGGCAGCGCTGAGGCAGCTGAAGGTGAAGGCTGATAGAATTGCTATGAGGGAACCCGGGCTTGCACCGGAGTTCTCAGTCTTGGCTCCATGCCAAGTAGCGCTGTTAATGCTGGTGCTGTAGTCAGTGCCGTGCTATTAATAGCAGGCTGCGGTGCCTCAGGGGGGGCCTGATTTGTCGGCATCGTGTTGATCGCGGTGCCGATAGGTGCCATAATAGAGGCAGGCAACTGAAAGCCTGTTGCCTTGGCACTGGAGCCTCGCACTGCCGCCGAAAGCACAGGCAGGTTTAACGCGGTGCCAGAGGAGCCCGGCTCGTCGAAAATGCTCAGGCCGGGGAGCACCAGTAAGGAGACTGTGGATCTGACCGGAGAAGGTTTGTGTCTAAGGGCTTCTTTTGAATTTGACAGAAGGGGTCCTCATTTTTCTGCTTTCTTCTGCTTTTTAGAAGTGGGAGAGCTATGTCAGTGAGTGGAGGCAGAGTCCATGCCAGGGTCTAAGGCGGACCCTAGGGATTTTTGAAGTAAAATAAGTTTAAGTTTTGTCTCCCTGTCCTTTCTCGCTCTGGAACTTAGTTTAGTGCAGTGAGCACATTTTTGGGGAATATGGGTCTCCCCCAAACATTTTATGCACTGTGAATGTCCATCGGAGAGAGGGATAGCGTCCTTACAGGAGGAGCAGCGCTTAAAGCCTGTGAAACCAGGCATATTTGAAGTGGCTGAGAGAACAAAATTTTTTTTTTAACAGTAGAAAAAAGGTAGGTAACACTAACTAACAACTAACTAACAAGAAACTGTCTAACAACAAGTTATTTCAAGATGAGGAAAGAAATTCTTTAAGGAGTCTGCTGAGCTCTGTCTCAAGCCGGGGACGGTAGAGAAGGAACTGAGGGAACCGGCTGTGCATGCTCACTAGAGGTATACTCAGAGCGGGGGCCAGGCTCTGAGCATGCGTGGCCACTACGAGTACTGCTGCAGAAATCTCCGATCAAAGGCGCAGGGGCGCACCGACACCTAGAGTGGAGCACCCACAGAGTGAAGAAGACGAAGAAGCTAGACCTAACTTGTGAACAGAATAATAAGAGGATGGGCTATTCCTCCCTTTACTCTCTTTTTGGAGTCCTTAAAAGAAAAGAGGTGGGCGGGGAATTAAGAGAATGCAACAATTGCTGACTGCAAGAAGAGGAAGAAGTGAGCTTTACCATCATGGCTGCCACCCCGCCATCTCCTGGGACCCCAAGATCCACCATGACTCTATTAGGCCTGCATCATCCTGATCCTGAGAGCTGCGTTAAGCAGAGTGGGCCAGAGAGAGAGGGACCAGATGACATTGCCACTCCCACTGGCTCTGGCTGAATCCTGAATACTTGAGATGTGAACCTTTGTATTCCCCGCCCCCATCCCCCCTGACACACACAATCATTCTTTTCTTTCCCCACCTTATTTCTTTTCTTTCCTAGAACTCTCCTTTTACCTTCTGACTAATAAGAAGCTGGCTTAGCTGGCCAAACACTTCTGGGAAGCTTGGGACCAGAAAGGCAACGAAAAGCCCTAAACCACCCACTGCTGGTACAAGTTTGCCAGATCCCAGACTGGCTGATAAACCTATGTGCTGTGCCTGTTGCTCTCCAGCAGTAAGATTGTAAGTGAAAGTCAACACTGAAGACAGAAGCTGGATTTTCTCCCTTGACTATTCTTTTCTCTCCCCTCATGTGTGTTTGTCTTGTTTTGTCTTCTGGGAACCAGGATCAGACTTTAACAGCAACAGCAATAACAATAGCTCCAGCCTGACTTTTTCTCTTTTCCCCCAAAAGGACAGTTATTACTATCTGAGAGACTGTAAACAACGTGATTTTTCCCCCTTTCAAATACTCTACAGCTGAAGGGAAAAGGAAGGAGGACTGTTGTTTAAACGAAAGTCTTACTTAATACTTTGCATTCAAACGCTTTAACTATTTTTCCTTCTTTTCTGTGTCTTTAAAAAAAATTTAAAATATTTTTCAGGATGTATTTGCCATTGTAGTAAGCAAGCTGAAGTCTCTGTATAACAAAGTCTGAACCTTGTTTAAAATGGTTTAATGTTTTGACCACGGAGAAGATATGGTGGGGAGGAGGAGAGAACTGTGCAGCTGACAGGTAGACAGCAAAGGGAAGTGAACCATTTAAACATAAATACTGCAAATGCATTTGTTAAATGGGCAGGGGTGTCATTCTGAATAGAAGCAAGGAGGAGTCCGGTGGCACTGAATGGAAGGTAGATTGTTGTAGCTCTTACATGCTATTATTCGAACCAGAGCACAAAACAGGTGAGATTTTACACATGGAAGAGATTGAGGCCAAGGACAATTTTAAATAGTCATATAAAGCAGTCTTCTAAAGCTGCCAATCATTTTAAATTACGTCAAGTTGTATGTAGAGAAGCATATAGGACCTGATCCAAAGACCTCCATTGACTTCAGTGGGCTTTCGATCAGGCCCATGCAACATTTTTGTTTTGTGGACTCTTGTGTCCACTGGGAACTGTGCTAAATCCTTCAAACTCATTTCCTTTAGCACATTTACCTTGCTGTAATCCTAAATCAAAAAGTGTTTCCTGAGCCTCATCCAAAGCTCACTGAAGTCAATGGGAGTCTTTCGATCACGTCATATACCTGGCACTATGCCAGACAGATTTAATCCCTATTAAATATCCAGTATGAAATGTAATCTCTCTTTACCTAAATTGTAGCTCTGCTGGAATGAATGCTCCAGTTCTGCAAAATAATTAAAACATTTTGTAGACAGGGAAACTTTAATTCCATAATCAGTTTTAGTTATCATGTTTTGGGGTTTTCAAAGCACAGCAAGATTATAACATACATCTGTACTAAAGACTTATGTCCTCCTGGAACATATAGATTATTTGAATGACTTCACTTTTTAAATGTAACTCTATTCATAGGTGGATTTTCCAGCATGATCCAATAGAAGAGTATTTCTGATTCTCACTAAGTAATGCTGGCATGTTGAAAGCTTCAGTTACTTTGTAATGTTTAAAAATACATAGGACCCCATTGCACTCCAGTAGTGCCCACTGGAAATGACAACAACACAACAAAAGAAATTAGAGTCCATCATCTACGGAAATGAGAAAAGAAAAGGAGAGGGAAAACACTGAACTGACTTAGACTCACACAAAAACATATGATTTGTCTACACTGCAATTAGACAACCACGACTAGCCCATGCCAGCTGACTTGGGCTCATAGGGCTTGGGCTCCAGGGCTGTTTCATTGTAAACTTTCCAGCTCAGACTCCAGCTGAAGCCTGGACTTATACACTGCAATTAAACAGCTTCTTATCCTGAGCCCCATGTGCCAGAGTCAGCAAAGGGGGACGAGACTAGAATTAAAGGGAAATTAAAGGTTAAAATAGAGTGCCTGATCACACCCCTATGTGGAAGAAAGCAGGAGTCTAGCCACAAACCCAACACATGCTCAGTGATGGTGGTAGCACAGTGCCATACATGCAGGGACCTTGTATTTCCACTGCAGCTCTGGGCCCCCTGTGGCTCCTCTGGTGGCAGGCTGCCTCCAGAACCCAAAGGAGAGGGCTTCTGGGCAAAGTTATTATAGTCTGTGATTGTGCTAATTTTACACCGGCTTTTGCACAGGGTGCCAAAGGAGGGATGTGCTACAGAAGTGGATGACAGGCCCCTCCTTCCAAGTAGAACAGGGGAGACATTTGCATGTGTAAGAGGGCCTGATCTGGCCCAGAGAAATTAAATACGAGAAACGGCACTGAAACGCACAGCAGAGAGTGCTGCTGGATTTACACCCAAATCTGAATAATCTCTAATTATGCTGGAGAGGGGGTTGTGAATCCAGGTTAATTTAACCATTTAAAATGTTTGGAGTTACTGTGGTCTGGTTGCTTAGGGAAGGTGCTCAGTACGCAGTGCATCATTTGTGTCTGAACCAAGTTATCTGTTTCTAAATTACTGGAAATCGGAAGTTCTCTGGGGCAGGGATCATATTTTCTTGTCTGTCTGTAAAGCACTGAGCAGCACATTATCATTGCTCCATAAAAATATCAATAACAGCAGCAAATAAGGATAAACAAATCTTTAAAAAAATTAAGTGCAAAAGCTGCAGTGATACATTTTTACATACAACTAATTCAACATCATCTCCAAATACCTGGACTGGGCATTAACTGTAATTTAGAGTTATCAGGCAGGCTGTAAAGAATAGGATCACAAATATCTTAGGAGCCCAAAACGTGTTTCTTAGCAAAAGTACATACTTTCTCTGGTGGAAGGTTTTTTTTGTGTTTTATGAAATATATGTTTTGATAGATATTTAAGATTAACCCCAACCATAAGAGGATTTGCCCAAGGAGTACAATGGTTTGTTAAAAGAGTAGAAAAGCTAAAGTACAAAAAGAGTCTGTCTGATTGTGTACCTGCACATTTACTACCACTGGATGTTGCAGAGTATGTCACATCCCATCAGCAAGATGAAACAGCTGTTGGGTGGAGTAAAATCTAACAAATCCTAGTTTTTTCAGGCAGAACAGTGGTACAGTGTTGAGATGTCAATTCTAGCCAAACAGAGCTCTCTGAGGATGGAGACTGGTGAATAATTCAACTAAAAAAGCCCTTTCTCAAGAGTGAGAAGGGTGTCAGTGGCACAAGGAGTCACCACTTCTAAGGAAATCCTTCTGAGAGCTGTTAAAATACCATGGTGTCTTTAGATAGTTCAAAATGGATTCTTAGATGTCAGAGAGAGCCTGAGGGAAAGTAAAGAACCATGTACAGTCAGTTTGAGGTTGGAATAGACTGTAAAAGCTCTTAGGAACATAAAACTCTTTCAGTAAAAGGCTTGTGGGTTTCCAAATAGCAGAATCAATGAAATCCCCAATAATTAGCATTATTTTAAACATCCCTCTAAAATACACTGTAAACCTCTTTGCCCTCAGAAGAGTCATAACTCAAAGCGAGTAAAAGGTGCAGACAAAACGCAAAAGTGAGTCGCTAACTCACTACATGGCAACTGAATTATTCAGCAAGTTCTCTACAACCTTCTCTGGGCTGTAAAAAAAAGAAAAAAGGAGGGAGAGGGGGCTGTCCAAAGTTTCAGTTAATATTTACCTCTTCAGTTAATAAATTGTGATCTTGACCTCAGCAAAGATCAATATCTTCTAATCATTATATGTAGGCATTTTCTGCACCTTTCTATTTGCCCAGACTCATCATGTAATGAGCCACCAATTTCCACTTGCAACTTCACTTGAATTTCAAATTTCTGAATTGAACAATCAGTCCTATCTCAAAGACACAAACCATAACTACAGCTGCAAAAATGTTAACTTTGTTGCTAATTCTAGTGAACCAGCAAGCTCATGAGCTTGTGGGGCAAGGGGAGCAGGGATTAAGTAACAAAAAATAGCCATTTGAAATCCTCTTTTAAATATATTTGAGCAAAAAGCAGCAGAGAGCTAGGACCCTAAACAGTACTACTGCATATAACAGAGACTGCAGGAGTGGGAGGAAAAGAAAGATGATGATCTGGCCTGAGCACTGAACTTCTTTTACGGGAGGATTGCTAGTGAGTCTCTTTCTCCCAGATATAACTTGGAGTGATAACCACAAACTACATTTCTATTGTAACACATACAGAATCAAACATGCACATATTATCAAGCCACTGATGAATGTGTGCCACCAGTAAACCAGGCATATGGCAGGTTACATGCTACCTGCTTTCTTAAAAGGTAGGCTGGGCTGCAGTCAGAGAGGAAGTTCAAAACAATAGTCTCATGACTATGTATTATTGTATATCATGCCAGAGATGTGCACTGTGCTTTAGGGGGAAAAAAAGCACAGCCTTCCCCAGGAAGCTCATAGAACAGCTAGAATCAGTTTTCATTCTAATTCTTCTCTCTTCAACATAAATGATCTGGAAAAAGGGATAAACAGTGAGGTGGCAAAATGTGCAGATGATACAAAACTACTCCAGATAGTTAAATCCAAAGCAGGCTACAAAGAGCTACAAAGGGATCTCACAAAACTGAGTAACTGGGCAACGAAATGGCAGATGAAATTCAGTGTTGACGAATACAAAGTAACGCACATTGGAAAACATAATACCAACTATACAGATAAAATGATGAGGCCTAAATTAACTGTTATCACTCATTGTGAATAGTTCTCTGAAAACATCCACTCAATGTGCAGCGACAGTCAAAAAAGTGAACAGAATGTTGTGAAACATTAAGAAAGGGATAGATAATAAGATAGAAAATATCACATTGCCTCTATATATTTATATATGGGTATGCCCACATCTTGAATACTGTGTGCAGATATGGTCTCAGAAAAGATATATTGGAGTTGGAAAAGCTTCAGAAAAGGGCAACAAAAATTATTAGGGGTATAGATCAGCTTCTCTATGAGGAGAGATTAATAAGACTGGGACTTTTCATCTTGGAAAAGACAACTAAGGGGGGATATGATAGAGGTCTATAAAATCAAGACTGGTGTTGAGAAAGTAAATAAGGAAGTATTATTTACTACTTCTCATAACACAAGAACTAGGGATCACCAAATGAAATTAATAGGCAGCAGGCTTAAAACAAACAAAAGGAAGTATTTCTTCACACAACAGGGTTCCACAGTCAATCTGTGGAACTCTTTCCCAAAGGATGTTGTGAAAGTCAAGGCTAGAATAGGGTTCAAAAAAGAACTAGATAAATTCATGGAGGATAAGTCCATCAATGGCTATTAGCCAGGATGGGCAGGGTTGGTGTCCCTACCTCTGATTGCCAGAAGCTGGGAATGGGCGACAGGAGATGGATCACTTGATGATTCCCTGTTCTGTTCATTCCCTCTGGGGCACCTGGCTTTGGCCACTGTTGGAAGATAGGATACTGGGCTAAACGGACCTTTGGTCTAACCCAGTATGGCCATTCTTATGTAACATCCTCCAATGACTTTAATAAAGTTTGTTTTAAGTTTACAAGCTTAATGAAGCTGGGAATATTTCCATATTCACAACTCACTATCCACATACCCTTTTGTAACTGTAAGTTAATTAATCAGTTTGGTTTTCCTTGCTCAACACTGTTCTAAGGTCAAATACTTTCTGATGCAAGAAATAAACAATGAAGAGACTATCATTATCAGTTATTTATATCCCTAACTCAAGCATAGTGATTCTGCAACAGTAGAAAAATCTTTGATATGAAAAGACTAGAATTATGATTGGCTGGCTGATTATGAGATTTGCTGGTTCAAGAACACTATCAACACTAACACTAGAACACCGCACAGACCAGTGCAACACATTTTTAAAGGCATGTTTAATATGTCTACATGGTATTATATGACATTGTGTCCATGCAATATCCCAATTGCAAGCCCAAATGACTCATCGTGATCAGACAAGGCAACATGCTTCACTCCTGGAGAAGTCACAGATTTACTAATTTCCAACTGGAAACCATGTATTATTTTCAGATGGAACATTCAATCCAATTTTTAGCAGCTCAGAATAGCCAATATATATTATCTGCAAATATTTTACTTAAATACTACATCCAAATCAATGAGGTATGTCTCAGTTGGCAGGAGACAGAACGCCAGTCTGGTTTTGAAGAAAAGCACATTGTTGAAGGTAGCATTTCCTTGTTTACTTGACAAAGTTAATTTTACAGCTCACTTATTGAGAATACATTTGTACATGGAGACCACCACAGGCAATGGAGTCATTTAGGCAGTTCATAAAACTAACTGCAGCTGATTTTGTGTAACAATCACATGTGAGTTAAACATAGGATCTGAGAATTATAACGTACAGTTTTTAACAGTCACTCAGTATCCATGGGCTTGCACCCATTGAAGTCAATAGGAATTTTATTATTCACTTAATAGGAGCAGGATCAGACACATTACTTCCACATCATGACTATATATTTAAGGTGCTACCAGCCCCAACATCACCTTGGTGCCAACCAATAAAACATATTGCAACAAATGTAGTTAAATATGTCATTTAATAGTATGTGCATGGCAAAGGGGAAGGCTGGAAATTGTCTTTACTGAAGACACACATGAAGCTTCAGTAGACTGGAGATTATGTGGATATTTTGTGACCCTGGAAGATTTAGAACATCAAAAGTTATTAGAATATTTAAAACTGACCTAATAATTAGCAAAGACAAAGGAAGGGAACTGTGGCAAGGTGAGCAGCAATATAACTATGTGCTGTGGTTTCTGAAAATTCAGCATTTTCCCAGAGTGGGGTGTGCTTCAACAAAGCAATTTCAGAGTATTCTGCCTCTGAATATTTAAACAGCTTTTGAGAGGCTCCTAGAGTGGCTGACAAGGACAGGACAGGTTAGAGCACTGCAGGAATTTGACTGTCTATATTTGGATTCCAAGTTACATCATTCAGTGTCAGACTTTCCTGGACAAACCAGAATATTTAATCATTTAATGTGAAATACATCCCTGCCTGTCTTTCCATATAATATATAAGTGATACATTATTTGAATCAATAAGAAAGCTCGTTTGGGTATTATGTAGGCATCAGTGGTGCTGACGTTTCTCAGGAGTGTAAAGCGAATTATTTCTTGTATTCTCAATCAGTCCTGTAACATATCTCAGCAACAAATACAGAACTGCCAGTTAAATACTGCTTGCTTAATAAGGCCTCTATGTAGTACTGGGCAATTTTCTTTTGGTGAATAGTTAATTCTCCAAGAAACATATTTTGGGGGCACCAAAACTATTTCCAAATTCAGGTCTTTCCCTCACTAGAAGAATGAAAAAGGAAACTGCAAATTAATTTGATGTAGGACTGTGGTTGGTGTCATTTTTACTGGAGAAGCAAAGGGGGTGGGGAGAAACATGACAGGAGACAGGATGAGGTCAAACATGTAGGCAGGGAAGAGTTGTGCAGGGCCTGAAATGAGAAAACAAACAGTTTCAATGTGATCTATTAAGCAAGGGAGGGTGTCAGGACTTGATCCAAAGTCCACTGATGTCAGTGAGAGTCTTTCCCCTGACTTCAGTGGGCTTTGGATGAGGCCTTCATATGCAGGTGACATAGTTTGAATGGTGCATAAGGAAGATGAATTTGGTAAGAGCATTTTGGATAGACCAGAGGGGACTGATAAAGGAATCAGGGGAAATGGAGGAAAGGAGTTTGCAGTAAAAATTTTAAAGTTAAGTTGGGGCATGGGTGTTGGTAGCAAAGACAAAAGTAGATAGAAATGTAACTCACTAGCCAAAAAATGGAAAGCACTGAAAAAACAAAGAAATATATAGTTACGGTGGGAAATGGGTCACATAGAGTGTTCTCCAATGATAAGGCACAACAGGTGCATTGGAAAGCTGGTTAACGAGGTATCGTGTTGTGTTAGATATTGATCATATTCTATCATAATTGTGGCTTTTATAGTTATAAATCATAATGGTGACATTCTTTTAATTTTTTTAATAGTTTTCAGGGTGTTAGATTTCAGTTTTTAAAAAGCATACTCCATGAATGATATTTCAGCACTGGACTAAATTCTAATTCATTGACTAGAATGTGAGCAGGCAGAGTTTAAATTTAATGGATGATCTAAAATATGGATTGATAGTCAAATGAAAGCACACACAAAAAATACAGCATGCAGAACAAAATATGTTTAAAATGGAAGCATACCAAACCTGACTTAATGTTAGTAATGTTTGGAAGAACTGAACATATACTTTTGCATTACCAACATTTTATTAAATTAAGTAATTCCTTGCTTTGTACAGAAACAAAGATAGATTTAGAGTGAAAGTAGTTTGCAAAAGTTTAACAAAACAAATGCAATTTTGAATTACATGAGCATCAAAGAGTATCTTAAAAATACAGTTTTTTCTTTGGTCTTTTAAAACTCAAAGAGTTTTTCCCCATCCATCCCCAAATTCCTTCTTTCACCCTTCTCAGATAAAAATGGCTCCTACACAGAGATCTTACATGTCAAATTTCAATCTGAT
Organism: Chelonoidis abingdonii; assembly: GCF_003597395.2. Taxonomy (NCBI): domain Eukaryota; kingdom Metazoa; phylum Chordata; order Testudines; family Testudinidae; genus Chelonoidis; species Chelonoidis abingdonii. The sequence continues at coordinate 36,808,740 of NC_133775.1, read as the reverse complement.
GAAAATCTTTTATTGCTGAGTTATACAACAATGAAAATAAAGGTTTATGATTAGACATCTGATATGAGCTTTAATTCTGCAACATGACTGATGTGGCTATAATTTAAAAAAAGCCAGGAATTCTATATCAATTGTCTAAATAACAAACAATACAATTATCATGGCCATATAAATTTAAAATCTTAAAACCATTCCACCCCTATTATCTCCACCAAAAGAAAAATGTTTATAATAATACATATATTGACTTCTGCTTTTTGGTCAATTACAAGATTTACTGCCCTACTCTTCAGTCAATTTTAACCTCTTTAGGTCAACAAATCTCAATATTGATCTCAACAGAAGTCAATACTTGCTTATTACTTACCTCCACGTTTAGACACCTACCACAAATTCTTATGGGCATTCCCTTGAAAAGCAAAAGTGTGTACTTTCTGTCTAGGTTCTATACACAATATGCTTACTTTTCTTTCATATACATAGCTTAACAGCCATGAGACGAAACAGATTTTGAAGGAAAAATACTAGCAAAAATCTAATTTTCATAATTAGAAATGAGAGAGTCTTAGCTTTTCCTCATAATTTCCTTAAGAATCCACAGGCTTACCTTCCTATAACTGTTATTCAGTGTGTCCTCCCTACATAAAATGTACTTGAGCAATGTGATATTTTGACTTGTTAAAATATGAAGGTAATTAACAAAAAATTTTTAGAGTTACATGTAAGCAATGTTACACAAACCTACAAAAGCTTGGAAATACAATATTGAGGATAACAATTGCATTCTCATTATTATTTCCGTAATATACCCCAGACTTAAAAAGCAACAGTCTCAATTTTCATTGTTGCATCTGCATATATAAATGAAATGAATCGATTGCATGCTAGACCACACAAGATCTAATTTCAGACATTTTACACACGGCCTAAAATTTCAACAGATTTATTATAATAGGATTCCCAAATCTCAATTTTGGATATGCAAACTGACACCTAAGCACATAAAATAAGAATTTACAGTATGAGCCAAAGGCTGATTTCAGGTTCTAAATATGGGACTGGATACCATGGAATGCGTTCAAAATGTTGCCTCATCGGAAAACACAGGATTTTGGTTTGGGCACTAACTTTTGAGAACTGGGCTACTCATAGATATGTAGTATAATGTCACTTGAACACAATGGCACAAGTAAAGGATGGAACACTGACCTTCAGCTTTTAATTTTGTCATCTTATTCTACAATATTATTGTTCATTTCAGAACACATCATTGCACCACTATCTTTGTACTTCTTATTGATTACAAAAGAAAGTTCAGGAAAATGTGTATTAAAACTTAAAGTTCAATATGTTAACACAGATTTAGGTAACAGCTTAAAAACCATTGACATCTAGTGAGTAAATTATATGGTTTTAAAAGTTATCCAAATGGAAGCAGCAGTAAATGACAGAGAGGAACGGAAAAGACTATTTTCTGCCCTGTGCGCCAACATCGGCGCAGGAAGGATGTTTAAAAAACAAATGGAAAAACCATGCCATTATGAAATAATCACATCTGCTTGAAGCCATTTCAGTCCATCAGTATGCAAATGTCTATGGACAGCTTTGTCTAGAACACATTTATCTGATAAACAATTATTTTTCTAAAAAAATCATTTATGAAAATAAAATAAAAATTATCCAAAGGTGCAAACTAGAAGTAAATGGCTAATCGCTGAGACTTAAATTGAAAAATTGCAGTTTATTCAGGGCTTTGGCAGAAAATCCATTATTAACTTTCTATTTTCAGCCTAGACACTGCAACTCACATGGCATTATTTAAGGCTTCTGTAGCATTCCATATTCATATTATATTTGTCCCATATTATCTGCAATATTTGAGATAAGATGAGGACTTAGATTCAGCTTTAATTTATATTTTACATATTTGTCAATTTAATCCAGACATTTGAAAATTATTTTAAAGTAGGAAGTTAGATGTCATTTATATTCAGATCTGATTCCTGACTAGTTGCATCAGTTCTACATTTACACAATATAAAAGTGGTATAATAAAGTAGAGAATCATGCCTTGATTTTCCTAAGTAGTGTATTTGATTAACAAGGTGATCTGATGTGGAATTAAACAGTTTTTCAGCCAGAACAGAATCAATATTATTCATAGGATATGATAGCAGGTCTAACGTTTCTAGCTTCTTAAAAATAGAGAAAGCAATATTGACAAAATGCGTAAAGCATTGGTGAGCTCAGATACATAGTACTGCCATCATGTAAGAGGTCTAGGTTTGGGAGCAACAATAAAGCTGCAATTCATCTAATCAGGCAAGAAACCAAGTGCAAGGTTAAGGTGACTACTTTGTGGCTTTCTTGGTCTACGGGAAGATGTCTGCAGGAGGACAATGGTAATTCATTTAGCTTTTCTGCATTTCTCATGATTAGGGTGTGATGGGTTTCTGCCAGGGTGCCACCTAAAACTGGGGTACCACTGAGCCCCCCGACACACTAGCCTGAGCTCTCTTTTGCACTGTACTGCTATGACAAGCTGCCAAGCTCTCTCCCGACTCCAGCCTGCACTTTCATTAGCACACATACAGGCAGGGACACACCCAGCTGCAGTTCCACGCAGATGTAGATTTTAAGTGATTATAAGGGATAGCAAACAGATCAAAGCAGATTACCTATCAAATAAACGAAAATGCAAACTAAGCTTAATACACTACATAGATCGGCTATGAATAGCAGATTCTCACTGTAAGTGATGATACAAAAAGGCTGCAGATTCTTAAGGGGAAAGCTGCACTTGCTTAAACCTTTGAATCCCTAGGTGTTCCATTCACAGGGTAAAAATCCCTTTAACCTAGGTTCAGCACTTCCCTCAGTTCAGTCTTTGTTCCTCAGATGTTTCTAGGAGTCTTCTTGGGTGGGGGAGTCAGTGAAGAACTTCAGTGATGCCACTCCCCTGCTTATATAGCTTTTGCATATGGCAGGAACCCTTTCTTTCAAAGCTTGGTTCCCACACTACTCAGTGGAAAAATACTGACATCCCAAGATGGAGTCCAGCACCAGGTGACCTGATTACATGTCCCTGTAGTGTCACAGTCACCATTACTCGGAGGCTGTCTGTAGCGTCCTCAGGAAGGCTCCCCAGGTTGGAGATAAGCTTCTCCTAAGGCCTATTGTTCTCTCTAATGGCTCATTAACTTGAATTGGCCCTTCCCAGCCAGTCATCTAGACTGAGAATCTTTTGCCTAGTGGGCGTTACCCAGATGTAACTACATGTGAGATACAGATACAGTCAATATTTATAACTTCAGATACAAAAATGATACATGCCTACAAATAGGATAATCATATTCAGCAAATCATAACTTTTCCAGACATCTCACATGACTTATCTTGCATGAAATAAATCATAACTATGTCAGAATCATATCATAATAATAACTCTATGAAGAATATGGAGTGCGGTGTCACATAGGGCATGGAAAAACTTGATTAACTGCTTCAGAAAAGACTATGAAGGCTGTATTCCCATCTGGGTTTAGCTACACAATGACAGTGGGCACCAAAGGGCAGGAGATAATGGGCACAGTGGCAATACTTTCCAACTCCTTTGTACATTCACATTATGTTGCACTGATTTATTATGAGCTTCAGGCTTAATGCCATTGGCCGCTACGGAGATACTCCTGATTTACACCATGAGAGGAAAATTGGGCCCATACAATGCCTTTCATCCAAAACATATTTAGATACATAAACATCAGGGAGAGGGGCAAATCCAACCCCTACTCCATGTCAGTTCCTCCATGAAGAGCCCCCCGACAGCTGAACTAGTGGGATTCTACTGCTCAAGACAAAGAGGGCTGGATTTAGAGGGAAGTGATGCAGAGAAAGACTACATCTGCGTGGCATAGAGCCAAGGTTTGTTCAATCTCTCTGTGAGGAAGTGGGTGAGAGGCCTGGACAGACTACAGGATCTATTGCTTTAAGGATTCTCTCATCCTCCCCTTGCAGAGGTCTATCTGATAGGTAGGCGCTACGAGACATTAGACTGCAGTAGCCTCCATGGAGAAGAGAATTCCTCTCCCTGACCCTATATGTGCCCAAAGTCTGGGCATGCTATTCATAGTAGAACCTGGGTTCAGGATTTGGTTCTTATGATCATTAGCATTTGGCATAAATGCCACATTTAATGGTATTCAAGCGGTGATGCAGTTCATTTACTAGAACTGGTATTAGCATTACATTCAAAAACTAACAAGTTAACATATTCTTTTTAAATACTGCAGATTAAATTTCAGACCGTCTGGAGTCTTAAGTTTCGAAAGTAAGGACTTTAGGAAGACCATAAAAGACAGAAAGGCAATATTCAAAATAGATGGAATACAAATTTCAGCACAGGCAGAGCAGAATTTCAGCAAATGTTCAGTACCAGTGTAAGGCAAGATAGAAGGAAAAGGACCTTTTGAGTTAAAAATACATTTCTGGCCTTGACAGCAAAAAGTAAGTTTAAAAAATGATCAGTAACATGCTACTGAAGCCACAGATACTGTGATAATGAGAGCCACAGAAATGAATATGTAACAAAGAAGCAGCATAGACAGAATCAAATGGATGGAAGGAAGAGACAAAAAGAGGGTAAATATAATAGAATCATAGAATCATAGAATATTAGGGTTGGAAGGGACCTCAGGAGGTCATCTAGTCCAACCCCCTGCTCAAAGCAGGACCAATCCCCAACTAAATCATCCCAGACAGGGCTTTGTCAAGACTGACCTTAAAAAGCTCTAAGGAAGGAGATTCCACCACCTACTAAGTAACCATTCCAGTGCTTCACCACCCTCTAGTGAAATATGTTTCCTAATATCCAACCTAGATCTCCCCACTGCAACTTGAGACATTGCTCCTTGTTCTGTCATCTGCCATCACTGAAACAGCCACCCATCCACTTTGGAACCCCCCTTCAGGTAGTTAAAGGCTGCTATTAAATCCCCACTCACTCTTCTTTCTGCAGACTAAATACCCCAGTTCCCCAGCTCTCCTCCTAAGTCATATGCCCCAGCCCCCTAATCATTTTCATGCCCTCCGCTGGACTCTCTCCAATTTGTGCCACATCTCTTCTGTAGTGGGGGGAACAAACTGGACACAATACCAGTGTGGCCTCCACCAGTACCTAGATAGAGGGAATAATCACTTCCCTTGATCTGCTGGCAAGCTCCTACTAAAGCACCCCAATATCCATTGGTCTTCTGGCAACAAGGGCACACTGCTGACTATATCCAGGTTCTCGCCACTGTAATCCCCAGGTCCTTTCTACAGAACTGTTGCTTAGCCAGTCATCCCAGCCTTGTAGCAGTGCATGAATTCTTCCTTCTAAGTGCAGGACTCCGCACTTGTCCTTGCTGAACCTCAGTTTCTTTTGGCCCAATCCTTCCAATTTGTCTAGTCACTCTGGACCCTATCCCTAACTCCGCAGATCTACTTCTCCCCAAGCTTAGTGCATTTTGTGAACTTGCAGAGGTGTGCACGAATCCCAGTATCCAGATCTATAATAAAGATGTTGAACAAAACCTGCCCCAGGGACCGACCCCTGAGATACTCCACTTGATACCAGCTGCCAACTAGCGCAGCAACATCTGTGACACACCACTGAGCCCAAAACTATCCAGCTTCCTATCCATCTATAGTGCATACATCCATCCATACTTTTTAAACTTGCTGGCAAGAATACTGTGGAAGACCGTAACAAAAGCTTGCTAAGTCAAATTTAATCACATTCACCACTTTCCCATATTCTCAGAGCCAGTTATCATCATAGAAGGCAATCAGGTTGGTCAGGCATGACTTGCCCTTGGTGAATCCATGTTGACTGTTCCTGATCACTTTCCTCTCCTCCAAGTGCTTCAAAAGGATTCCTTGAGGACCTGCTCCATGATTTGCTGAGGACTGAAGTGAGGTTGAACCAGTCTGTAGTTCCCCAGGTCTCTTTCTTCCCTTTTAAAATATGGGCACGTATTTGCCTTTTTTCCAGTATCTGGGACCTCCCCCATCGCATGAATTTTCAAAGATAATGGCGAACAGCTCTGCAATCACATCATCCAACTCTTTAGCACCTCGGATGCATTAGATCTGGACTATGGACTTGTACAGTGCAGTTTTTCTAAATATCCTTAACCTGTCTTTCACTACTGAGGGCTGTTCACCTTCCTCCCATACGTGTTGCCAGGGCAGCAACTGGGACTGACTTGTTCGTGAAGACCAGAGGCAAAAAAACATTGAATACTTCAGCTTTCCACACACTATCACTATGTTGCTTCCCTCATTCAGTAAGGGTCCCACACGCCACCTTCTTCTTATTGCTATATACGTAGAAACCCTTCTGTTACCCTCACATTGCTTCTAATAAAAGCCAAATTGCCTCTCAACAGCAAAGGGCCACAGGAGGCTTAGAGCAAGGAAATATCCATGAGGATCCCCTCGTGGTGTTGCTCTGCTCTATATTTGGGGGAAATGGGGGGGGGATAGGTTCACCAATGAAAAAGCCACAGGGACCATCCAGAATCTCTGAAGATCCCAGGAGATTAACAAGAAGCCATGGCTATCCATGTGGAGGCCCTGCGGCTCTACTACAATTCTGGGTTCCCAGCACCACCTCTCTCCTTCCAGTGATATCCCTCCAGTGAAACAAGTTGTGACAGTCTATACCTCTATGTTCACCCCTTTTACGAGACTATGATAAAGTTTGTACAAAGTATGCCATGTGGGGTGTATCATCTAAAAACTCATAATTTGCTGATCATTATTGTCCTGGTAAAATATGTGTGGCAATATTGTATGTAAAGTTACAAGATTCTACTGTAAGATATTATTAGGATATGTTCCAAGTCTGGAAAGCAGTCACAAACCACTTCCCCAGAGACAAAAGGCTAGCTGTCGCCTCGTTCAGTTGCCAATAAAATCGATTGGATCATCACCTGGTTAAGTGGCTATTCTATGGCAGGAAAGAGGGTGTGGGAAAAAATCTACATCTTGACAAAGAAACAGTTTGGGTTCCTCTCTACACAAACTTTCTGTCTCCTGAACCTCAGCTAGAGATGATTCTCAAGGAAGAGAAAGAGCTATAAAACAGGAGCGCAGACACCTCCATTTCTCTTTCTAGCTACAGCATCAATGACCCTTGAACCAAGGAAGCAGCCCTGGACTGGAGGAGGGATCCTGACTGAAAGACATTCAGCCAATAAGACAACTGAAACACATGGTGTGAGAGACCTTTGTTTTGAATTTCCTTAGCTTGTTAAATTAGGCATTAGTTGCATTTTACTTTTATTTTCTTGTAACCATTTCTGACTTTTATGCCTTATTACTGGCAATCACTTAAAATCTATCCTTTTGTAGTTAATAAATTTGTTTTACTGTTTTATCTAACCATTGTTTGGACTAAAGTGTTTAAGAAACTCCATTTGGGAGAACAGTATTTGTGCATATCATTTTCTATTAATAAATGAGGGACTTTATCGGAGCTTGTATTGTCCAGGAAAAAGCTGGACAGTACAAGAAATACATTTCTGGGGAAAGTCTGGGACTAGGAATTTGCTGTTGTTTCTCTGTAGCGTAATTCAGGAGTGGCTGGCTATAGCATTCATACATAACTGAGGGTGTATGTGAGCAGACCAGGAGTTGTAGCTCTCACAGCAAAGCAGTGTAAAAGGCACCCCAGGCTGGACAACTGAGGGGACACAGCTATTCATTGGTTCAGATTGTATCCTGGGTAATGTCACACAAATATACATTGAAACCCTAAGATTTATCATTAAGCCACTAATGTTTCAGACTTAGGCTATGTCTATACTACCATCGATGTCGGCAAAACTTCTCCAGTGGACATAGCTTATGCTGCTCATGAGGGGTGCGGGGTTTTTTATACCGACAGGAGATCTATCTCCCATCAGCATAAAGCTTCTTCACCACGCACACACTAGTGGCACAGCTGTATCGTATGACGGCGCTGCTGCAGCACTGTGTGTGTAGACATGGCCACAGGCTCCAAAGTATTTTCTCTCTAGTTCACTGGTACTGTTATGAGCTGAGTGAAATCTTGTTGTGGGTTGAGTAAAAACATCATTCAGACCTATGTGTGATTGTATTCTTCACTTAAGATACTTGTAAGAAACACTTAATGAGCTACACCTAACAAGGCCTAGTAGAGTCTCCCCAGAAACTAGAACTATGTGGTGGGACTGGGGGCAGGGCACACAAACTTTCACTTGGTATTGTGACCAGGTGTGTGTTAATTTTAATTTAAAATCTTCAGGTGGGTTAAAGGCTCTATGTCAGACTTTCCAATGACATGGCCTAGCTGTGTTGATGGAGCTATTACTGAAGACGACTTTTAAGTGGGGATCTAACTGATAGGACTTCTGTTATAGGAATCTCTTAAATTCCAGTGTGTATTTCACTGGCCAAAAGCAAACTCCTTTTATCGTGTTATGTATTCAATTTGAGTTCACTGCTTGAAAATACTTATGATTGTCATCCTTGACCAGGCTTAAATTGACATTTTTATCACAGCATTGCTGGAATGGTACTGCAAGTTACTTGCTTGTGAGTAGCTATCAACTGGCAGAAATTTAAACAGTGGTTGGTTTATTAAAATTATATGCCAAGAGCGATACTGGCAGCAAAATAGCCAAAGTCAGCCAAGGTAGCAAATATTCTATAATTTTTCAGCAGAAAGGGGGCATATATGCAAAACAAGTATAAATACCACATCTTAATTTAATACTTTATCATCAAAAAGCTACTAATTATAACTTTGCAGGTTCAGTTGGTCAGGTTTTACAGCTGAGTGCTCTCTCTGAGCATGTACAAACCAACACTTACAAGATTAATTTGTAAACTCTTCAAATTCTGAATCCCCAAGGTTTATACTGTCTGTGCGTTGTTTGCATAATGCAGTTTTATACTGCAAAAGCACTACCTACAAAGGGATTATTTTCATATATGGCACATTAAAGATCTAGCACAATTCACAGATATCATACTGTGTTTATGCCCGAGATAACAGGTAAAGAGTTTCTCATTCTGATTATCCATGAAGCAAACTAAGAATATGAATGTTTTTGGAGAGAATGTTCCCTTACTGAAATTAATTCCCCAATGGTTTTATTAAAGTCTGCAAATTGCATTATATTCCCATCATATTTGAAATATTGCACTCCCTTAATGCCTGCTCTAACCCATGGCATGCCATCTTCCCTGGAGTGTCTAGACATTGTGTCTTAGATTTATGTGTATGATCTCAGTGTGTTACAACATCACTCCTGACTAATGCATTATTACAATACTTACATATATTCCCAAGTGCCACTATATGGATTAGAAAATCACCAATCTGCATATGCACACCATCTGTGCTACCGACAGCAAAACATGCATGGTAACACTTGCCTTATTTGTACAGAAAATTCAGAAGCTACTATAAGAACAAATGGGAACACTGTCGTTTTTATGTTTTGTTTTGTAGATTGATAAAAGAAGACAAATACTAATTTTACAGAACGACAGTCCATACCTATGAGAGTTTAAAACAGCAGTGTTGCCTTGAAAACCCTGTAGAGAGAGAAACAATTGGCAATAATATGCAAAGAGACAGCCTAGCATTTTTGAGATTGCAAATGATATGGCAACTTTCAAATGGCAGTGAAGGCTACCAGTGTCACGAATTTTAAAAATCTCAGCTCATATGCAACTCTAGTTTTGTAGCAAAACTGCTTGTAGTCAGCAATGAATTCTCTCTCAATTATAAGCTGCAAGAGTGCTTGCAAAAGATGAATGAGCCTCTCTCTTACTGGGGTGAAATGCTTTTAAAGGACAGGAATCTGCTTATCTTTGATTGATTGCTCAGACTGATACTTTCCTTTATAAAGTTTATTGACTACAAGCCCATAAATCAATGAAAAACAAATCATAGGTTCAATTTTGGGGGCACTGACATCCTGCCATTTTTGCAGCTGCAACTCAGAAGACAAGGAGCAAAAAAAAAGAAAAAAAAAGAAGGGATTTATAATGAGACAAAAAAAAACTGTTTTGAGTAAATTATCACTTGAAATAGTTTTAAAAGCTTGTAAACAAGGACTTGGGTCACATTGATCACTAATATGTTTAACTAAATGTAAAAGTATAATGAATACAAGTATACAGGGGAAGGTTGTTTGTTTTAAGTCATTAAATGCACTGGAGATGTAATTAACAGCCAAACACACTTCTATTTTGCTATCAAGATCACTCTTCTTTCTACTCCTACTAGTGCACTAAAGATGTTAATTCCCATTTCCTGCCCCAATAAAAATGCAGCATTTTTCATTCAAATTACTCAAGCAAGAATCTAATTACTTCAGGGTGAGTTGAGGATTAGTGGCGGTGGGTTCAAAACCTCTACCCTGAAAGCTCCCCCATGTAGAAAAATACTTGTACCCTAACAAAGCAAAAGTCATAGGTCTTGTTCATATGTAGGATGAGGCAGAATGTGACAGCAGAATAACACAAATTAATTTGTGCTGTTAACCCTGACATAAAATCCCATTGTGTCTTCTTTTAAAGTCAACATTCAGGTCACTGGAACATCTGGTACTTTGGGGTTTGTTTGTTTTTTTTAAACAAAATTTCCCATTCTGAAGTGTTAAATGTGTGAAACAAATGGCAGAGTATTATCATTACACAGCACAGCCTGTCAGTAAGGGGTCTAATTTCAAGGGTACCCTGAATGAATTACATTATTATTAGCATTTTTATAATTCATGTCTTGCTATAATACACAAAATGCCTACATTAGCTAAAGCAGCTTTTAAAAAGTTGGTTCATGTTCTGAGTAATCAGGAGTGACCATAATTTTCTTTTTTCTCTCTACAGCTTTTGTGAAGGGCTCAGTCTGTAAGCTGCTCAGCACCCTGGCCGTGATCCAGAAAAACACTTTAAGCATGGACGTACTTTTCTGCACATGAGTAGTCCCCTTTATTTGAATGGGACGTGCTTAAATTTATGCACATGCTCATGTACTTTCCTGAATCATAGCTTGGGGCCAGAGTGCTCAGCACTTCACAAGACTGAGCCCTATAAAATTTGCAACCATTTTCACCATTATATTTCTTGTCTATTTAGAACAGGGGTGGGCACACTACAGCCCGCAGGCCAGATCCAGCCCCTGAGGGTTTTGGATCCAGCCAGCGAGATTGCCCCCCGCGGTGCCGTGGGCCCCGCACCACTCTCAGAAGCAGCTGGCACCACGTCCCTGCACCCCCAGGCGGGGGGGCAGAGGGCTCCGTGAGTTACCCTTGCCTCCAGGCACTGCCTCCCCCCAGCTCCCATTGGCCGGGAACGGGGAACCGCAGGCAATGGAAGCTTCAGGGGAGGTACCTGAAGGTGTGGCAAGGGCAGCACGTGCGGAGCCCTCCGCCTCCTCTCCCCCAAGGGCCGCAGTGCTTCCTGGAGCGGCATAGGGCCGGGGACAAGGCAGACATGCAGAGAGCCTGCCCTGGCCCGGGTGTGTGCCGCTGCCACCCCAGAGCCGCTTTAGGTAAGTGGCGGCGAGCCAGAGCCTGAACCCCTCCTGCACCCTGCCCTCCAACTCCCTCCCCTAAGCCCGCTGCCTGCACCGCACACCCCTTCTGCACCCACCCCCCAACTCCCTGCCCTGAGCCCCTTCATACACCCCGCACCCCTCCTGCACCCCCACCCCATGCCCTGAGCTCCCTGCTGCAATCTGCACCCCTGTGCACCCCAACTCCTTGCCCTAATCCCCCTACCACACCCTGCACCCCTCCTGCACCCCAACCCCCTGCCCTGAGCCCCCTCCTGCAGTTCACACCCCTTCCTGCACCCCTGCCCTGAGGCCCCCTCCTGCACTCTGCACCCCTCCTGAACCCCAACCCCTTGCCCTGAGCCCCCTCATACACTCTGCACCCCTCCTCTGTCCAAATCCCTTGCCCTGAACCCCTTCCTGCACACCACACCCCTCCCACATCCTGCTCTTCCTCCCGCACCCCAACCTCCTGCCCCAGTCCTGCATATAATTTCCCCACCTGGATGTGGCGCTCGGCCCAAAAAGTTTGCCCACCCCTGATTTAGAACTATGTTGGGCTGTGCCTGAAGGGAATGCAGTGCAGGATAAAGTTAATGCATTCCCTTAAGAAAAGATTGGGTGACAGAAGGATAAAGACTGAACCCTTGACAGATCGACAGTCTGTGGCAGTGTGTGTGCATGTTTTTAAATAGATATTTCCATGATGTTAAATATGGAAAAGAAAACAGAAAACTAAGGAATTCCATTCAGTTCTACATGGGATTCCACTATCCTCGGGCCTACTGAAAACAATTCATTCCCTCCATCCCACCCCCAGAATTCAACGAGTTTTTTGGGATTCAAGTTCAGGAAACACTGTGCCAAAGTTCTTGTTCTCTCTGCAGGTTCCCAAGGAATCTCAGAAAGCCTTCACTGGAGCAACTATCACTTTCTAGTGGTATAATGGCCTTTAATTGACTTTAAACAGAGCATGGTGCCAACTAGCATTTCATCTTACCCAGACAGGCAATAAGACACAACATAAGATGCATTAATTTGCTATGGTACATATACTTGTATACGTTGTGGGACATGGTGGCCTTGAGTCTGCACTGCTGGTACATTCTGTGGTCATTTACACCTTGCAAAGGGAGTGTAGAATGTTCCCACTCTGATTTTACATTCACTTTGCAGAATTATAAATGACTAAACAAAGGGCAAGGCAGGGCCACCCACAGGATTCAGGGGACCTGGGGCAAAGCAATTTCGGGGGCCCTTTCCATAAAAAAAATTGCAATACTATATTCTCATGAGGGCCCCTGCAGGGCCCAGGCAAATTGCCCCACTTGCTCCCCCGCCACGGATGGCCCTGGGAAAAATAAACCTTCCGCATCTCGGTGCAAACCCAGTTTTAAGAAAACTTCTTTACAAGGTATCACGGGTTCTCAGCATCAGCTAGTGCTAAAAGGCACTAAAGCTCATTAAAAGGTTTGGAAGGAAAATATTTCATTCAAAACTTTTTTTGGAATTGAAAACTTAGTGGTTTTGTAAAAGCAGAAAAAACTACAGGACAGTGTCTGCTTTCCTTAAAGATTTGTTGTGGTTTTTTTTAATGAAAAGCTGAAATTGAATCCCCAAAGCTGAATAATGGTTTGGTGGTATTCAGAAGTCTTTGGCCAAATATTTGCTGCTTGCTGTGTTTGATTGGTTTAAAGAAACAATAAAAACCAAATTCTCTTAAAAAAAATCCAAAACGTCTTGAAACGCACTCAAGCTTCAGTACAAATGCCTGAGCCCATCCAGTCATAGAGATTTTCAGGTTTTCTGATCTCTGCTGGGCTTGTACCTTGACTCATATCTGTTCCGAAATAACTTTGGGTTCATTCAGCATTGAGACTAAGAACCAGCCCATACCTGGGTCAAACCAAAGTCCATCCCGGCCGTATTCTGTCTACCAACAATGGCCAATCCAGCGACCAGTGCCTAGAGGAAGTAACCGTAACAGTAATTGACAAGGATACTAACTCCTGCCATCCATTTCCACCCTCTGACAAACAGGGCTAGGGACACCATTCCTTAGGCATCACTGGCAATAGACATGTTAATGGATTAACTCATGCCATTAGATTCCTAGAGACTGGCCTCCAATGGGGTTCCCTCAAATCTGGAGCACGTTATCTAGCGAGTTTGTCTTGTTCATGTACTCCGTGAACTGAGCCATTTGAAAGCTTGTCCAGAATCTGGGATGAGCCTATGTTGTTTGAAAAACTGAAATGCTCAAAATATCACATGAGTGAGGCAAGAGTCTAAAATTAATAACCAGGGTATCTTCAAACTGTGGTTGGCGCCTCAGGGTCACAAGATTATTACTGTGGTCGCAGCTGTCAGCCCCACCTCAAATCAGGCACTGCCAGATTTAGTTAGTATGTGTAAATATAGTAAAAAAACGTGTTTTCACATTTATAAGGGGCATGGGAGGTCTGTGGCACTCAGGGCTATGAAGGGGTGGGCAAGAGTTGGAACCCTGGATTACCCCTTGAAGCCTCAGGAATGCAGGGGAGAGGGAGGGTTGCGCAGAGTAGGGTTGGGAGGGGTAGGTGGTGTGGAATTTCCTCTTCTTATGGGGTGGACTCCCTCCTACAGTAGGCCAGGATTAAAGAAGCTACCTCCCCTGACATGAATCTGCACCTATGGCACGGAATTAAATCAGACTATATGGGCATTTAGAGTGAAGGATGTTACGCACCTTAATCAGGAAAGCTAACAGCTTGGCTCAATTCTGCAGCAGCCTCTATGACTGCCTTGTTGGAGGAAAGCTGTTCTGCCCAAACGCCTGGCACTGCCCCCTATCCTGACCTCCACCCACTTCCTGCCCACCAACTGTCCACCCCTCAGAATCCCGACCTCATCCTGCTCTTGCCCCCTCACATCCCCAGCGACCACAGCCACACCACCCCAGGACGCCACCCTGCTCACCTGGTCCCTTACCGCCCTGGACTCCCATCCTACCCACCGCTGGATCTGACAGACCCCAGAACGCCCACAATCCAACCGCCCCTTCCCTGTCCCCTGATGCTCCCCACCGCTCTGTCCTCCCTGTCCCCCTGACTGTTCCCAGGACCTCTCTGCTCTTAATCCAACCCCCTGGCTTCTTACCCCTGCTCCCCCTATCACCCGCAGCCTCAGCGTTGTCACATCAAGAGTGTCCTGATAGAGCTGGTGGCAGCTTGCCCCCGCGGACCTGAGTCCTCCCTCGCCGAGGTGTCTCATGGCCTCGTGGTAAGGGGGCGGGGCTGCACGCTCAGGCCCCGCTGGAGATGCAGCCCGCCCCTTACCACCGGCTCTGAGTCCAGGCTCTGCAGGGAGACACACCATGCAGCTGTTCAGGGAATCCTCCTGGATGGGCTGAGGCTTCTGGGTGAGGAGGCAGGATCGGCTGTGAGCCTCAGCCGTTCCCTGGGGCCGCCTTGCGAGAGCCCGGGTGCAAATTGCCACCACTTGCCCACCCTCTGGGCGGCCCCTGGGGGCAAGGTTCTAGAGGGAGGCTCTAAATGCCTTCTAGACCCAAAGAAATGGGCCCATATATCCTGACTCCACTTAATGCTACTATTAGAGTATGTTTTAAAAACCCTGACAATAAACCAACAGAGCTTTTTTTTTTTTTTTTTTTAGCTTTGAATGAAAGAACTCAGCAGAATTTTTCTGTGAATCACAATGCCAGGAATAACATTTCTTAAAGAAAGAAAACAAACTTGAAGTTTTAAGAGAAGGAATCATTTGCAGTAAAATAGGTGGCATCAGACTGTGAAGAAAGGCAGTGAGTAGGTAACAGGAAGCTGCTAGCTCTTCTTTTGTGGAGCAAAGCATGTGTAGAGAAAAAGGGTTTGTCACACAACAGGGCTGGTGGGGGCAGCTACTCTGCTGCATGTTAGATCAAGGTGTAGTAATTTCCAGTTATTTTAAATGTGATTTCAGACATGAGGTCTCAGCTGTACACCATTAGAAGTCTGTCCACAGCTATGGAAACAGCAAAAAAGATTAACTGGTCAATGAGAACATAGGATTGGACAATCAATATCTAAAGATTTAAGCTCATTAATGTTTTCCTAAGAATTCACCTGTCAGTCTGTAATTGGCAGCTAGTGGAAAGTTGAGTACAATGAATTACACATCTTTTAAACATTATTTTTTGAGCTATCTTCTTGATCTTTTATACTTGTTTGTTCTGCAGTTTCTTAGAAGTTATAACTGCTGGAGTAAGTTGAAAACTCAAGGGAAAAAATTTAACCTGGTCTCCTATGCAGCTTCATGCTGCTGAGGTCAGTGATTAATAAAGACAAGATCCTACTTCAGGGAAGCTAAATGGAGTTCATTACAGGCATGAGAGTTAGAGAAGGCTAAAGGGTGAGCGTATGGGAAACAGGATGAAATAAGAGTCTAACAAGTGTAGATTTCACTTCCTTAGTGTGACAATAAGGACATCTTTTAACTACCAACTACTCTTAAAATTATGGATAATAGTGTTTTAAAGGAAATATGTTATGGGAATATGATCACTGATTGCCAAAATATGCTAAATATATTTATATAAAATATATTAAATCATGTGTGTACTTGGGGAAATTAATATTCCAATGTATTTTAATTTGTCATTTAAAATTAGTTTATGTTGTGCTAATGTTGATAATCATTATTGTAGTAATTTAAATGTTGTGTGCTTTGCATTTTCCTTGAAAAAGAAAAGTAAATCTTATTTAATTTGGGAGACTGACTCACATTGCCCAATAGATGCTAGCCCCCTATGTAGACTGAAAATCTCAAGAATTTTAAGATATTTGTCACTATTGCTGAATTTTTGAATGGTAATAGCAGTACTTTATGGAAGGATTTCCCATCAGGAAATGTTTCACAAGAACCAGACTGTTTTTATCAGGCTACAGAGTCTAATGCTGAATCCATTGCCTGGGACTCTAGTAGCTCTGCCTGGTCATAGCTCTACCTTCACTGCCTACCAGAGTGGATCACGCTTCATGTCTCTGAACAGGCCCTGACACTTGAAAGGAGTTCTTTGGGACCTAAGGTTCTGGATGTGTCAGCCTTGGTCTCATTGGCTTCCAAAGGCATTTTCTGGACATAAAGTTGAGCACCAAGATTGTATCCACTAAATGTTGCAGACATGCACTAGGAGAGTCTCTCATAATGCGGTCTATTTACTCACATAACTGACAATACACTGATGGCCTCCCATACCTACTATTTTGTGTTCCTGTAGATCAGGCCTGCACAACATGCAGCGTGCAGAGGCTCACTGTGTGGCCCGCGGCGGGGAATCAAAGGGCTCTGGGCTGCCCGCAGCCGCGGGGAGCCCAGAGCCCTTTAAATCCGAGCTGCAGCCGGGATTCAAAAGGTTGTGCGCAGTGGCAGGGAGCACAGAGCACTTTAAATCTCAGTCATGGCCGGGATTCATAGGGCTCTGAGCTGCCTGCAGCGGCGGGGAGCCCAGAGCCCTTTAAATCCCAGCCGGCCGCAGCCAGGATCCAAAGGCTCTGGGCTGCCCGCAGCCGCGGGGAGCCCAGAGCCCTTTAAATCTCAGCTGCGGCTGGGATTCATAGGGCTCTGGGCTGCCCGCAGCAGTGGGGAGCCCTGAGCCCTTTCAGTCCCAGTCACGGCCGGGATTCAAAGGGCTCTGGGCTGCCCGCAGAGATTCCCGGCCGTGGCTGAGATTTAAAGGGCTCAGGGCTCCCCACAGCGGCAGGAGCTCTGGGCCCTTTAAATCCCCGCCCTAGCCCCACAAAGCTCCGGGTTCCCTCAGCCGCCGGAGCCCCGGGCCTTTTAATTTGCCCCTGAGGGCTCCCAGCCACCTCTTCAGCTGGGAGCTCCTGGTTGATTTAAAATCAAGTATCACCTCCCCACCCCCAACCTGCCTTTTTGGCCCACAGTTGTTTTGGTGGGGCTGCGCTGGGAAAGGAGGGTTTGTTTCTGCAGGGCTGGGTGGTGCTGGGGCGGGGTGTTTCCGCAGGGCTGAGAGGTCCTGGGAGGGGTGTTTCCACAGGGCCGGGGGGTTTTGGCCCTCAGCTGTTTTCTTTGGAGTAATGTGACCCTCGCCGCTTTACGAGTTGTGCAGGCCTGCTGTAGATCATCCCCAGTGATCTGATTTTCTCTTGGGTCTGATTAGTGGTACTGGGAATTCCATGCTTGGTGAGACGTCTTGAAATTCCATCATTCCTGTTGCAGTTGACAAGGTTCTGCACTACCAGTACCCAAGCCCAGAGGCAATCTGACCTTTGTAATCTGCTACTAGCCATCTGAAACCTGCTGGTAGCTCCTGACATTAGGTTTTGTAGATGTAGAGTAGATAGATGAATAATGAACAACTATGTATAAATGGATCAGACACCAAGAGAAGTTGGTCGGCATGGAAGCAGCTCACAAGTGGGGCTCATTGGTGAGAGGAAGCAAGATGGGCAGGTGGGACTGAAAGACGGTAAGCACACTTTCAGAATAACTTGTGAGATTATAACAGTGGGACAGGAAAAACAGAACCTAACCTGTTATACAAAGCAGCAAATCCAGTCCTGAATGGATTTGGGCATGACGCAATGGGCATTATACTTAATAAGAAACCACCGGATCCTTCAGAGAATGCATATCTGTGCAAATACTTTTGGCAGTGAGGAACGGGGGGAAACAGATCAAGTATCAAAAGTATTACTGATGGTGTCCTGGAAGACTAAAGGGGGTGGATGAAATGAGACACTTGATACTGGAGACTAGGTCTCTGGCACGGGGTTCTGCAAAAGGCTCAAGGGAGAACAGGAATTGCTGGGAAGAAGATGGGCATTTGAGAAAAGTAAGATTTTTCTCTTACACCTCTAAGTAACAACACGAATGGTATCTATGTAGAATAGATTTTTCCAGAAATTCAGACCAGATATGATATTCAGACCTTTTCTTTTACCAACTTTTTTTCATGAAACCATAGATCCCAAGACCAGAAGGGACCATTGTGATCATCTAGTCTGAATTCCTGTCTAACACAATCCATAAGTTCCGCAAGATAATTCTTAGAACACGTGTTTTATAAAAGCATTCAATCTTGATTTGAAAACTATCAGTGATGAAGAATCCACCATGACCCTTGGTAAATTCTTCCAATGGTTAGTTACCCTCCTGTCAAAAATGTACATCTTTTTTCCAGCCAGAATTTATCTAGTTTCAACTTCCAGCCACGGGATCATTTTATACCTTTCTCTGATAGATTGAAGAGCCAATTATCAAATATTTGTTCCCCATGTAGGTATGCATAGACTGTAATCAAGTCACCCCTTCAGCCGTCTCTTTGCTGAGCTAAACAGACTGAGTTCTTTCAGTTTATCACTATAAGGCATGTTTTCTAATCCTTTAGATTATTCTCGGGGCTCTTCTCTGAACCCTTTCCAATTTAACAACATTCTTCTTGAATAGTGGGCACCAGAACTGGGCACAGTATTCCAGCAGCAGCCATACAAACACCAAATACAGAGGTAAAATAACATCCCTAATTCTTCTTGAGATTCCGTTTATGCATCCCAGGATCAGCTTAGCTCTTTTGATCACATCATAACATTGGGCACTCATGTTCAGCGGACTATCTATCACAACCCCTAAATCTTTTTCAGAGTCACTGCTTCCCAGGATACAGTCCCTCATTCTATATATATGGCTTAAATTTTTTGTTCCTAGATGGATATATTTACATTTAACTATACTGAAATGCATATTGGTTGCTTGCACCCAGTTTACCAAGTGAACGAGATTGCTCTGAATCAGTGACCTGTTTTCTTCATTACTGATCACTCTCCTAATTTTTGTGTCACCTGCAAACATTATCAGTGGTGATGTTATGTTTTATTCTAGGTCATTGATAAAAATGTTAAATAGTGTAGGGCCAAGAACCAGTTCCTGTAGGATCCCACTGGAAACACACTCACTTGATGATGATTCCCCATTTACACTTAGCTATTGAGACCTATATGTTAACCAGTTTTCAATTCATTTAATGTATGCCATGTTAATGTGATATCATTCTAGTTTTTTTTAAATCAAAATATTGCATAGTACCAGGTCAAATGTCTTACAGACTTCTAGGTATATTATGTCAACACTATTACTTTTATCAACCAAACTTTGTTATCTCATCATAAAAAAAAATATCAAATAATTTGACAAGATCTATTTTCCATAAATGTATGTTGATTTGCATTAATTACTCTCCTTAATTCTTTTTTTATCAAGACCTGCTCCATTATCTTGCTTACAATTGATGTCAGGCTCAAAGGCCTATAATTACTGAGATCATCTTTTTAACCCATTTAAAAAATTTACCCATTAGGTTGCTTCCAATCTTCTGGAATTTCCCCAGTGCTCCAAGATGTATTGAAAATCAACATTAATCATCCAGCAAGCTCCTCATCCAGCTCTTTTAAAACCCTCAGATGAAAGTTATCTGGGCCTGCTGATTGAAAAATGTCTGACTTTAATGGCTTCTGTTTAACATCCCAGAGATACTAGTGAAATGGGAAGTGTTATCATTACCTTACAAGGAGACTATAGCATCTGTTTTTTTCCCCCCAAAATACATAACAAAAATATTTATTGAACACTTCTGCCTTTTCTCCATTATTATTGATAATTCTACCCTATCCATCTAGTAATGGACCAATATCATTATCAGGATTCTTATTGTTCCTAATATATTTTAAAAACTCCTCCCTATTGTCCTTAACTCTGCTGACCACAGATTTCTCTTTGTGTCCCTTTGCTTCTCTTATCAATTTTCTGCAATTCCTAATTTCTGTCATTTGAGTCTTAAATTTTTTTGAGGAAAAAATCTTTGATATTTACATTAAGAGAAAATGAGAGACCAGCGGGGAGAAAATCTGTTTGCATAGCACAGCTAAGAATAGAGCAAGAGGAGTCAAATGCTAAATAAAATTAATGTGGCTATTAATCTGGAATAAAACAAGAGGAATCAAATGCTAAACAAAGTTAATATGGCTATTAATCTGGATCTAACAGCTGCCAAGGGAAGTGAATTGCATGGAAAGAGCCCTGCACCTGAGAAAACACTGTCAGAGATCACGGAATGGAGACTTCGGAACCTAGTGACAGCATCTGCCAACTGACCTAACTGTAATGATGGGCATCCTTAGTACTAAAATCAACCTCAAAATAGGCACTCTTGGTGATAGACTCAGAAAGGACAAGGGCTGACTGGGCCTATAATGGTCCCTCACTTTAAAGTGAGGAGGAAGACAACTCCACCTAACTACTGCAGGCAACAATAGATGGACCCACTGGTTGGGACAAAGCAACAAGCAGTCTGTAGCCCACAGCCTCCTGTGTGGAGCAGACAGCAATCAACAGGTACAGGCCTTCTGGCTAGGGGAAATGGCCAGTCAACCCAGATGTAGGGTTAGCAGCTGGGGGGTCAGTGGCAGAGGGTCTTGGGGGAGCCTGTTAGTGGCGGGTGGTCCTGCCACTGTATTGACAGGAAAACGCAAACATGCTGCCTTGCTTCCTGGCAGCACAACTGGACCAAAGTCTGGTTCCCCTGGGCTACTTCCTACCCAACTCAGCCTGCGTGGCTCCTTGTGATAAATGAAGGGGGAGTGGGGGTAACTCCCTTTTATGGCCACCCAACCAGCCAGTAGCTATAAAATTCCTCTTAGTAGCTGTTCTCTAATTGCTCTACCTGTAAAAAGGGTTAAAAAGTCTCACTGCTGCATAGATAAAAGGAAATGAGTGGGCACCTGGCCAAAAGAGCCAATAGGAAGGCTATAACTTTTTAAAATTGAAACAAGACTTCCCTGGGGAAAAGCTTGGGCCAGGTATGAAAAATCAGCAGTATCATACCTAGAAACTCATTTGAAACCTCAGATATGTAAGTAGATCAGGAAATGTCTAGGAAGAAGCGATTAGGTTTCTCTCTTTTTATTTCTTTATAGCTTGTGGACTCCTCTGTGTTAACCCCAGGTGCTTTTGTTTTGCTTTAAGCTGAACCTCAAGAGAGCTATTCTTATAGGGTTTTTTTTTAATCTAGCAAAAGCCTAAGTCCCAGATGTATTTTCTTCTTTTTTTTCCAATAAAATTTGTTTTTTTAAGAACAGAATTGGATTATTGTATCTTAAGAGGTTTGTGCACATGTTGTTTAATTATCTAGTGGCAACAGCTGATTTTCTTTGTTTTTCTTCTCAGCTCTTCATATATGTGTGAGGCGGAGTGGGAGAGAGAGAGGGAGAGAGAAAGAAAGGGCTTGAGGGTACCCCACAGAAGGATTTCCAAGTGTAACTTCTTGGTTCTCAAGGGGTTTTGCACTTGGGTGGTGGCAGCATCTGCCAATCCTAGTCAGAGAAAAGCTGTAACCTTGGAAGTTTAATACACACCTGAGTGGCAGTATTATGTCTGAGTCCTTGTGTGCCAGAGTGGGGAATCAGCTTGACAGCTCCATTGACACTGGGCTCATCTCACTGCTTCGCAGTCAGGCAGCATACTTCTTCCAACAATCTCAGAGTCCTGCTGCCTCTTACGGTCAGTAGGTGCTGGGTCTGCTCGGCTGTGATCCAGGATCCTGCAGAGGATGTGGCTCCCTAGAACAGTGGTTTTAACTGCGGGTGGTGACCACGTATTGGTCGCAGAATGGAAGGCATTGGGTCATGGCAACTGTGGCCACGCACCACTGACTGGGCTGTTAAAGTCCTGTTGGCGGTGCTGCCAGGCTAAGACGGCTACCCTACCTTTCTGACAACACGCGCGCACCTGGAAGTGGCCAAGCAGCAGCTCTGCTCCTCTGGAGGGGGGCCTGGTCTCCAGACTGCCCCTGCCCGCGAGCACCGGCTCGGATTCAGCCAATGGGAGCTGTGGGGTGGGTGGGAGCTGCAGGCGAAGGCCACATGGAGCTGCTTGTCGCCTCTGCTAGAAGCCTGACCTGCCCAGCCCTGAGCCCGCCAAACCGAGAGTCCTTTCCTACACCCCAAACCACTCATCCCCAGCCCACCCCAGCTGCTGCACCCCCAGCCCAGAAGCCCTGACCCCCTCTGCAACCCCTTGGCCAGCCCTGAGCCCCTCCAACACGCAAACCCCTCTGCCCAGCTCCGCTTGGGTCTGGGATCAACATCTTCTTCAACTGGTGGGCCAAAAAAAAGAATTGACACTGACAGAAGAGATGTCTGCCTCCTTCCTGTATGCCAGTTGACACATCAGTGTGTGTTCCTTGATAGGCCGTTCCTGTTTTCGGTATTCAGCTGAGAGGCAGCGGTGGTTTGGCTCTGCCTAACATGGGGAAGGTAGCATTCCTTTGCTATCGAACTCTGGAGGGAGGTCACTCTGACTCAATACAGGGCCACAGAGATAACTGTGGTAAACCAGTTTACAATAAAATAACTTCCCAAACACAACCTCAGACATTTGCCCCCTCCTAGAATTAAGCTTGAATCAAATCTTCCTGAGAATACTTGACTCTGGCAACAATTTTACAGCAAGAGATAGGAGGAATGTCTCCAAACAATGCTATCTGTGATTCAAAGTACCTAAATATTCAGGTGAATATTTGGCTTGTAGTAGCATAATAACCACCATGCCAATGAATGAGTAGATCTCTATTTTGGCATTATCTGTATTTTTGCTACTTTAAGAGTGACTTCTTGACAATTTCATACTTCACATTTTGTCCTGTTACCTGTTCCCAGATCTTGAAGAAAAATCAAGAACCTAAATTATTGTTTTGCTTAGATAGCAATTATAATAGATTAAATGCCAGTATCAAGAATTGATATCACGATATTACTGAGACTCAAATAGCACTCTTAGTATATAAGCAAAGAAGTCTGAATAAAAACAGAGAAAGGGCAAAATATTTTAAATATATCATTACTACAGATAAATGTTTGAATAAAGTGGAATTCAATGTTAAAAAGCCAGTGAAAATCATTAAACATCTGTTTTTTTATGTACAGAAACGGCTCTTGATAATGCATTAGCTTCAAAGCCTGTGTTCATGTCAAAATCTACAGCTTTTAGTCCAGGGCACAGCTTTCAATCTTTTTTTTTTTTTTTTAAAAAAAAGAACATCTAAATGATAACATGTTTCAAGCAGCTCCTTCTGTGGAGTTGAACAAAACTAAAGATCAAAGTTAGTGCAATCTTGTTCAAAGGTGAAGAGGTGAAATCTTATGTGTTCTGGAGGATCAGAGAAAATGGAAATGTACAGTGCTTCTTATTGGACTTCAGGTGTCACCTTTCATTTATGCACCTCATTTTCATTTAAATTCAACCTGTTTCTCATCTTACAGTAACCATAAGAAATAGCACAGGACCATTTTGCAAACAAAACCAAACCAAAAAAAAAATTCAAAACACACCATTAAAGGTGAAAATCATCATGGTTTTTTTTAGAATGACTAAGTTCTCTACATTAAGTTCTATATTCCTCCTTAAGCAGTAACATTTATGTAATTGAGGAAGATGCAATCATTATACAGTTTTTCAAGTTTCATAATGCTTTTGGTAAAGTAGGGTTTTTTGTTAAACCACCACATTTCAAAGGTTGCGGTGAGTGGGGGCATCTGAAAACAGCATTTCTTTCCTCCATAAAATCTTCGTGTGAGTGATGTGCCCTGGCATAATGTATCACAATGAAATGCAGCTGCCTAAAAGGAACTTCAAATGATGTCCTTTTTCCAGAAAAAAAAATGATAAGAAAATAGGCACCTTTTCAGCAAAAAAGCTTTTAAAGCTTTAAAAGCACTGCAACCTGCAAAAAAGGTTTCAGGTAGAGGCTTCTTTACTCAATTTTGTCTAAGTACCTGGAAACTAGATGGGGGGGGAAGGAAGTATAAGTGGGAGACAGTGCTTATACACTGAGGGAACTCGAGTCCCCCAGCATAACACAGGATACCCAATGAATGACCTGTGATGTGATGTCACTTCTATATGTATTACCTCTGGATGACACAGTTAATGGAAATCATGCTACAGCACCAACAGTGCTGATCTGTGAATGTTTTAACACTGGGGGTCATGTACATGTCTGTATCTGAATCTGAATCTAAATTTCATTGCTGGCCCCTTGTCCATATGTGACCCAACCCTGAACTGTGACTTAAGTCTTGCTTGCTGTTTGGAGCAGCTTCTTCTCTCTCAACCAAGAGGTTTGGGTCCTGTGTTCTGTATCTTGGCAACCTAGTCAGCCTGCTGCCCTTTCAGAAAATGGTTACAACCAAATAATATACTAGAGGTGTAGTCCAATACATAAGGAATAAAATATCTACTGATCACAATGCCCAAAGTAACAATACAGCAACAACGGGGACTTTATTAGGTATGGAGATAAGGATAAGGGGTAAGGAAAGAAAAAGAGTAACTAGAATAATAAAATAGCAACAATAGCTTAAACCCTCCCCCTTCCAACATTTGCCACCCCATTCCCTCTCAGCATCTGCCTAGGCAGATAGAGAGTTGAGAATCAATTCTGTGCTGAGTGTTTCAGTTTCTTGGCTGGCTTAAAACTCACAAGCAAAATAATGAGACATGGGATTTCTTAGGAGGTCTTCACCTGAAAAGAGCAGTATCATCCTGAGGTTTCCCGGTCTGGAGTCAAATGAAAAATTAGGATGGCTCTTAGTAGACTTACCTGGAATCAGTCCTCAGCCTCTTGGGCTGCCGGTCTCTGTTGTGCTGATACCCTTCAACAACCCAGTAACTGTTAACAGAATTCAAAGTTTCTTTTTGGGTAGGTATGGGAAGTTTAATGGGGACCTCCCAGACTGCTATGCTTCTCTCTCTCTCTCTGCTCCATTCCAACACAACAACAACTAAAACCAAAAGTAAAACTAAACCTTTTTGTCTCTGAATTCTGGGTTATGATTGGTTCTGGGAGTAACTTCCAACCTGTTCTATTGCCACCCAGGACTCTAGACAAGCTGAGCCTCTCTAGTCATTGCTCCTATAGTCCAGCCCAAGTCCCATAGAGTCTTAGGATAATACATATTCATAGAGTGGATTAAATCTATAATGAGACAAACTACACCTTGGTCTCAACATTCATCTCTACTTGTGAGTCCTATAGGGCCCTACACAACTTGTTCGCACTACCTACTTCCAAAAAGCCAATACCTCAAAGGACGAAGAACTTCATACTCCCTTCCATATCCACTTGCCCTCCAGATTTTCTTTGCATCAACTAACCCTACAAGAGAAAAGAGATGTATTAATATGTGTGGCTGCTGCTTTTTTTTCTGCATATCGTGGAACCCTCCTTGGTGAGGAATTCAAAGAATCATAGAACTGGAAGGGACCTCAAGAGGTAATCTAGTCCAGACCCCTGCAATCAAGGAAGAATTACGTATTATCTAGACCATCCCTGACAGGCGTTTGTCCAACCTGCTCTTAAAAAATCCCCACTGATGGAGATTCCACAACCTCCCTAGGCAATTTAGTCCAGTGCTTAACCACTCTGACAGTTGGGAAGTTTTTCCTAATATCCAACCTAAACTGCCCTTGCTGCAGTTTAAGCCCATTGCTTCTTGTCCTATCCTCAGAGGTTAAGAAGAACAATTTTCCCACCTCTCCCTTGTAACAACCTTTTATATACACCTCCACCTCAATATAACACGACTCGATATAACACGAATTCGGATATAACGCAGTAAAGCAAAGCCCCAGGGGGACGGGGCTGAACACTCCGGTGATTCAAAGCAAGTTTGATATAACGCGGTAAGATCTTTTGGCTCCCGAGAACAGCGTTATATCGAGGTAGAGGTGTACTTGAATGCTGGAGATAGCTGCGGCAGAGGAGCCCTTGATGTAAAGCACATACATGTGCCATGCTTGTAGGTTAGGCGGAAGTTGGTGGGATTCAGCAGCACATGTAAACAATGGTCACCCACCCAGATGCAAATCTTAGAGAATCAGTTGGTTAAGGATTAAAACTCCCAAGTCACAGAATGTTTGTGTAATGGGAATTAGGGCTGTAAATTAGTAGTGGACATAGACAGATGCGACCATCTCTAGCATAAACCATGCTTGACAATACATAGGATACTGCTGGACCCTTAATCATATTGCTACATTACACCTAGGCTTGGAAGGATTCCATTTTTTAATACATAATTGTTGAAAAATGTCAATTTCACCATAAACACACAAACCAAAGAAAAACTATTTCCATTGATATCAATCAAAATTTACAGATAGGCAAAGAAAGACAAATGCTACATGAGAACTTAGAGTTTGATTTAAGGCTATTTACTTTTGTGATACAGCATGGCCAGAGGGCAGGATAAGAGTGTTAGCAGGGGGCCTTATTCCCTGCCAAGGGAGGAAGGTTTGCTTTAGATTAACTAGAACACCTGACTCCAGTTAGAGCACCTGACTCCAGTTAGAGCACCTGACTCCAGTCATGGGATATAAACCCCTGCTTCAGTCAGACAGGGGGTGGTAGTTGAAGGAGAAAGGTGATGGAGGCAGAGTGCAATTGCAGAGTAGAGAGTTTGTTCCAGAGGGAAATTAGAAGGTTTAGGAGGAGTGCTGCGGTTGGATTGGGAAGCCCAACAGAAACCCTAGGTAAGGGCCTCCATGTCTTGTATAGAAGAGAGGCGAGAAGCCCTTCACAGTCTCTTTATGAGAGGGAAGTAAACCCAGGGGAAGCAAACGCTAGTCTAAGTGTTCACCACAACCAGGCCCGGGGTGGGACCTGGAGTAGAGGCGGCCAGGTCCCTCCCTCTCACTCCCCTCTCCAAGGACACTAGGGAGGAATTAAGAAGTCGTTCAGAGCAAGCAATATCGCCCTAATCTTTTCTCTCTAGAGAGAGAAAGCTGCCGAGACCCAGAGAACAGTACCGGCAATTTGCACACTTTGTAATTTTTGACACGTGATGTTGACAATTGTGTTTACATTTGAATCTCAGTGTTTTACTGTCATTAAAATAATACATGATCCCTCCATACTGGTATCGCGGAGAACGTAAATTAAAGATAGAAAAGTGTTTAATAATAAGATGAATATATCTGTCAAAAATTACAATATATATATCTCATATCTCTCCTCTTTTCCTTAATTCTACCAGGGTGATACACTCTATTGTCCCAAACTTCGAATAAATTTGCTGGAGTGTCAATTAATTAAGAAAAATCATAAATCTGCTCTTGGATACATAGGCATTTCATCACTGGCTGGCCTTCTAAAGTAAGCCAGCGATAAAAGCAGCGCAGCACACTGATCAGGATTAGCCATGGATGAAGAAAGACATAGGATGAATAAGCAGCCGGCTACAACTTTATTACTGAACACTGGGGGGAGGAGCTAAAACGGGGCAAAAAAATTGGCTAAAACTTTTTTTGACTTTAAATATTTTGCAAATTGGTGTCGATTGTTGGCAAAACCTGTTGAAAATGAAAAAAGAAAAAAATCAAGAAGTGTTAAAACAGATCAACATTATCCAAATGTTATTTTTTGAGCTAGATTCAAAAGAGATACAGGCACATCTACAAACAAAGGAGGACGGTGCAGGTAAGGCAGAAGCTGCTTTTTTATAGCCAATAGTGAGGGCATATTGACCTGGGATTTCAGAGACCCAAAGTTAAAAAAACCTCTGATCTGGGCAAGACTGGAGCATGCATGTTCCCCCTCCCAGGTGAATCTGCCCTAATCACTTCAACACAGAATCACTCTCATCTCTCTCCACCTACTGACATATTAAAAGAAGAGTTTAAAATGTCCAACACAAAATATTAGTTTTGGGTTGAACAAATTTTTGTTTGACCTAAAACTACATTTTTAAAAACTTTTTCAATTAGTTGAAACTTCTGAAAATTGTTTCAGTTAGATCTGGGCTGAATATTATTCAGAGCTTCCAGTGACTGGAAACAATCAGCTATTCACAACAGCTTATACCCTGCCTCCACTGTTTGTCACATACCAGACATTTAAGTGGGTTCCAGTGCAGAAGTTCCAAGTCCCCTTACCATTAACCCATAACTCAAGGAAGTCTCTTCTCAGCCTATGGCCCTACTGAATCTGTCCACCCTCCAAGGATAGAAGTAGCAAAAGACAACACTGCCGTCTGTTAAGACTTCACTTTCCCCTTCTCCCATAGGCTCCAGGTCATCAGTGAAATCGTGGCAAGTCTCTATTTTTACCACTGAGCATTAGGTAGGGGGTATAGATGTGAATGCGACAATGGTGGAGGGCTAAGCCTAGGGCCCTTCCCTCTGCCAAGGCCTGCCCTCCCCGCTGCGGGAGCCAGAGCACACACAACACACACCCACAACCGACAGTCCACCCCATCCCCAGGAGCACCAAGTAGGCAGGCAGCCAGAGCACCCCAGCTCTGGAGCACTGGGCAGTCATGCACCTAACTCCAGATGAGTGGCTGGACATTGCGCCAGCATTGCCAGCTCCGGCATCTCCAAGCTCCGTGGCCTCGTTGAGCACCCAGCAGGCCAGCACCAGCAACCCAAGGTCTCTCTACCATAGAAGAGCAGGAAGGGACTGAGCAGGGGCAGGAGGACCCAGGGCAAGGGTAGGTGGGCCATGCAGGCTGTTTGGGGAGGGCCCTATGCTATGTGCTGCCCATGCCTCAGGAGACCTGACCCTTGAGGCTTTTAAACTGCGCACCAGCCAGTTTGTAATAATTAAAAAAACCACATTCTTACAAATTACAATATTAATTTCCTAACCCTCCTGCTATTGAGCCGAAGGCGGTTAGCTCGAGATTCTGCAAGGACAAAAAATCCCACTAGGTCTCTGTCAATTTGGCCCCAATAAGACAAATTCATTCCTGACTCCAAAACAGGTGATCTTTCAGACACGTAGCATCTTAAAAACTCAGTTTTTATATTACAACGACTGGGAGAAAGGGTGGGGCAGATAATGGGAGAAAAAGCTGGGCAGGGTTCTAAGTTAATGAGGGGAGGGCAGTGAGGGGCCAATAAGCTCCCATCTCCTTCTGGAGAAGGAGGGGCCCATGTCTGTGCTCCCAGGCATACAGCTCTCCACACCGCAGGTCTGATCAAGTTTCCCACCTGGTAAGATAGGTGGGTAGCAGTAGCTGATCTTAAATGAACCACATCCATGCAGGTTCACATATATGAGCACAAGTTTAAACCATAGAAATGCAGTCCTTGTTGCCATCTGTTCACCAGCGTTTGAGATCACCTTTTAATTTGCTTTGGGGTTAAATATAAAGAGGCACCAAAGAACTGATCTAATGCCCTGTGTTTGTTGCTGATCTCATGGGGTTACACTGAATGAAGGTTCCTCTGGAGAATGCTGCATGGGAGCTAAAGCTTTATATGCAGGATCTCAAATAGGAATTTAATGTGGATTTTATAAGAAGTTATATGCTTAATAGATGAACATTTTGCAATATTTAAGGAGCACCTTTATGTGAACTATGAGAGACTAATTTGCAAATATGGATTGACCAAATCCTGCATTTCAATGATCAATTTGGTAGGCATATAAATGGTTTTATTATCTGCTTAAAGGATGGATTAAAATGTCCAAATATGGAAATTTAAACTTTCTTTTAAGGTACCTTTGTCTGAAAATTGGGCTAAATTATTCATCTTGGAAAACAGAGCTCCTGGTGACAGCTTTGTTTAGCTGAACATTTCAGTAGTGTTTAGCAGTCCCAGTTCAACTTCTACACACCCCTAGGAAGCAGAATCTTATGAAAACAACTCACTGATGTTGTAATAGCTATAGCAGCAGCTAATATTCATATTAAGCCATAACCAACAGTACTTTTTATTTTATTTTTTAAGAGACCCTACCTCAATTAGCCAGCATGTCCCTCACAATTTTCTACATCCTAAGTGACTGCTCCATTTTGGGGCAATGGAATGTTGAAACCCATACGCAGGGCACAGGCTGTCTCTTAACAAAGGATACTGTCAGTTACTATACTCCGGCATACATGACAGAGACAAAAATCTCAAAAAATGGAATAGTAGGTCAGATGTAGCATACTGTTATTGTTTCGTTCTGTATTTGTATTTGTTATGGACTATAAACTCTGATGATCCAATAAAGGGCTGTGACTATGAACTCCAATTGGCTGCACAGTGCTATTTCATGGAGGGGCGAGTCCAACCGTAATGAATTCACTCAACGTAACGATTTTGGTTTCACAGCATTGCTCTGTTTCCGGGATACTGCAGAAGATAAGCGAATGTATCGCAGTCATAAATTCAGACACATATACAATGTTAAAATATCTTATGGAGCTCTAAGTCTCTGTGAAATGTCAGAATAATAGATATGGTGACCGTATTTGCTATTTGCCAAAAATACTAATTAACTAGTAAAAGTTAATAAAAATATACATTCCTAAAAATTATGCAACAGCCAAAGTATCATTTTTATCTTATTCATGGATGTATGAATACAAAATGCCATTGATTCTTTATCTTTAATACCTAAGGGATTTATAAGCATATTGCCACAATAAAACTTGGTTCATCTGTACAGTACACAGCCCAGATATGCATATTTAATTACTTTGAAAGTAATTTACTTCTATAGATGGCGGTATTAGAGGGTCTTATTTCAATTTAAGTTACTTCTGTTTGAAAAACAACATTATTTTGGTATGATTCTCCAGTAAAGAATTTGTTTCATAACAGATGAATAATACTTGACAATTATAATTAACATACGTGATTAATCAGATACAGTCACAATAAATATTTTGTTTGAAAGTGTAGATAGCAGAGGAGGCAGTTCCCTAGCATTCTAAATTCAAAGTTCTAATTTTTATGAAGCGTTAGGCAATATTTCTTAAGTAGGAAAAAAGGGGCCAAATTCATTCATGGTGTAAATTGATGATATTCCACTTAATTTAGCCCTGGGACTTAGAAAAAAATCTGTTGCAAAATTGTCTGCTCACCTATAAAGGTTAAATGGATAAAGCTAAAGAGCTCAGTTCAAAAACTCCAGTTATAATTACAGGATTCTTCCATGGCAAGTAGTTACACATGCCTTGTACATGTGTGAACTGTGCACAAGGTAAAAATAAATTAAGTAAATACTATGCATAGCACAATTATGAGAAGGTAAAGGTAGGCATTAACAGCAGAGAAATATGTAAGTAAGATAACACCTGGTTTCACCTAGACCAATTATTGATAGTAAGTTTTCCTCAACAAAGTTACTTCTTTGTGTAGTCCACTGTACTAACAAAAGGGTAATAGGACTGAATGTCCATCAGCACTGCTTTTCTGCTTGCAATACAGCCACTCACCATGTTCATTCCATTCAAACAACAACAATATCCAACAGCACATGTGTATGGGAAAAAAGAAACATATTGTATTAATTATTAAACAGTTATTGGTAAACCATAAATGTTTCTTAAAGAAAGATTATCTTCTGGTAAAACATTGCAAAAAGTCCACATTTACTAGACTTTCTTCAGTAACTGTCTGTCTTTATTAAAGTGATCTGTGTCTCAGAGGTAGCATATGTACCATGTGCTTCTGTGGTTGCTATGGTAAGCATTCATGTTCTGGAACGGCCTTCCGAGGGAAGTAGCAGGGGCAAAAGACTTATCTGGCTTTAAGACTAAGCTTGATAAGTATATGGAGGGGATGTTATGATGGGATAGTTTAATTTGGGCAATTGATTTTGGATTATCGGCAGATAAGTCTGCTCAATGGTCTGTGAGGGGATGTTGGATGGGATGGGAACTGAGTTACTGCAGAGAATTCTTCTTGGGTGCTGGCTGGTGAGTCTTGCCCACATGCTCAGGGTTTAGCTGATCGCCATATTTGGGGTCGGGAAGGAATTTTCCTCCAGGGCGGATTGGCAGGGGCCCTGGAGGTTTTTCGCCTTCTCTGCAGCGTGGGGCATGGGTCGCTTGCTGGTGGATTCCCTGCAGCTTGAGGTCTTCAAATCTCAATTTTGAGGATTTCAATAACTCAGTCATGGGTTCGGGTTTGTTATAAAAATGTGTATGGGCAGGGGTTTTGTGGGCCTAAACCTTGTTGCAGGAGGTCAGACTAGATGATCATATATGGTCCCTTCTGACCTATGGAGTCTATGAGTCTATGTTTTTTATGAAGAGTAAAATGGCCAAAACCCACACAAAAGGGCTCCCAGGTGGCCCTAAGATAAGCCATTCTCCCCCCCCCACAACCCGGAACTATTTTTGTTTTATAATGAACATGCACATTCAGGGTCAGATTTAGGGATAGGTGACTCAGGCAATGGTCTCGGGTTCCAGGCTCAAGATGCTGTTTTTGTTGTTAGAGACAAAAGGGAAAAATAGAATGTTTGAAGTTGACATGCTTCAGGTATTCCGTATTATGTTGATTCATTTCTCAATAACCTTCTAGAATGTTCTGGACCTGGTAGAATCTTGTGGAACCTTCCAGACTGTATGAGAACTATGTTTTCCTCAAACCTCCTAGAATGTTGTCTGCCATGCCCTTACAGGGTATATAAGATGCGGGGCATTGGCAGTCAGTCAGTGAAATATAAGAATGGACTGAGGTCAAGCGAGAGCCCAGCTGTTATATTGTGAACCTTGTTTTATTGTGAAAGTGTACTTGTGTTTTAAGACTGAAGAATGTAAGTAGTGACTAATAAAGAACATATTTATGAGACGCCAAAGATATCTATTGAACCCCGATCTACTCAGCAATATGCATGAAATACCATTCTTTTGCCATGCTTTACATGTATGTTTGATGACTTTCTAAGACTGTGGAACATAGACTTTTGGCTCTCCCTAATACTCTTGTTTTCCCCTAGAGAAAATAAAAGATGCCCCTTGTAAAGATGCGGACTCACCTCTGCGGCGCCTCCAGCTGGTCATCCATGGGAATTAGCTCACCAGCCCTCTGGAGCGCCCACTGTCAGCCAGTGATCCGCTACTGCTGGGGCCTTGTGTCCCTCCCTGGATCCTGGTGCCCCCACAACTCTGGGTCTCCCCACCCAGGGGAACGCCCACCCACTAACCCCACCTCCCCTCAGTGTAAGGCTACTGCCAGTCACCATCTAGCCCCCTCCCTGGGGCAGACTGCAGTATATGCCACTCATCACAGGCAAGGTTGGGTTGGGTTGGACCTGCTGCCCCTATATAGCTGGGCTGCCCCTCTGCAGCCCCATGGTACTGGTCTTCGGCCCTCAGCCTGAGGCTTTCCTAGGCCAGAGCTCCCCATCTCCCTCTAGCCTTCCCCCAGCCCTGCTCCACTCCCCAGCAGCCAGGCCCTTCTCTCTCTACAAGCAGAGAGAGAGTCCTGAGCTTCTGGCTGCCCTGGCCTTCTTATAAGGCCCAGTTAGCCTGTTTGGAGTATGGTCCAGCTGCAGCCACTTTCCCCCAATCAGCCAGGGCTTTTTGCTCCCTTCCCCAGCCCCACCCCTCTCCTGGCTGTTTCAAGTCCTGCAGGGCAGGAGCAGCGTAACCACCCCGTTACACCCCTGAAGAAGCCTTCTGGGTTTAGAATAGGAAGCGAAAAGCTCAGTTGCAATCTAGTTTGCAGCAAGGGCAAACTTGAAGGGTCAACATTCTAAGGCTATTCTAACACTATTCAACACTGGTCCATCCATTGTTGGTGCACAGTTCAATTTCTTGATGTTAGTACATTTCAATTATTCTTAAAATTAAAAAAGTTTCCATAAGCTTAGAGGAAAACATTTTTTATTTGCTTATTACTATGGCATGAATAATACAGATTTACAGATCCTAGTGTCCAAATTTATTGTCTTCTATGACGTAGACAAATCATGCATGCAAAACATGAAATGGGCTACAAAGCAATAAAAAATAAGGTATTCAAAAGTTCAACAAGTAGAGCATGGGGGCGCCAGAGACAACACTCACCTGGGTCATCATTTGATCTATGGCCAGCTCTGTGCATTTTTTCCTTTCTGAAGTAAGAACCTTCTCTTTCTTTAAGGTAAGTGATGTTGTCTTCATTTTGGTTTGTTATCTACAGATTAAAAAAGTATTATGGGCCTGATTCTGGGAGGTGCAGACCATCTTCAACTCCTATTGAACTCATTGTATTAACTTATGCCTTATGAAGGGTTTAGTGAAACAGACTGCTAATGTCCTCTTGCCTTCCTTCTCCTAATTACAGAAGAAAGTCTAGGTATGATGGGGAAATGACAGGCTTGCTGCAGTTAGCATGCCATCATAAGACTGATATTTTTAATTTCCCCTCATAAAGAAACAAAATCCTCCACCTTTCAAACTTTAGGTTTACCTACAGTCCTCACACATTGTCTGTTCTAAGAACCTTGAACAATTATTTTTGTTAAAAAAAGGCCTTCAAATTAGCTACTTTTAACATTTTTTATAAATTGTCAAAGTTTTCTACGTCTCTGACTCCAGCCAAATTACACACCAGGGCAACATTTGAAATGTAGATAGAGTCTGACATCACCCGCTACAAGAGGCAGTTCTTAAGAACAGCAACAGTAAAATATTAAAGACATAAATATTAATTAAAAATAGCGAAGGGCTTGAGGCCCCCACACTACAGCTGGTGCCACTTGGCAACTAGGCAGGAACAAAGTGCTGCCCCGATATTCCCTGAGTCAATCAGCCAGCCTCCTATGCAGCTCTATTCCAGAAGCCACTTAACAGCTCCTGCTGATGGCCACTCTGACAAACCCATCCCTCTGGTTCTACCTCCCCTGGTCCTTCAGTGAGAGCCCACCCCAAGAAAGGTGAGTGCGAGGAGAGTCCCAGCAACCAAACACCACAGCTGCCTCCACTGACAAGAGCTGCCTCCAGCACTGCACACACCAGCCCCACGTGTTTTTAGAGGCGCCACCCAGAGCCACTAAGACCCTGATCCCTGCTGGTGGTGCCACTGTACGCAACAAGGCTGTACATCTCTCTGCCCTCGGTAATAGCTATTGAGGAGCAATAGCTGAGCGCTGCAGGGAGAAGCTGCTGCTTTGCCACCCCAAATCTCCACCCATGCTTTGGAGGCTGTTGTGACCACAAAAAAATCTGCTAATGGCCACATGCGGCTATAATGGCTGCATTTGAGAAACGCTGCTATAGACCTAGATAAACAAGGACTATGAAAGGGGTTTCCACTGACCCTGCCAATAAAAGGCTGAGAACTCCTCCCCCCCTGCCAGTCCCTTGGGCAGAGTTTGGGCAAGGTTATGTTTGGATGTGACATATGCAAGAATGTAGGTGATAAAGGGTAGGTGGGTGAGTGAGTGATAATGAATGAGAGAGTATGTGAGTTGATGGGAGATTGATGCATGGGCAGTTGGGTGCGTTACTGTGCGTGGCCACGTGGAAGCTCATGGAAAAGAGTAGGTGAATGTCAGGAGTGAAAGTGTAGGGGGTCAATGTAAGCGTGGACAAATGGGAGTGCGTAGGTGAATGCAGAGTGTGTGTATATACGCACACAGGATGGATGTGCAATTGGGTGGGTGCAGTATGGGTGTGTGTTTAACTGTATGTGGTGTAAAGGTTGGATGGAATGAGAGTGTGTAGATGAATGTATTGAATAAGCAGGAGTGAATGGAAAGGACTGGTTATATATGGGAATGGGAAATGAGAGAGCAGTACAGAAATGTGTGTAAAAGTGGGATGCGGTAGCAGTATAAGTGCAGGATTTCTGTTAAGCCACTGTTAACAGTAACAAAAAAAAAATTCACAGAGAAAAAAAGCTTTGCAAAGCTGTAGTTAAGGGCAGACAGACATACTGCACATCTTTTCTAAAAAGGCCTTCAAATATTTTTCCATGTATAAACACAAAGCTACATTTTCAAAAGCATGGAAACAAAGTTAAAGGTTCTATTTTATAAGGCACAAACACAACCCAAACTCTGAGGAAATCATCTTAAAAATCAAGTATCAGAGGGGTAGCCGTGTTAGTCTGGATCTGTAAAAGCAGCAGAGAATCCTGTGGCACCTTATAGACTAACAGACGTTTTGGAGCGTTAGTCCATTTGGTATGATGTCCATCCGTTTGCATTTGGAAAGGAAGATGATATCTGTCTGTATTTGTGCAAGTTTCTTTCATGAGGTTGATGGATTTCCACTCCGTACGGCTAAATGCAGTGCCTGCAATCCATCAACCTCATGAAGAAACTTGCACAAATACAGACAGATATCATCTTCCTTTCCAAATGCAAACGGATGGACATCATACCAAATGGACTAACGCTCCAAAACGTCTGTTAGTCTATAAGGTGCCACAGGATTCTCTGCTGATCTTAAAAATCAATTACTCTATCTCCTGCTCTCTCATTCATACATATTGTGACAGGGTCAGGCCAGATGGCTACAGGAGAGTGTTCCTATTGAAGTGTTCCTACAGGAAGTGGGCGGGAAGCACAGCCCGCCCACTGCTGAAGGACCTCCGCCCAGCCTAAGGGGAAGATCCACAGGGCCTGGAAATCAAATGATTCCAGGGGACAATTAATGAGATAACAGGGATGGGAGTGAGGTCAAAGGGTCAAACGAAGGGAACCTGATGGGGACACCGAGCAGAGAACCCCAGACAGTGCCCACTGCTCCTCGAAGGCGTCAAGGGAGCCAGCGGACGCCGCCCAGAGGAACTCTGCCCAGATGCATGAGTGGATGGAGGATTGGAAATAGGCCCCATAATCACAGGAATCTCCATCAGCCAACCTCCTCTCCTTGGTTTTATAGATGGCCATTTTAGCCAGGGCCAGGAGAAGGTTGAACAGGAGGTCCCGGGGCTTTGTGGGGCCATGGATGGGGAGTGCATAGATAAGGAGGTGAGGGGAAAAGTGCAGCCAGAAGCGTAACAAAATATTCATGAGGAGTCA
Organism: Chelonoidis abingdonii; assembly: GCF_003597395.2. Classification (NCBI taxonomy): domain Eukaryota; kingdom Metazoa; phylum Chordata; order Testudines; family Testudinidae; genus Chelonoidis; species Chelonoidis abingdonii. The sequence goes on along the minus strand of NC_133775.1, from coordinate 36,771,370 downwards.
GAATAGGAGCTGCAGCCTGGCATACTCCACGTAAACATGCACCAGGGTCTCCCTCACATTGCAGTAGGGGCAGGTATCCGGCACGGGGGTAAACCGTGCCAAGTACACGCCCGTGCTCACGGCCCCAGGAAGGAGCGACCAACTGATATCCCTGGAGGACCTTGGGACCACGGCAGAGTATAGGCTGGCCCACCGGGGCTCCTCACCCTCTAGAGGTGACAGAAGGTCCCACCACTTTTTGTCAGGGTGGGACGCGAGAGTGAGGAAGTGAAGGGTGTGGCGCACGAGTGTGTATAGATGTTTCCTTGGCGCAGTCTGGAACCGAACCGGCTGCAAGTCGCACATCTGGCTCATGGAGAAGGGGCAGGGGGCTGGTTGGGTCCACGGGGTAGGGGCCCGATGAAAAGAAGAATAGATAACAGAGAGCAGTGAGAAGGAAAAAAATTCTCTTAATTGTGTTAGACTCTATGCCTTTCTCTCTAGCAGATTCTTCTGCTAACCCACACTGTGTAAAGCATTCTACAGATGAGTCAGCAGTGGCACATATACAACTGTACTTTACATCTAAGGCATACAGAAAGTGTTTGATACTGTATTTATGAACGAGCCAGAGATCAGACATCTTTTTTAAGGAAGGAGAAGGAGAAGTAAGATTTAATGACATTTGGAAGAAAAAACACTTCATCTATGTTAAAATCACATTAACCACCGTTACTGTTCATCCTCATCCTCTGAGTGGTAAATTAAAAAGGCACATATATAATTGGTAGATTTTTCATTATTCAGCTTTCCATAAGTGAGGCATGGAAGACTGGCTGAACTAAATCAGGGTTCTTCTCTCTGTCATAATGACACTAAAACAGTGAAGAGCATGTATTCTGAGGGCATGATGGATTGTGGATAATATAAGGAAACAGTAGCAATTATTGTTAGGCAAGTCAAGGCCAACTTGCCAGTTCCCAGTCTAGTGCAGGATTTTCGTTTGGCTCAAGAAAAACTCACCTGTATAAAATTTCACTAGGTTGTTGGGTTTTTTTGTTTTGTTTTTATTTAATGTTATTTATTTATTTATTTTTGTAAAAGCAAAATTGACAGACTATGTCCAAAGCCTATCATTGAGTCTAATCTGATGCAAGTCATGTGAATGAAAGTCATTACCACTGGTTAGCTGTCTAGTGGCTAATCTAAAATCAGTTGATGGTCTCAGCGTACTTCCTAGCAGACAGGTATCTATCTACTTCACAAAACCCTCAGCCAATTTGGTACTAATTGCCAGCACAGAAGCATCTAGCCACCTACTTAACAGTCTTAGCAGAGAACAAAGACATTGAATGGACATGGAAGCCAAACCACCCTCACCCACAGAACAGATCCATCCTCAAACAGGGCTGAGGAATGTAGTTGTTATGTGGAAATATGTAGGGCTTTGGTTTCCAGTCTGTCACTTTTTATGGGCACTAAACTACAGAGAATATAAAAGGTTTATTTAGAACCCCAATGTCTGGAAGAAACCACTTTAGGAACCCTGAACTTTATTAGTCATTAATGGGACTACCTAGCTTCCCAGTTACATCCTCCCAGCTGACTGAATGCCAGAGGTGGAATTTAATATACTGTAATTCCATTGGTGATGGGAACTAGCAATGTGCCTAAAATTTGCTAGTTATGCTTTGGCTGTGGGATTGTTCACTTAGTTCTACATTAATACAGAATCCATGTACTTTTCATGGATAATCTTTTTGTTTCTTTAAAGTGAATTTAGTGTGTTATGAAAAGTAATGCTTTCTTGACAGCACTGGAGACTGAAGACCTCCACAACATGTATCTGCAAAATAGGCAGCAGCGGTGAAAGCTTACACAGAGCACCCTCACAATGCACTTTACACCTGACAAGAAGGGACCAGTTACCAGGGCTGAGAGAGTGGGTCCAGGCCTAGATCTGAGAAGGCAGTTTGGTCTCTGTGGATCATTCAGTTGGACACCACCGAAGCTACTGTCAGAAAGTTGTGCCAGCTGTGAAATGTTTTAAGAGGCAGGAACATCAGTCCTGTAGGAACTTGACTATGACTGTCAATTTATGTGAAAAAAAGCACAAAGAGCATTCTCATTCTACAAGCAAATATTGTATTAATTTTGGAGTCTAAGGATAGTTTAGCCAGTGGGTATCCCAGTGAATGTGGTGTTGCTATGGCAGTATCACCTCTGTTTTAAAATACACCTTGTATGCTTACCAATAAGTTTTTTCATATGCCTTTTAAGAGGCATCGCTAGGTTTATACTTGCACATACATTGCTGTCTTCCTCAGTGATAGATGTTTTACTACAAATAGGGAATAATATTCTAGGAGCAGAAAGAATATAATCATGCTGCCTTCCATATCTTTTGCTTCCTGACACAGCCTTTCAAGTGTGTAATAATTTAACAGGTAAAAGCAAAACTGAAATCTCCTGCTTAAGATAAAAAGGGTTTTGGAATGTTATTTTCTGTTGTAGGCCAAATCTTGTGGGTCCTTATTCAGGAAAACTTCAATTGACTTAAATGGGAGTTTTCCTAATAAAAGACTGAATAAAGACTTCAGGATTTGGCTCTACAGATTTAAGGCCAGAAGGGACCATTATGGATTAGTCTGACCTCCTGCATAACACAGGCTATAAAATTTCATATAGAGTTCTTACATCAAGCCTATTACTACTGACTGAGGGGATATCCTGTAGGGGAACATCCAGTCTTGACTGAAAAACTTCAGCTGACAGATAATTTACTATTTGCCATATAGTACATTGGCCAAACAGTCTCTACGCAAAAGAATAAATGGACACGAATCTTACAACAGGAATCATAACATTCAAAAATCCGTAGGAGAACAATTTCAATCTCTCTGGTCACTCAATAACAGACCTCAAAGTGGCAATTCTTCAACAAAAAGCTTCAAAAACAGACTCCAATGTGAAGCTGCAGAACTGGAATTAGTTTCAAACTGGATGCCATCAGATTAGGCCTGAATAAAGACTGGGAGTGGTTGCGTGATTACAAAACCTAAACTTAATTTCCCCAATACTAATTTTCTCCCCACTGTTACTCACACATTCTTGTAAACTGTCTGTAATGGGTCACTTTCTTACCAGTTCAAAAGTTATTTTTCCTTCCTTGGTACCTTGCTGTTAATTGATTTATCTTGTTAGAGTGACCTCACACTTGGTAAAGCAACCCCCATCCTTTCATGTATTTATACCTGCTCCTGTATTTTTCACTTCGTACATCTGATGAAGTGGGTTCTAGCCCACAAAAGCTTATACCCAAATAAATTTGTTAGCCTCTAAGGTGCCACAAGGACTCGTTTTTTTTTTTTTCTCTCCGTGTAGGTACTTATAGACAATAGTTTTTGAGGAACTGAGTAGTCCTCAAATCATTTGTGTCCAATTTTTCAGCATCCTTTAAACGGGACACTAGCTATGGTCTTACCAACATACACAGGAAATGTCACCCCCCTCTACTCCCATTTTGTTGTGGTCTTTATTAGCACAGGACACTAAGTAGAGTTCAGCAGAAATAATCTTTACTTGTAATCATGCTCATTTTTCACTCAATGACATTTTTGACAAAATGGAAACAAATCATTATGAATGTGAGTTTTTCAATTTGTGCTATGAGAACAAATAATACTTATAGGACATAAGGTGTGCTGATTGCAGGGAAGAAAGGAATGAGTGCTGGACAGAGAAAGTGAAGGGGTATGTGTTTGTGTGTATGCACATGTACACAAGGTCTGAAAACTGGAAATACCTTGGTTAAGCATATGAACTTTTGGGTGCTTCTTCAGAACAAATTTTGGAACCTTTTAAGGTCATGAGTTATTTGGTAATCAGTCATAGATTATTTTTATGAAAAAAACATTCAATAATATATAATTGATTTTTTTTCAGATTTACATAACTGTCATTTGTAACCCAGATTACCTCTTAGGATAACTTTGGGTACATAGCAGTATCCAAGAGCATATATCCATATATGGACATTCCCCACTGCAGTTAAACAGCCTATTTGATGCATCTCTCTTTATATTATTGGTGCTGGAAGGTGAAATTGCATACTATTTTTATACCTGTATAGCGGAATCTCTCCCCATCTCTCACACCAATTTTCCTTTTTACAAGAGACACTGTACAATGTCTGGTATTGTACTACCTTCACCAGTCAGAAAAGGGTCAGTCACACAATACTCTAAAACCTCTCTGTCAACTGAGCAAAATTAAAGGGCAGAAGGCTACAAGTATTAGTATTTTGATTACATGAATCAGAACAAAAATCACTTACAAAAACGAACAGTGCAAACTTTAAAACATGCCAACTTCGCTCTGACCTTAAATGATGTTACAAAGTTATACTGAAGGATATGATACGCAGTATAAATATTTGCTGCAGACCAAGTGTTAGTGTGTTTGCAGCTCTGCAACATTCATTTCTAAATTAATTACCTCATGGGGAAAAACCAAAAAGCAGAAAACTAAGAAATAGGGGTCAAATTCCTCCTGTGAGATCTACCTTGTAAAATTATCCAGAATGTAATAATACCATGTTATTGACTTAAGCACAGTTCCCTGTGACATGCTGCAGCTGACCTGTAATTTTTATCCTACATGTTGCCAGCACTATTAAAATGACACTTGTGAATGTAAATTAAGCTCACAAAGGGGACAGATTGTATGATTCTGGTTTCTCTCAGATGCCTGTAGGCTATCACAGATTCCATATGTGAAGTAATTATGTTCACTGAAGGAAAGAATAAATGCTGTCAAATTGTGTACTGAGAGAGAAAGCAGCTATTATATTTCAGTAGTCACTGGAGCATTGCCTCAGTCAGTGGTAAGATGTATAAGAAAATTTAAAAAATGAACAGTGTTATATTAAATATCACCTTTAAATGAGGATCTGCTTTTGAATATATATTATACAAAGCTGATATTTAACTAATAAAAGCATTTCAACTCTTTTAGTCATATTCCCTGCACCACATTTAGAGTGTACAGTACGGAATATTTATAAAAGGAATAATGGATAGAAATACTATCTTTCAGATGTTAATCATTTTCTTAATGCAAGGAGTCCCCAGCATCCCTGATAGAAACCTGAAATACTGCCCCACCATTTGCCTCCTTCTCCACCATCACCACCTTAATGTCCTCTTTCCCTCAAGGAACTGTGCAACAGCCATCATCTTTCCAGCTGTAGGGGACTGATGGAGTTTCTCTTCAGAGCCTGCCATTGCCACTACTTGATCAACCAAAAGTTTCACTGTAAAGGGATGTGAAGCACTGCCCTCCACCTGCAAGCAAAGCACCAAGTACTCAAGCAGGTTACTAGTCCAGGAGAGGAGAGGCTGGAAATCAAATCCTGGCTCTTTTCATAGCACTGTAACACACTTCCAATAGCTCACATGGATGGGCTTTGTGTTTATTTTTTGTTAGTTTGGGACAGTGTTTCTACACTGTCATGCTTCGTCACAGTTTACTCTACTACTAATTAAAATTTGGAAATTGATAAATAAAAATTATTTTCTGTAAAAAGTAGTAAAAATATTCTTTTTTATTAACCTAGGCCTATGTCTCATTATCATGAGCATCAAAATACGTGCTTTCCTAAAACATTCACATGGGCTATAAAGAAGCCTCTGTTGGCACTTGCAAACTTACTTTTTCAAGAGCATGACAGCTCGATTCTCTCACGTGGCTTCCAAGGAAGACCAAGATCTAAAACTGCCTTAACATCCGACCACAGAACTATTAAAGAAGAAACTGCTTCAATCATGGAGCCGACAGAACTACTGAAAGGAAAGGAACACTCTGTTCATCTTCATGGCCACTGCACAATCTTACTTTAGTGTGTGTGAGGTAAACTTAACCTTAGATTAGTGAAATCATCAGTGGCCCTGACTCACAGAGGAGAAAACATTCAGCATGGAAAACAGCATTTTAAAAACCTTTCATTCAAGAAGAGCCAGGAATAGCCAGAGAGGAGAGAGGTAAATTCTCAATTTAAGTGCTTGTTGGTTTGGGATTTTCATCCAAATGCCAGGAGAGAAAGTTAAGATTTTCTGAAAAGAGCCTCTCCAGCCATAAATAGGGAAATATTTAATATTTTGTCTTAAGTTTTGAGAGAGACTATTACAACATTTACACAGACCTTGTGAAAAACTTCACAGCATTAAGAAAACCAGTAAATTGAATTGTTTTATGTCGTTATTTCCATTTGACGGAAGAGTAAAATTCAGTTTGTCACTCTGCTGTTTCATGAGTTATATTTTCAATTAAAAGCCAGGTTTTGTTAGTAGCCTGCTAGCTCTAGTCCTGGGCACTGCATTTCTAGGCCTGTCTAGATTATAAAAAAAGGCTAGGGGGAAATTCATTCCAATTCAGCTGCCCTTCCAACTCCCTACAGTACCTGACTGTCCCGCTGCTGTCAGAGAATCCTTATTAACACTACTGTGGGTATGAAGAGCATATGTTTTGGCCATCAGGATTTACTATTGAAAGGACTCAGAAAGCAGGTTGGCTGGAGCGAAGACATGGCACATTTGTTAACTGTTCAAGTACTGAATTCAGCTGAGGTCCACATCCTTGTCTGCAGCTTTGAGCCATCTTTGTGCTAACCTAATCCTGGGCTGGAGGTCTACCGGGCCAGTTCCCTTAGGCATCTCTAAGCTGTCACCTAACAATGGTTTCAAGGGGCCAACATGGCATCAGAGATTGCAGGTATACATGGAAACTAAAGAAATATCCCCTTTTCCCAGCCATTCCCTCCTTGCCAGGAGGATGATGGGAAAGAAATCATGACAACTCTTGAGGTTCCTCCTACAGTTGGATGGTTCTCCTATGACTGGCTATCCTGATATCAGTGTGTTGTTCAGGTCAGCTAAACTGTAGCCCAGGTTTTGGCATGATTCGGCTCAGGCTTCTAGAAACTTCTAGTTTGCACAGAGCATGCTTAGAGGCTCAACACAGATACTATTGTAGTTACTCCAATATTAATATTCCATTATGTCTATCTTTATAGCCACCACAAGTGGTAAATTTTCTATTGCTGTGCTAGTGAGAAACATCACTGTTGGACACATCTGCTTAAGTCAGGTTTTAGTTTGTGCAAAATAATTCACACAATTTGCATAAAATTACATTCTCCCCCTCAATTCTGTGAAAAGAGAAACATGCTGCAGAATGCCACCCACCCACCCACCAAGTTGTCTAAAAAGGATAAGGCAGTTTTCAAAGACAAAACTGATATTATCTTAAAACTCATCCTGAAATTTTTTTTCCCATTTTTGCAACCAAAAAGTTGCATTTGGTTACCACAGAGAAGACATGGAAGATAGTTGCAGTAAATGCAAAATAGATTCTTCTCAGCACACAGAGACTTAGTTTTCTATGCACCCACTTACACATTCAACCACCCCCTCCACATGGAGCCCTGTACACAAGCTCATTCCGGGATACCTTCCTTGCACTTTAGCTAAAAGAGCTCCCAGGCCACTTTGCTTTCTAGCTCCTCTTCCCATTCTGAAGAAAGAACAGCATCCCACAGTTATTTTGGTCACTGCCTCATTTTGCATCTTGGCCCCCACCTCTGTTCCTGAGGTAACAGAAGCAGCACATGGGCAACTCCATTGCTTTCCTCCCTCACTTAAAAAACCCAGCAGTAGTGAGGTGCCTCTGTTCCCCACTTCCCTCCCCTTAAAGGTTCAGTGGCTCTCAGGTCTTTCAGCCCTCAGGCTTTTCCCCTTCCATCAGGGTGAGGAGTCCACTGCATTGTCCCCTTTCTCAGTCAGCCTACTCTTCCGCATCAAGTTCCTGTAATATTTAAAGCCTGCAAATGCGGGTGGAGGGCCCAGGATGATTTTTCCTCTGCTGCACCTAAGGGTAGGGCACAGGAATCTTCACACATAGCATGCTTTCCCCAGACCAGCCCAATTTCAGGCAGAGTTGGAAGCTGTAGATCCCATCTGGGCTTCCCTCATTCTCCAGGCTCTGAGGCTGTAGCAGGTACAACAAGGGGAGCGCCACTGGAAAAGCATAGTGCAGAGACTGCTAAAAGGTGCATGCAGCCACACCACATAGGTGTGCATATTAAAGGAAACCCTACCCTGAAACCAGTCTGCAAATTCTAGACAGAAATAACAGTTGGTCCTTTTTCATTCAATCTATTGAAAATAAAGTTTGTCTTGAAAATGAATAGAAAAGAAGCATGTATACCAGGGGTCGGCAAGCTTTGGAAAGGGGTGTGCCAAGTCTTCATTAATTTAAGGTTTCACCTGCCAGACCAGCAGTGCGGGCAGCAGACAGAACCCCAGACCGGCCCCTGCCAACCAGGGTCCTGGCCGCTGGCCCCACTCATCCCATTGTCAGCCCAGGGTTCCATCCATCCAGGCCAGCAGCAGGCTGAGTGGGGCCGGCGACTGGGACCGCGGCTGGCCAAGGGCTGATGGCCAGAACCCCAGACCGGCAGTGGGATAGCCCACTGACGGTCTGGGATTCCATAATCCAGGCCAGCAGTGGGCTGAGTGGGGCCGGCAGCCAGGACCCCAGCTGGCAGCGGTGTGCCACTAAAAATCAGCCTGCATGCTGCCTTTGGTACACATGCCGCAGGTTGCTGACCCCCGATGTATACACTCCATCGTGAGCATAGAAACCGACATGATGTTAAGTGAAAAACACTGACAAAGAGCAAAATCTGCCAAACTACCTCTCATCTCTTCTTTAAAGTTTGCCTTGATTTCAGGCAGGCTTCCAAAATAAATCCTGGCTAGCTGCTTTAATTTGCATTCTTTTACTACTAATATTTGTTAACATCTGTGAGTAGGTGGCTCAGTTATTAAGGGCCAAATATACCCAGGCAGCACACAGCTCAAGTACTGGGCTATACAACAGATAGTTTACAGGACTGTTGGGGAGGAACCGTCCTCCAGGCCACAGAGCAGTATCATCCTGTGCTATTATATGTTGTGAGAAAAGGAAAATTTTCCACAGCAGTGAACACTCCTGCCTGCTCCTCCCATAGTCGCATACTCACCTACCCCAATCCCTGCTGCAAACATTCAGGGCACCACTGCAAATCTCAGATCTGTGCCACAACAGGGTATATACATCTCTTCCAATCCCCCAAGAATTCATCCCTCCGCCATCATGCCCCAACACTGATCCTGCTGGAAGGGAAGCCTCTGCAGTTACAGAAAGAGGGGCAATATTTGCTCCTAAATGAATCGGTCCAGTCTGTAGATTATTAATATCATTAGGTCATTCATGGATGGGTGGATGGAGGATAGAGAGATTGTATTTAATTGAAAACAAAGGCAAACTGCTATCGTAATTGCACAATACACTTCATACTATTGTTACTTTTCCTTTTATACAAATGGAATAAGCTACCAATTTCCTAGGCAGTTCAAAACTATTAAACAATAGTATGCAAAGTAATTTATGTCATGTGGGAGGCAGAAATGGAATGCAGAAATGAGAGGTTCTGTCTAGTTCACAGCATTGACAGCAACTGTAATGTATGACTCTTTTGGATGCACTGTGGCAGAAGCAGAGTGAGGATCATAGTGCTGTTCACCAAAGAAATTGTTACGCACAAAAAAGGAATCAAAGATCTCAGAATTATGGAGACAGAGAGAGTAGTGTGTGTGTGTGTAAAAGACAGGCTTTGCTGCCACAGTTTTTATAGGGTTTGGAGGGATAATGTTGTGTAAAGATAATAAAGTTGGATCTTTAATAATAGTAACTAAAATCAACTTACCACTTTAAATGACCTTTCAATATTCAATATTGTTGTCCCTTTTAGTTTACTAAAATGACATTTACTTCATGAAAGATATTATGCAACTCTGTTTAAAATTCCAGTAGTCAAAAATACACTACACTGACATTTAGAATTATCTCAGAACACTTTTAAGATAACTTGAATTATTTCCATATGATTAGAATTTAAGATTTTTAAAATGTATTTTGAAACCATTTAAAATAATAGTCAGTGATTGCTTGGGCATTCAGGTTATCTGGTAATGATATTAGGATTTCACTCGACAGCTGAGTAATTACTTCCTTACTATGCTCAAGGCGAGTTTGAACTATGTGCCCTCTTCAAGATTTAAACCTGCATTGGGCAAGGTAAAGTGGTATTCAGCCTGATAAATGACATATCAAACAGCTTTTTTCCCTTTTTTTTTTTTAACAATAAGGGGAACATCTGTGATACACTGTGTTGATCAGCTGTGAAATAAAAGAATGGGAGCATCAGAATTATTCCACAGTATGTGGCAATGTGGGTCATAGATACTGCAGCAAAGGCAGGTATGTTAATTCTCCAGTATGTCTCCTTTGAATAAGAACTCTGTTACCCTCACCAAATGTCCCACTCTCACCTCCATATTCATTCAGCTTCACAATTTATTTTAAAATAATGCCAAACACAATAGGAAATAAATATTTCCTATAAGGAGCCAAATTCTGTGGTCTTTAAAATCAAGCAGAACACAAGGGAACACTCAGTGAAAGTGAAAGGCAAAAATAATTGCTCTCTTTTTCCTTAATATTCCACACACTCATATTCAGTGACTTCGGTTCCACACTGATGTTCTGTCCAACTTGTTAGCAACACACGTCCTAGATCAACTGTCCCATCCATCTGCTGGGGAGGAAACAGGACAATAGGAGATGCTGAACATGAAAAGAGAATCTGTGCTTAAGCCAAGACAAAGGGAGACTAAGGCTAGGTCTACACTGGGGGGAGGGTCAAACTAAGATACACAACTTCAGCTACGCGAATAGCGTAACTGAAGTCAGCATATCTTAGGTCGATTTACCTGGCATGTCCCTTGTCTAGCAGGTGCTACTTAGTTGATGGCAAGTCCCTCTGTCATAAAACAGTTTCATTGTCCTTGAATCACATATTCAGGGTAACAACACTTTATTCTTCCTGCCCCGATAACAGAGAAACTGGGGATCCCACAGCAGCCAAAGTGACCATTTGGGCTCATGCTAGGCAGGGTGGGTGTGCCTATGCAAACAAGATCAGCCCCTGAAGTTCTTTTCCACAACTTGCCACAATTCACCACCAGATGTCAGGGTAGAGCTCATCCTGACTCTGCTTACAGATGTGATGCAATTATTTCACATATGAGAGGCTGATCCACGCCAGACCATTCTGTCATCAATAGCCAGAAATGCAAAAGATGGGAACATGTCACAATAGTTGCATCTGACTCTCTCTTTCCAGACTTGGAGGGGTTTTTTTTGTTTGTTTGTTTGTTTTAAAGGCTGTGATCTTTTCAGCCAATACAAAGTCTCTCGACATACTTCCTGCTTAGAAAGATATATTTGATCATTTCAATCAGCTCAATCTTCCAAATATGCAAGTTTGGCGAGCCACTGTAAATCCTGAAAACATGCTGTCAGAGGAGACTTCTTTTGAGCCAGAAAGGTTTCAAGTTCACATCGCAGTTCATACACTCAGTTTAATACTTTGCCTTGGGATAACCACCGCACCCCTCAGCATGTAAGAATAAGTGATGGTGTTCAAACCCCATTTCTTCATTGTAGCAAAGAGGCAAGAATTGAGTCCATTTGATTTAAAAAAATTCACAATTTTAATAACTATACTGAGGACATCATTAGGTTCTGGAGATGACTTCTTGGTTGCCAAGTCCTCTCAATGAATAAAGCAGTGTTACTTGAGTAGTCAGTGCAATTTCCATCACTTTCACCATTAGACCTGAACGTCTTCCTGTCATAGCTTCCTACTCAGATTTGAACCTTAGCGTTCATAACCTGAGAAGCTAGCATGAACCCCTCTAAGCTTAATTACCAGCTCAGATTTGATCTCGCTGCCACCATCCAAATCCAGGGTTTTGGCTCCCTCTGGTCTCCCAACTTCCTGGGGGAACCCAGACTCAGAAGCCTTGAGTCTTACCACAAAGGGAAAAACCCACTCCCTTCCCCCTCTCTCTCCCACCCAGACATTTCCTCTCTGGGCTAACCTGAGAGTTACTGATTGCAATCTCTTTACATCACAATACCAAGAGCATGTCTCCTCTATTCCACAAAGAGAGACAAACCCCAAATACAAGGAACAAATGATTCTTTCTCTTTTCCTCACCAATTCCTGGTGCTGCGAGCTTACCCTCCGTAGATTAACACAAAGATTCTCCTTCCCTTCTCTCCTTAGCCTACCGAGAGAAAACTCAACAAGTCTTAAAAGAAAGCTTTATATAAAAGAAAAAAAACATCAAATATTCTTGATCATGATGACAATCCACAGTCTGATACTTAAAAAAAAATAGAATAAACAGACATTATTCAAAGAGTACAATTTAACATCCAGCAATACACACTGTAAATACAAACAAAATATAAAAAGCCTATTGTTTTGCTACCTTTTATCACAACTTTGAATCTGAGATTAGAAGCTTAAGATGAAGAAGCTCCCATAGCCGAGAGACAGACAAAAGACTCAGACCCCCAAAAATTCCCTCCCTGACTTTGAAAAAATCCGGTTTTCTGATTGGTCCTCTGGTCAGGTGTGTGGTTCCCTTTGTTAACCCTTTACAGGTAAAAGAAACATTAACCCTTAGCTATCTATTTATGACACTTCCTGTCATTGCAACGATTCCATCCATGCAAATGCCAATGCAGTGGTCGCACTGAAGTCTATGTCCTGTCACATACTCATTTAGAACCCAGAATATTTCACCATCTATTGTGTTTTGTGGCAGTACTTCACAGCGGAGTAGCTCTTTAAGAAATGTGCCTCATAGGCATAGCACACATAAACAATAAGAACTGCTGCATTAGAAATGTTTGTTAACTTATCCAAATCAATTGCAAACCAGCTTGATGCTCTTATCCTTTCTACCAACTGAGCTTTGATATCTTCTGCAATATAAGTGATTCAGTGTGAAACAGTATCATTTGACAGTGGAATGCAACTCACTTTTTTGGCAGCTGCCTCACCCAAGACTTTGTGAAAGGAATCTACTACTAAAAGGCATGATTAGTTCTTCACCAACTTTAAATGGCAATTTGCCTTTAGCAATCCATAGGCACAGCAGAGATGATGCTTTTAACATACCTTCATTTGATGTTGCAGTGGTATGCAATAGTTTCTTTTGCCCCTTCACTTCATCTTGCATCCATTGGAAGAATTCCACTTGCTTTTCTTTGAAATTCAGATGTTTGGTTTCAAAGTGTCAAATCATTTTTCAAGGTTTCTTAGCAACATTGCTCAGAGTCATGCCACACACAACACAGAGAGGTTTTGGGCATTCTACATCCTCACTTGCAACAAAGAAATAAAACCATACTTAATGTAACACTAATCATATTTTCGATTGAAAGACAAACCATTTCCTTTTCTTTTCTAACCCTTCTTCTTTATCATATTCAGAGTCACTCACATTTCTATTATGTTTTTGTGAACTTCTGGAGTTCTAAAAAAATGGATCCAGAGGTAACTTCTTTGACAATGACCTTGTCTGGTTTAGCTAAGTAAAACTTTTACTAAAATTTAAATTTTGCTCACTGCTAACTACTTCCTTCCAACAAATGCATACAAAGGTGCTTTGCATATCAGAACCATGGCAACCGATATCTACAAAATCTGTTTATTTATTAGTTAAATGTTCAGAAATAATTAAATTAATACAGTGATGTAAAATGCAAGTACAAAAAAACTTTACATTTTAAATATTAATATTCTGTATTAGGGAAATCTCAGGAACCAGCAAGGATGCTGCCAGAGACTGGTTGTTGAGAAACCCTGGCTTATGGGACAGAATGTGCTGGGAGATGAAGCAGGATAGTGCAAATGGTGGACATAGGAAAAATGATATTGTATAAAGGACAATAAAATTATGAGAGGCTTAGAAATGTTTCCAATGCCATAGGAAGGAACATTAAAAATATTAAAGAATCCTGTGGCACCTTATAGACTAACAGACGTTTTGGAGCATGAGCTTTCGTCGGACGAAGTGGGTATTCATCCACGAAAGCTCATGCTCCAAAACGTCTGTTAGTCTATAAGGTGCTAAATAATCTCTGATGGTTTTATGCAATCCAGACTAACATGGCTACCTCTCGAATAAAAATATTACAGGCCAGCTCTTGAGTTAGTGTAAATCTATATAGTTTCACAGAAGTAAGAAGCTACCCTTAGTATATAGAGGAGATGGATAACTAGAGACATGATCAAGACATGCAAAATAATGAATGGTAGTAGAGAAATTCATTGAGGTGCTCCTTTTTATCCATGCTCAGAATGAAAGAGCAAGGGGTCCTCTCTTTAGGAGTCAATAAATTTAATACTGATTAAAAAATACACAATGCATCAGAAAAAAATAGAATGAAAATTGTAAGAAATGTCACTCTGTGAGAATTCTATGTGTTTCCTAGTGTCGTCTGAAATAAGGAAGGCAAAGCATGCAGAAAAATGAATATGGAATAAGTAATTAGAAGACAAAGTACATAAATAAAACCTATATTATTTCTTTAACCAAACAATTTTTTAGCTTAATTTACTTGGAGCTTTGGGTACAGGTTCAGGTCAGCTTTTTTTCATAGAATCATAGAATATAAGGGTTGGAAGGACATCAGGAAGTCATCTAGTCGCAAACCCCTGCTCAAGCAGGATCATTCCCAACTAAATCATCCCAGCCAAGGGCTCTGTCAAGCCTGACCTTAAAAACCTCTAAGGAAGGAGATTCCACCACCCCCTCCATAGGTAATCCACTCAGTGCTTCACCCACTCTCTAGCGAAATTTTTTTCCTAATATCCAACCAACCTTCCTCCACTGCAACTTGGACCTTTACTCCTTGTTCTGTCATCTGGTACCGCTGAGAACAGTCTAGACCCATCCTCTTTGAATTTCTTTCAGGTAGTTGAAAGCAGCTATCAAATCCCCCCTCATTCTTCTCTCGCAGACTAAACAATCCCAGTTCCCTCAGCTCTCTCTCATAAGTCATGTGCTCAACAGCCCCCTAATCATTTCTGTTGCCCTCTGCTGACTTTCCAATTTTTCCACATCTTTCTTGTACTGTGGGCCCAAACTGGACACAGTACTCAGATGAGGCACTCACCAATGTCAAAATAGAGAGAATGAGCACGTCCCTTGATCTGCTGGCAATACCCCTACTTATACAGCCCAAAATACCTTTAGCCTTCTTGCAACAAGGGCACACCTGTTGACCCATAATCCAGCTTCTTGTCCACTGTAACCCTTAGGTCCTTTTCTTCAGAACTGCTTCCTAGCCATTTAGTCCCTAGTCTGTAACAGTGCATGGGATTCTTCCATCCTAAGTGCAGGATTATCTAAACTCTTTTGCCCATTTGTATTGTTAAGGAGACAAACTTAATTTTCAATTGCATATTACGGTCCATTTCAATTCAGCTAGCAGCAACATATATGCAGAATACAAGCAATAAACTCCACTAAAATGCATGAGATGACTACAACATATAATTCCAGTGAACATCCCTTCTGTAAATGCTCACTTTATCAGTACTACAGCTTCAATTAACATAAATAAATCCCACCATCTCATTCCCAATTTCTACATATTTGTAATCAGTGATGGTAAATTCTAGGTCAGATATTACATATGGCTACAGAAACACGAATCATATTATACATTATTTTTGTAACAATATGAGAATTACACAATAAATTATATCCATGTAGTAAAGGAAACAAACTTTTATATTGCACTTATTGCTGATTATTTAAAGTTGGTATATGTTTCAAGGCAAGTGCACTTCAAATCTTACAAATAAAGCATCTTTTTATGGTATTATCTTATTTTGAATTCTGTTTGTTTATATCTCTGCAGAGAAACCATATTGTTATTAAGGGTGTCGTTATAATAGGAAAATGCATTAGCTTTTAAAATCCTGTTCTATTTTATGTGTATATAAATAGAAACATTATGATCATATAAGATTCCCATTTGTCCTTGTAGCACTCTTGACTATATGCTAAACACAGTCAAAATACCAGTCATTCACCAGTATTTAAATGTTGCCCCTTCACCTCCCTGTACAGACACCTTTTCTCATTTGGGGATGGAAAAATCTCACAGTGCTGATCATGCAATTAAAACAGCTTGTGTTGTTTCTCTTTTTCTTTCATCACAAGCACAGTTCAAGGGCCTTGTTTTTAAGATACTGTACTTTCTTTCTTCCTTTTACAGTAGAATGCAATGAATTCAAATAATGCCTTAGCCCATTAAGGGCCAAATATTTAAGGGTATTTAGGCACTTACAGATGCAGACAGGTGCTTAGTGGGATTTTCACAAGTGTTTAGGCATTTAATTCAAATTTATTTCTATATGAGCTGCTCCTAAATGTTTTCAGCTTGCAAGGGAACTTCTTTGCCTTACAGTCTCTCAGATGATGTGTACATGTTAAGAACAGAGCTAGAAAAAACACTTTATCCAAGTTGACGCAAAAAGCTAATCCATAGGATCTTTCATTTGTATCACAACCATTTGTAAACTGCACCATCTCTGGTTTTGAGATTTGTCCTCTGACTTATATCATCTTGTGTAATCAGTGCAATTCTGTTGCACATTATGGAACAGAATGGAAATACCAAAGTTCTCTATAACATTTTCAGGGCCAAAGCTTCTTCACCAAGGAAGCGGTGCTATAAGGCACTGAATGCAGTAAGAGGAAAGTGCAAATCTGCACTATTGGGGAGAGCCCAGGTACAGATAGAGGAGATGCAGGGGGGAATTTGGGGTGATGTGGGAGCCAGGGAAGGGGTAATGTGTGCTAAGTTCATCCACACCTACATAGATACAGTAGCCTACCATCAAATATTGTGGGCTGCCATGTAGGTTATTCTACTCTGAGCTCTGCACCCAGGAAGATTATGCTCCTCAATCCTAAAGCACATCTTTCTTCAGATTTTTATACAGCCAAGCTATGCAGGAACTGGGATCTGGCCCTTATGATCTATTAAGAAAGACTACAGCATAAACTCTCCAAAACTACTGCGTGCAGGAATCTTAAAATTAATGATAGTAATTACATTGTAATTGCTAAGAAGCCAGACTGAAGTTAATATGATTCCATGGAGATATACTACAAAGGTAAAGTTGTTAATTTTGTGAATAATTATTTTCTGAATAGAGTGGAATTTGTATTTCATACTCAGAGTATCTCAAAGTGTTTTACAAAGACATGTTGGTTTCTTTCTTACAAGTTGTAATAACACTAGTTCAGGGAATGAAATAGGTTTGTGCAACTGTGTGTAATAACAGGGCTATTCTCAGTGGATGTACCATGTAAATCAGTGGTAATGTACACTTTCACCAGTTTTTGCTATAATGAGAGAACCCACAAAAGTCTAAGAAGTTCTGGTGAGTTGGAATAATTGCAGTACTAATCACAACCCACTGAACTAAAAACAACAGTCTTCTGCTTATATAGTATTGAATGTTTGACAGTATATAAGCAACTGCAATTTTGGACTCCTTTAGCCACCTAACATCTGGAGAACATTATTACAGAATCACTATTTTTTGGCCAGTGCCCAAGCATTTTTATGTTCTGTTTTTCTCCTTCTGAATTCCATCACAGCCTTGGTTAAAGATTTTATTTATATTTCACTGTTCTTGGAACATTTTCTTAAGTAGTTTCAATATTACAAAATCTGGATGGAGCAAAACCAAACCACTTGTTTCTGTTTAGAGGCTGAACAAAATTTGATTAAAATAAGAAACTCTATTCTAAGCACTTAATTTCAGCAAAAAAAGCATTGTTTATAAAATACCATAATAATGGCAGTTATTCCAGCTATTTAAATAATATAATTATACATCTCACTTCAAAGTAGAGAAGCAAGAGTTAGTTTACTAGTTAAGCTAAAATTTTATAAATATATACAGGTAACCTATCACTAGTTACTGTCAATTATATATGAACCATAATTTGGTCTTTATTACAGTAACTGTGCTTGAAAAGATCTTTACTTATGAAGAACCCTTCTCTCCCCTTCCTAAAATAATGAAAAAACACAGTTGTCAGCATAATAGCCTGACATTCAGGATGTCAGCCTGTCTCTATTGGAGTCAGATGTGAAAATAAATAGATATTAAACTGTCAGTCAATGAAATTACAAAGTCAAGAACAGCTCTGGCTGAGATCCTGTGTGTTCTGTTTGATGGACACAGGTGTTTTAAGTGTTACGAAATCCAAGAGGGCCTTAGAGTGAATAATCCACCTTCCAGCAGTCTTGGATTAACCAAAAGAACGGTGATGAACTTCCCATCATCCTGAGGCTTTGGAACAATCTATATGGCCTAAGAAAGGGTCAAAAATCATTGCAAGTTTCTCAGTGCTAAAATGTGAGAAGTCTTAAAGCTTATAGTATAGCATACCTCTGGGAACTCATTCAATGTCCCTCTAAAAGAGTGAAGGTTACTCCCACTGGCCTTGCATCAAATCTAAGGTGGACAACAGAAATCCACATCAATATTTATTATTCATGAGGCACTTAAAGTCAATCATCCGTCACTAATAAACATTAATACTATTAAAAATTAATGATAATATTACAGCATGCTGAGACAGATTCTCCTTTCTGTTTGATGAACACTGGAGCAAAATACATCACATTCATTTACAGACTCTTAAGTGTTTGTATTTCATACAATATCATGATTTTGGCTCCTCCTTCAAATCTCTCCTCAAGACCCACTTCTGCTGCAGTACTTCAAAATTAGCATTCTAGCCCAAAGATATTAGTTTATGTTTATTTACGTATTTATAGTAAAGAAAATGAAATCACTGTTTCCTTTTTCCCACCTCTCCCTTTCCTTCCTATTGTTTTGCTTCCTATTAGATTGTAAGATCTTTGTGGCAGTGGCCACCTCTTCCTGTGTGTTCCCTAGTACATTGGGGCCTCAATCCTGATACTTCTCTACCAATAAATAATAGTACAAATAATAACTCCAGTTATGAATTCCCCAAAGTCTCAGTGAGTTGCAATAAATAATGGCTTCTTAAAGGGTCATTTGAAAATACTGTAATCAAAAGCCTATAAAATATCGTAGAAGTGCCTCTTTTTGTTAATGGCCTAATGAAGCTAGTTGAAGTAAAAAATAAAGAGGACGCTACAGTCCAAATCCATCTTACAGTGATGTTCTAATCTAAAAAGTGACTGTAAAAAGGGCATTGTGGGGTTCTATATACACATATGTGTCACTGCTACCTTAACAATTTTTGTTCAATTTTTAAGTAAAAGTCTTAGATGATGCACTTCTTCCCAGCCCCAGCACAGTTCTGCCTCTGCACAGGCATAACTAAGCTCAAAGTGTGCAGCTGTCTCATATCATACACACCATGTTTTGCATCATTCCTCACTTATTATCTAATTGTGGAAGTATCAAGTATATTATAAATAATATACAGATATTCAGTTTTATCACAATATCAAATTGGATTCTTATCTGCAACTTATGGTTTAAAATGTAACTGAATACATCTATGTAAACCTACCTTTAGGGATAGTCCTAGAAAAGAATGGTTTATTAATAGGATTCTCTGTCTAAATTCAAATTAGCCTCAAATATGATTATTTGTAATAAGTATCTAAAAACTAAACGGCAAGGTTTAGTTACTAATGAGGTAATGGGAACACCTGGCAAAAAATGAGATGTATTAATCATCTTCTTGCAAATTATAATATTTCAGTGCTAAATCATTTTCCATAGAAAAGCAATGACTCTTAAAGGTTGGAAGAAATATGGGAATAGAATTAAAGGATGGCAGTTGTCTTATTTTCTTTACTTACTGATGTGCTTCACATTAACTTGGTAGCTTGGATTTGCAGACAACAACTATGTGATCCAGAAATATATAGGTAAATAGGAAATATGTGAGGCTGTCAAGGTTTTTTCCCCCATCAGCTACTTTGTTAGAAGCTCCTGAAATGTGTTGAATTTCAAAATCAAAATCTTGGAGAGCTAAACTCCATTGAAGCAGTTTTTTGTTGTTTCCCTTGGCAATATGAAGCCACTTTAGCAACAGCATGGTCAGCTTGTAGCTGGAAAACGCTGTCCCCAAAATGTACGGGCATAGATTTTCCGGGCAATACACAATGGCAGAGCATCTTTTTTCACTGACTGACCAGTGGTTTCCTCTCAGATAGATTTCTTGCTGAGAACAATGACACGGATGGAGTTTTGATCCGGTCCTTCCTGCACTTAAAACTGCTCCTACAATCACGTCAGATGCCATTCTGTGGTTTACTAGAAATGGTGCGCATTGGTGGGCAGCGTACCAAATTTAAGCTGGTAATTAAGCTTTAAAAGTGACATGCAGGTCTCCACTTTTTGGATGGCTAAAAGTTCAAAGTGGGGGAAATAACCTTGACATGGTGACAGCGTTGGATTTCTAGAACGAAAGCCAGTAGGGATTTTTTTCTCTCCTTTCTAGCTGCTTGGAAAGCAGCCTGAGGGCAGGGTGTTTAAGTTTTTTTAACAGGGTCTTTGTTAAGAGGAGCGCTTCAAGCTGTGACCCAGCAGACAAGCGCAGCAAAAGGCAATTACAAGCTGAATTGTTTTTTTTTTCTTTCGACCATCTTCGGGTTAGCTAGTTAGCAGAAATCTCTGTTAACCAGCAGCGCCTGAAGTTGAAGCATCCATCTTCTGCCGCAAATGGTCAAAGGTTTTTTCCCCACTTTGAACTTTAGCATCCCAAAAGTGGGGACCTGCATGACATCACTTTTTAAGCTATTCCAGCTTAATTTGGTCGCTGCACCAGCCAGAAGTCTGTGTCTGGCACACTTCTGTTCCCGTTATACCTGGGAACCCAAAACCAAAACCTTTGGGTTCCCTTAAAAACAAGGAGAAATTAAAACATCCCTCTTCTTTTTTTTCCCCCCCAAAACACTTCTTTCCCCCTCCCGTTTGCCAACCCTGAGAGGCAATATACTACAAGATTCTCAAAACTCCCCTTGGGAGTGTTTAAAACCAAAGAGGATTAACCCTCCATATTCATATCCACCCCACCTTGAATATTTCTTAGACTCAACCTTGATTTCTAAAAACAAGGGGAAAAAAAATCAGTCCAGGTTCTTTAAAAGAAAAAGCCTTTTTTAATTAAAGAAAGAAAAAAAGGCAAAAAATTTATCTTCTTTTGGATATTAATAAGAGAAATGGGAAAAATGCCTTTTACAAGGGGTAACTCAGATATAAGAAACTAGAAGAGAAAAGCCCGCCCGCCCGCAGACCTTTAAGAATTCAAAGGTTACAGAAAAGAGGTAAAAAAATCGCTTCCCAAGCAAAAAGAACCCATTTTTTACCCAGGTTTTGAAAAAAACAAACATAAGATAAATCCGCCTTGCCTGGCTATTACTTATATTTTGAAAACATGAAAAGACTGATTCAGAAAGATTTGAAAGAAGCTAGAATCGATGTTCGGTTCTCATTCGCGAGAGTGAACACTCGTCTGTCTGGCTTGTTGTCTGCCGTGGGCTGTCGGTCCCACTCCAAACTGGTTTCGGGGGCGAAACCGACTTTGGTAGCTGTCTGGAGTGCCAAAGCTCCAGAGTGTTGCAATAGCCACCGCTTCTCCACTGGCAGGGCACCTCTCATCTCAGTGTCCTTCGTGGCGCTGCTGGGGGTGCGGGGGTTGGTGCGAGCTCAGCACAGTCCCCATGAAAGTGGCTTTTCATCTGTCCAGAAGTTCTGCAGCCACTGATGTCATCTCAGACTTCCATGACTATGTGATCCCACACTCAGTGCTTGTTTCTGAGCCCTAACGCGTTCCACGGTGCTGGCATTTCCATGAATGCAAAGCAATTTAGTGTCATACGTGTCAAGGCGGTGGATATCATCGTCGGAACTCGCTCACTGTCTAACTTTGGAGCTGAAGGAATAGCCTAACTTGCCGAAACGTGAATGTGCTGGCGACAATCATTCTCATTCAGCAAAGTCCTCAGCAGCCTCAGGCTCCATTTCCAATAGAAATCATGCTGCACAGAAAACACCGTTGGAGACTCACAATCGCGGCAAAACGTGGACGGAAAAAGTGACTGCTGGATGTGAAAGTGGTGCATCAGCGGGGCGTTGGGACAGGAAGCGAAATACCCGCACGTCTGTAGTCCCCTTCACCCACAACCCACGGTGCCAAAATGGGAACAGAGTGCTCTGTGGGATAGCTGCACCCATAAGCACCACTTCCAACAGCGCTGCAAATTGCTGCAAATGTGGCCACAGCTGCAGCGCGTTTCCTACACAGCTGTATGAGAGACAGCTGTAACCTCCCAGCGCTGCACCCTAAGATAGCCGCTTACTCATTTTCCTATCATCCTGTGGGTAATTAGGCCACTGTACATCCTCAAGTCACTCCTATTCTCGAAGGGGCGAGGGATAGTTCAGTGGTTTGAGCATTGGCCTGCTAACCCCAGGCTTGTGAGTTCAATCCTTGAGGAGCGCCACTAGGGATCTGGGGCAAAATCAGTACTATCGCTGCTAGTGAAGGCAGCAAGTCTGGACTTCATGACCTTTCAAGGTCCCTTCCAGTTCTAGGAGATGTTATAACTGTAGTTCCTATTGCTCTGCCCAATGGCACATAAGTCTAGTCTCCTGTGGCTGTAATATTGGTATTTTCTCTAATTCAGTTGTTGGGTTTAGTACTGGGTGTGTGGATGACCTGTGATAAGACAAGAGGTTAGGGATCTATAGGCCTTAAAGCTCTATGAACAGCTCCCAATCATACCCATCCATTTTAGCCTCTCAGAAATCTCTGTTCCAATCTAACCATCCTACATGGGCAGGAAACCTGTGCTAATGAATTGACCTTCTGTTTGGTTAAATAAATTTGCACTACAGCAAGAAATCTTAAAGTACACACTATTCTAGTGCTCTTGATGTCCTTTTCTTTCCATAATGATCCATTTCTCTGTTTCTCTTTCCCTTATTCACAATATTTTGCTTTCATTTCACTTGGCCATTTCCTTTTTGTTCAATTTTCCCCTTTCCTCATGAAATTTCTAAGCTCTTCATTTTCACCTTTCCCAATATTTTCAGTTTTCATGATCATCTTTCTCTTGAGAAACTTGTAAATCTATAAATTGTTTAATTTCCTCCCTGCAAATCTTTTTCTCTATTGTGTATTTCATCTATTGATTCAGGTGCATAATCATCAAAGAAAGAAAAAAAAAAGCAAAGACCAAACATTGACTACTTATTATGCAAGACTGCTCAAATCATTATGCCCCAAATGTCATCAACTACATTCTCAAAGGTTTATAGGAGAGTGATGCTATTCTTTTGTTAAGTGTAGATGGTCACGATGGCAACATACATCATCAGTATGATCGAAAGCAACTAGAAGTCAATCAACATCCTCAGAATGAGTGTAAGGTAGCTACTGTAAAAAGGCTAGATTCTGCCACCGTCTTACGTTAAGTAGTCTCTTTGGGGAAAAGTTATACTATTTGAGGAAAGATGGAAGAATCTGGCCTCACAGCACAAGTGAATGTTTGCAATTCTATAGCTCCTTTAATTAGAAGCATCGCAAAGCAGTTTACAGACCTTAAGCGCTAAAGGCACTCTATTGCTTTGGTAAGGGCAAAAATAGATCTCTTTATTCATGGCTATATTGTAGGATATCTCTGGCCATCTGAAGTGAATTTTGAGAAGAGGTCATCACCTATTATTTTCTTTCAACCATAATCCCCATATCCTGTTCCACAGCTCACAACCCTAAGCACAGGAGGTATATGGCCATCAGGTTCATTATGTTGTGGACAAAAAGCAGATCTTTTTATACTGGTACAGAATTTCTAACTCGAACATGATCCCAGAACCGTGCTGGACTAAATGAACTTGAGGTGGAAGGAAGTGCCGAAGGAGAATCTCCATGTTTTGAAAGCTGTTTAGAAAATTTGTGTTTGATCTAATTTTCAGAGAGTTGCACTCTAGTAAAGAGCTGAATCATTACAGAGACCTGGAACAATCAGCAGAGTGGCTGCTGAATGTAAAGGAACCTGAGAGACCACGATTCCTCGAGTGGTGTTGCCAAGTTTGCCCCAACTTACCTTCCATACTACACTTAAGAGTGAGAAACCTGCTTTTCAGAGCTGAGAAAGTGATGTGCAATGGAAATAAGAAAACCTGCCAATCCCAGATTGCCTCCAGGTGATAGGGCAGGGCCCCAGTTGAGTGTAGGGAAATCCACAGCGGGAGCAGTTGTGGAAATTTAGCAATTAAAGTGTGTCCTTTTGCATATGGCGGGAAGTGCAACAGGAAGTAAGGAATTGAACAGTTGGCATCAACTTGGTAGTAGAGCCAGGCCTTATGCCTATTTTGCACAGAATAGTGATTAATGCAATGTATAGAGCTGTGAGAATTAGGCCAAAAGAGTAATTTGAAGTGTAAAATATAGTATACTTGTAAGGGTTCAAAGTGTTTTACAAACATTAAAGGACACTTGAACAAATCAGTTAAAAAAAGAGTAAATAGTTTCAGTTGGCTAACCAAGTCCCTGAATACCGCCCAGTTCAGTTTTGTTAATGGATATAGAAACACATTTCCGATGTTGTTTAAAAAAAATATTTTTCCCGCATTCCTCTTCCCATTCTGTTGAAACGCCGACTATAAACAGCAGGGGCCTCTGAACTATAGTACAAAGTGCTGTCACATGCAAAAATTAAACAAAATTTCAAAAGACTAATAATTTTGTTTGCTCATCATGGTACGACATATCTGAATAACAGGGGAAAATTTCCAGCCCCAATCCTTTTGTGAATTTGAAATTGAAGGGTTTTAGGCCCAGCAGCTCCAAAGTAGCATCTCCGACACGAAAGGCGCAAAGAATCACCCGCCCTTGTTTAAATGTACAATCAAGAAAGCCACTGCTGCTGCTGCGACCCACCTACACATCGCCCAGACGTGCAGTCCCGGTTCTGACATTAGCGCAAGGTGCTCAAGCAGACGGCCAGGCAGCATCGTGCTCCGGCTCCAGTTTTCACCGCCAGTTCCTGTCCCTGCAGCAACAACCACAGGCGAGAGAAATTCACCCGACAACTCAGACAGCCCGTCCGCCCTCCCCACACAGTCATCCTTTTAGCTCCGCGTGCCGGCCGCCGGCCCCTGCACAAACTGCGGGGAGGGAGTTAGGGCCCCGCCCTCACGAGGCGCCTGACCGGATTCATGGACACGAACAGAGGGGAGCGGGGAGAACCCGCCAGCCTAATGGCGGAACCAGCCCGGAAGACCCGCTCGGCTCCTCCGGAGCTTTCGCGACTCAGGCGGCGGCGGCGGTGTAAGGTCGGCCGCGTCAGAGCCAGCATGACGTTTCCGGGAGCCTGTCGGTACTGTGACGGCAGACGGGCTCGGATCGATGTCTCCGCCATGGCACCCGTACCGGCCCGGGCGGTTCGGGAGGCGGTGAGTGGCAATCCCGCGTCCTGAACAAAGCCACGACGTCGCCCCGATGTGGGCATCCACGGGGGGACTGGTGTCCCGAGTGAGGCCGACAGAGACTGCCGCACTGGGGCCCTGCGTTTCGTGAGCGGGACGAAGGCCCTGAGCCGGGCCCGGGCCCTTCCAGCCCACCCTGGCAAGTCCGCAGCGGGACCAGCAGCTCCTCGGGGCTGCTCGTGCGGTTGGGACGGCGCAGCAGGCGTGAAGCAGGAGAGCGATCAACTCGAAGCCGTACGGGCAGGCACCCGCCCCGCGCGGCCCGGGCGTGGCAGGCTCCAGATGGGCCCAGGGGGCCGCCTGCGGGGAGGGAACGTGGGGGCGCCCAGGGGGCTCTCGTCACCCGTTTCGTGGCAAGTTTCCCCGTAGTGAGCAAGCCGCTGGCGGGTGCCACGGCAGGTGCGGGCCTGGGCCTCTTGCGACGCCCCCCC
Organism: Chelonoidis abingdonii; assembly: GCF_003597395.2. Lineage (NCBI taxonomy): Eukaryota > Metazoa > Chordata > Testudines > Testudinidae > Chelonoidis > Chelonoidis abingdonii. The sequence goes on along the minus strand of NC_133775.1, from coordinate 36,745,462 downwards.
TAGCAAGTGGCCGGGAAGCCAGTACAGCTGATTGTCAGAGCGGAGCTCGCGAACCGCACCCACTCGTGGCGTGGAGCACGCGGGAAGAGGTCAGTCGACATGAAGTCGTGCTCGAGGGCTGAGCCGGGGACCGTGGGGTGAAACAACAGACCACTTGGCTCTTCAGAACAAGCAAGAGCCAAGTTTCAGGGGAGTGCTGTCGGAGAAGGAGAACTGGGATGCGGCCCTCTAACCTTTGCGTCACTACTCTTACGGGTGCAGTCCAAATTACTGGAAGCACTTAGGACTTCCGCTTCTCGTGGCCATCGCCACGACCTTTCCTGGCACGGGAGCGCCTCTTCTGGCGGTCCTATTTTGTGCTGGGCTGGGCTAAATCATGGAGCTGAACTGTCATCAACAAACGCACTACCGAGAGTGGTTGATTTGTGCATAAACATGAAGGCACACCCAGTTAGACAAATAGCCCTGTACGAATATAACGAGCCACTTCTGTGAGTTTGTAGTACGCTTCAAGTAGTATTTCCCGTGGTGATGTCGATAAACCTGTGATGCCATTGCCCCGCTGAGACCCAATCGTGCTCTGCCCCCAACTTCTCAGCTCTGGTGCAGTAGCCATTCCCCATTTCTTGAATGGACAGGAGCAGCCTGGAAGTGGGGCAGCCAAAGCTCCTGCCTGTAAGCTCTGGGCAGGAGCTGTCCCCACTCAATCTTTTGGTTCCACAACCCCTCTGGTATGATGAGTGAGTAGGACGCAAGATGAATGAGTGGTGCCATGTGTGACATGATGCATCCGGAGTCAGCAACCAATTACTTATTTGGCCTTGCCCATCCCTGTTGTTACAACAGAGGATCAGCAAGATCTAAACTAAAGTTAGAGAAGTGAGAGCAGCTATGGCCTGCTCCTTCTTGCCACTGCAGGCATTGTGGACTAATGCGTAATGTGTAACAGTCTCCAGGCATCCACGTAAAGGCATCTCTCACTTTGGTAGCTCCAGGTTACTTGTAGCTAAACTAGCATCACCAGTCCCTCAATGATCAATTTCTTGTTCTAGGTAAGAGACACTATTCTTGTTATTTATAACTGTGGCACAACAAGAAGGAAACTAAACAGAGTGCCTTGACCTACTAAGTGGTTCTTCAGGCCAAATCTAATTAGCCAATTAACACAGTTTGTTCAGCCTCGGATTCATAAGCCCAGGCTATTTACCAACTTTGAAGACAGGCTGTATTGGAGACTATACTCCAGGTTTGGTTCCTCTGAAGATTGTCCTCAGTAATTCTTGAGACAAAATGGTTATGTGTCTAACCTAAACAAGTCTTAGCTGCACAGATTGGCTCAGGTGTACTTAAGGTGCTCAGACTGTCTTTTTTCAGCTTTTACTATAGATCAAGAGTAGCTAAATGGGTCCCATCTTCCAACTGGAGCGTTTATCCCTCAGACCATTTCTGCTTCCTTAAAGCTTACATTGAAAAGTCTCATCTTTAAATAGTGGAACATTCATAGTGCTATATACTAAATGAGAGCTACTTCCTTGGAATTCTGAGGGTAGGGAAACCTTAGTGCTTTCTTTGGATCCGAATATAATTTTGATACTATGCGGAGGATGCAATTCTTTGGGGCCATTCTAACTGCTAAGGCCTTATTAAAAAAGTATCCAATATTGACGAAAGCTCCTCTGCAGAGGTCTTCTATTTTTATGCTAGAAGCTTTCCTGTTGAAGCATCAATTGTGCAGAGGTGGTTTCATTCCCTTCTCAGAGGGTCTGTGGTTACAGCTTCTAGTTTCTGTCTCCTGTCCTCGCACACTAGATTGCCTTGGCACTGGCATTTGGTGTCTGATCTGGTGGCTGTATTATTATGGAAAATCCTTTCAGTTTCTATTGATCGAAGCAAAAAGGCAATTCGCATATTCATTATATTTTTCCTCCCGCTCTTTAATAAGTCAAAAGTCCAGGAAAAAAAAAACAACCCGCAAATTCTGAAGGTTGTCCTTTATGGTACTAGTGAAAAATAAGTGTTACTGGAGATAAGGTCATGCTGCTATAATGCAAATAAAAATCCATTTCTAGAGCATTAGTTTTGAGTATTTGAAGCTCCACCCATTCAGACATCACAGTAACAGTTTCTAGCTGCTCAAACCTGTCAAAGACTGCTGAACACGTCTGTATGATGATTTAAATAACTAAACAGTTAGGCACAGGAGTGAAGAAAATAACTATTTAATGGAAAACTGCAGGTTAAGGAATTAGATAGTTTAAAATTTACCAAACTGGAATTAGTTTTACTTAAAATTCTGCAAAAAGTTCCATAAATCTTTTTTATACCTCATTTAAGAGAGCTACTAACAAACTGCATTTCTCTTCAAAAATAATTTAAATTTCTCATATGACATTTCTTTTTGGTTGTGCAAATTTATCCTTTTGCAATCATGTAGTAAATTATTAGTTTTAGAACTAATTCTTGAAACTCTGAATTAGAAGTGTTGTGTGATCACAGCCATAACTGTAAGCTTCTCTAGAAAAAAAGAGTGGGGGGAGCTGAATAGATGTTCCAGGTGTTTGGCCTATATGACTGATGAATTTGAGTGGTATAGTTATTTGAATTAGACTGTGTAATGGGCATTTAAATAAAAGTGCTGACTCTGTAAGTGGAAGTCTGTTACTAGAATTGAAGCTGGTGAAGAAACACTGAAATACTTATTTCCTTTTTCAGCAAAAGTATGGAGCTTACAGGTGGTCAGAGTCCAGGCATGCAATGACAGTGGGAACATGCCAATGCAGGAGCAGTACCGAATATGCTCATGGAGGATACTCTGGATATTCTGCAATATTCCTGGTACTTAATTCTGCCTGCGCTGACCCTATGTGGACTTACATTCGCTGCTATTGCTGGACAGGTACAGTAGTATATGCAATGTAATTAAGTAAGCTGCTCTACACATTACGTTTTCATTAATTTTTTTTTTGTAGAGTTTGACCTATGCAAAGTCTGGCGTTTTTGTGAAGAAGAACACTTAGCTTGCTCAGTAACAATATTATTAAGCTCTCAAAGAATTTCTCACCAGGTAAATTGGATTGTGTTTTAACAATAAATGGCACTAAAACTGGATTAAGTTTGATGTCCCCTCCCAGTTAATTGAACAGTGTTTTGTGCTAGTGGTATAAAGCCTAATGTCCGTAGTGAGCTGTAAACAAGCTTTCATCCTTTCAGTATACTTTCTTAACCTGAGAAACAAACTTCATGAACAAAACAAAAAGCACAAACAAAGACTTCCCTCCACCGAGATTGGAAAGTATCTTGTCCCCCTATTGGTCTTCTGGTCAGGTGTCAGCCAAGTTCACTGAGCTTCTTAACCCTTTACAGGTAAAAGGGACATTAACCCTTAACTATCTGTTTATGACAGAGGCCTTTTATCATTTTGAAATCAAGATCTAACATTCACTGTGCAAGGAGCAGGGGAAAGGACTGTGCTGCACAGCCTTGGGATCACTTGTTCCTCTCTCAAATAAGACTCAATGATATATTAGAAGAGTTATGGCATCCAAACAAAATCATCCCTTCTGAGAGATATTCAGTCACTACAAGTGAGAATTTCTAGCATCTTCTATAGCAAAATCTTATGAGGGTTTGTTTTGTTTGGTTGTTTTTTGGGGTGTTTATTTATGGGGGAGGTGACTGGAGTTTTCCAGGGTAGTGCGGTCAGCTACCTCCTGTGCACCCCCACACAGCCTATGGTCACTCTCTGGTGCCCTGCTAACAATTTCTCCCCTCTTCAGGGGCTCCTATTGCATTGACACTAAATAAATAGTCTCAGAGACCCTTCTGGCCAGGCTTTTAATCGTTATTCATTCTCCCAAAGCAGTAAACCAACACTGAAAACAACACAGCCATTATCATGTGGGTCTTAGGCTCTGTTCCTTGGGCTTTCTCTTTCTCAGCTTACTGTTAGGCCTCCTGTGCCTCTGGCAATCTCAGCAAGTAACACACACCCCCTCTTCACTGTAGCCCCTTGCTGCTTTTAGAATCATAGAACCAGAGAGTTAGAAGGGACTGCAGGAATCATCTAAGTCTGACCCCCTGCCAAGATGCAGGATATTCTTCAGTATCTGAGTGCCTGGCTGTAGATAACAGACTTCTTCTGTGTTTGGGTCTGTGAAGGTAAGTATAGGCCTTTAGTGGGATCACCTGATCCAACCCAAGAGCATCTCCATCATAATCAGGGTAGGCTAACTCTAACCCGTCTAGCCCTTAAAGGCAACCCTCCCTGTTACCTCCTGCTAATCTGAATATTGGGCCTGATTCACTGCTTTAGCACACCAGTTTTACAATGGCATATTTCCACTGACTTCAGTGGAGTTGCACATACTGTGTATGTGTATGAACTGTGGGCATGAATATAAGTCCTGATCCTGCAGTCTGAGACTCATGAGCAGAGACTTGTGCCTGCATGAAGTCCCATGGAAAACAATTGGGATCCACATGGCTGCCGAGGGTCTGCCTTCATAGATAAGACTGCAGAATTGGGCCACAGGAAGTCCTCAATCTCAGGATGAAGGTTGTACCTTTGAACTCCTCACACCATACTCAGTAGTTCATCCCATCTTGTTTTCCCCCAATAGACTCCTTCCTAATTTGTCTCCTCTTTAGCTTAGAATTCTTGAGCTGTCAAGCCAAGTTACTCTTATAAGGACTCTAGGAACTGCAGTCAAGAAAGATATATATTAAAGCATCATTATTCAAACATAAAAATGTAATAAAAATGTTAACAAGGTTTCCCCAAGGTGAGGTGTTTATTGTTAACTTTTTGCAGCACAATTACATTCCTACAGACAAATGCTAAACTTAAAATACAGCAGTTATTTCCTGAATCTACCTAGGAGATGTGGAAAAATACCAGCATTTTGCAAAGTAAACTTTCTGATAGAAAACACTTGTCCTAAGAGCTATTCTATTAAAGAAATTATTGTGTGTGTGTGTGCGTATATTTTCAGTATGAGTTACAAACATCTTCAGAAGGAAGAATAGGGACACTTTAAAAGAGTTAAAATTGATAAGAAAAGAAAAGAAATGAAAAGAAAAGATTAGTATCGTGTCCCTATTCTTTCTTCCTTCTTAAGATATGTGTAACTCGCAGTGAATTTCTGCAGTAGAGAGGGCAGGGCTATGGATTTAACGCTGCAGATTTCTTTTAATTTCTAACATGTCATCTGATGTTGTTTCACATTATGCTATTCAAGTCTCATCTTACTAAGTCTTACCACATCATACCTGATAGAAAGACATCAGGACCAATGTGACCCAATGTGATGTGACTTTAAAAAAATAAATGATGACAGAAGCTATGCACATACAAAATAATTCTATATAGGCCTCAGCGTATTGACAGTAATTAGTGGTTTATATATCACAGATCAGTGGTACTCTGTGGTTCTAAGATGACTAAAAATTTGAGTCAAACATTCTCAATTCATTTCTAATTTATATATTCTTGTCATATGAAAGACACTTGCTTAAGCTGTTTTCTATCTGCAGTCTGTTCAGACACACAGTACTCAGTAGGGGTCTGTCTCCATGATTCATTGGCTCAGATTTCCTATAGCGTTTACATGATGTCTACTAAGCCCCATACAGTTTTGTATCCATTATAACCAGGGGAAAGCAAGCAGGGCTCAGGAGGCTGAGCATCTATCTAAGAACAGTTTTCTGTCTTCTAGTTTTCTTCACAACAAATGAACAATGGCTACTTTTTACATGCTAGTATTGCATGGTGAGGAGAATTTATAGGAACTTATCTAAGTTAAATAAGGGAAGCAGCATTTAGAGTGAAGCTCCTTAAATGAGCAGGTGAATAACTAGTTTACTGAGACCAAGGTACATGGCTAATGAGAGAACAAAGAATTATTCTTGTCAAGAGAGAGAAGCAGGCTGCCCTGGTTTTGTGCTAAATAATTACATTCATTATGTTTAGGGTAGCCCTGCAAGTGGTCTTTTGCACTAGTAAATTCATTAGCAAAGCTAATAGGCAAACTACTATTGGGGCAAATTTAAACGATTGCAATAGGATGGATGGCAAAGCTAGGTAAGGGCAGGATGAATACTAACAGCCAAAGTCAGTTTTAAGCGTAATTGAATTTATCTTTTCATCAGCTTTAAGGCTGCCTCCTGGGCTTGAAACAAGAAGAGGTAAAGCCATCAAAAAACAAAGGATGTTCACTTGATTGGATTTGCTGTTAGCATTTTCAGTTTATCAAGCTATCTATGCTGACCTCTTGGCACATGAGTACAATTATGAACATGACAAAAATTAAAATGTAACTAAATTGACACAATGTCTGGTATACGCCAGGAAATCCACCCTCGCAGGAGAAAGACTGGGTAAGTAGCCAGACCTTGCTAATTGCAAAGAAGGTCATGTACATAAGGCTGGGTCAGAAGAATGTGGGAAGCAAGTTCCAGAGGCAGGGGCACTCTCTGGAGAATGGCCTTTTCATTGCTCCCCCTATATCCACACCAGACATATCTAGGGATTGCCAATGAGCGCACCCCAGTTCATCTCAGCACTTGGGATGCAACATAGGTAATGAGGCACTCTATAAAACAGCCTGGATCAAGGTTTGGATTAAAGTAATTGGCAGCTCTAGGCATACCAAGACAATGGACCCTCCACTTGGAGTAGCAGCATCACCTTCTTCCCCCAAGAAGAGCAGCAGCACAGCGGTCTGCTTCCCCACCCCCAACCAGGAGTGACAGCAGGGGGCTTCTCTCTCCTTGGAAACAGGTGGGACAGCAGCAGGAGTCCCCATCCTTTTCCCCAAAGAGGCAGAAGTGACAGCAGGGAGGCTTTGCGATGCTAACCCAAGCACCTGGCGCACACACAGTCCTCTGCTGGGCGGTGGTTGCCAGAGGGATACGCAAGCAGTTAATCATAGTAACACTCCCCCACCCCTTGAGATACATGGAGAAATTCACGTCTCTTAGAGTTATTGTTTCAGGCTGTCTGCAGACTCAGGCAGATGCCACTGTATTGTTTACACTTAAATCACAGTTTTCAAGCTTTTCTTCACAACCACAAAGTCTAGATAGTTAGTTTTTAAATAAAAGGTTAGTGTCTGATGCAATCACATGACTGCAGGAGGTTAGGTCTTATACATGTGTAACCTACATGCCCAACAGGGAAGCTATCATGTAGGGCTTGTCGACACTGGCACTTTATCACGCTGCAACTTTCTCCTCTCATGGAGGTGGGTTTTTTATAGCACTGGGAGAGCTCTCTCCCAGCGCTGGTGCCCCCACTACTCAGCCAAGTTAAAGTGCTGCTGCTTTAACATGGTAGAAATAAGCTGTGCCTGGGTCATTGCTCCAGGGCAAATGCACAATTAGCAGTCCACACCCAGAAACTTCTAGAATTGGGTGTGGTAATTTTGGATATGCTCAATAGGTCCTCTACAGCTGGACTCAGACTCCACTGAGGGCAAGTAGTCAGGGCAGCTGCTTTACAAAAGGCCATGTCTCCTGTGTGGGCTGGGAGAAGCTTAGCCACAGATGAGCCACAGCCACAGCAAGCTGGTTTCTCCCCCACCCAGGGGCGGTGCAAGGATATTTTGCATCCTAGGTGAAACTTCCACCTTGTGCCCTCCCTTCTCCTCCCTTCCCCCCAGAGCATCACTTATTATAAACTTTCAAAAATGAATACTGCATAATGTGGCATTGTTCACATATACTTCCTTCCTCCATTCTTTCATATCAAAATCTACTACATTTTGTTCTACCTTTAGCATATCCAATTATTGTTATTAATTAAATTTATAAAATTAGAATGGTGGATACTCCATCCTACAACAGCTGACAGTATCAATATGACAAATTTCAACAACCTACACATTTATATTCACATACAATAAACATATACACTCAAATACCTAACATACACACACAATTGACACAAAGTATTAGCAAAATGATGCAGCAGCAATTGCCAGAGTCTTAGATCTGAAACAACTCAACAAAAATAGTTAGCCTCAGTCAACAAGCTCTGAAAACTAGTAAACGTAGCATTATAAACAGCCTGTCAGAACGGGTAATGGCTGTGCGCAACGAGAAAAATGACATCATTGCTACTTTGTACTGTAGTGAAGCAGTACGCTTGTGCCTGCAACGGAGAGCTGGCGTAGGCTATAGCTGTAATGTACGAGAGAAGAATGACAAGTTAAAATGCAAGTTCAACGACGTTTCTCTTTTCTTTTTTCATTCGTTTTCCAGCAATAGTGTAAAAAAATTTTTGGGGCACCGCTTTTTGGTGCCCCCAAATCTTGGCACTGTAGGTGGCTGCCTAGTTCACCTAGTGGTTACACCAGCCCTGCCCCTGCCCCCTGCCCCGGAAGCATTTTGCAGCATATTAGTGATATTGTTAACTCTCCAAGAGGAAAGCCCATGCAGTATTAATCCAAGAAAGGGGAAATTGAAAGGGAAACCTAATTGCTTTTATTTTAATTGTATATTCAAAATGTTATTTGTAGGGCTATCACATGATTAAAAAAATTAATTCATTGTGATTAATTGCACTGTTAAACAACAATAGAAAACTATTTAAATATTTGTGGAGGCTTTCTACATTTTCAAATATATTGATTTCAAGTACAAAATAGAATACAAAGTGTAAAATGTTCACTTCATTTTGATTACAAATATTTGCACTATAAAAAATAAAATAAATAGTATTTTTCAGTTCACCTACTAGTGCGATCTCTTTACTGTGAAAGTTGAACTTACAAATGTAGAATTATGTACAAAAAATAACTGCATTGCAATAATAACTGTAGTGTAAAACTTTTGAGCCTATAAGTCTCCTCAGTCCTATTTCTTGTTCAGCCAATCACTCAAGGTTGTTTACATTTGCAGGAGATAATGCTGCCCACTTCTTGTTCACAATGTCACCTGAAAGTGAGAACAGGTGTTCACATGGCACTGTTGTAGCTGGTGTCACAAGATATTTACATGCACTAAGGAGTCATATGTCCCTTCACGCTTCAACCACCATTCCAGAGGGCATGTGTCCATGTTGATGACAGGTTCTGCTCGTTAACAATCCAAAGCAGTGCGGACCAGTGCACGTTCATTTTCATCCTCTAAGTCAGATGCCACCAGAAGGCTGATTTTCTTTTTTGGTGGTTTGGGTTCTCTAGTTTCTGCATTTGAGTGTTGCTCTGTTAAGCTTTCTGAAAGCATGCTCCACACTTCATCCCTCTCAAATTTTGGAAGGCACTTCAGATTTGTAAATCTTGGGTCGAGTGCTGCAGCTTTCTTTAGAAATCTCACATTGGTACTGGTACCTTCTTTGCATTTTATCAAATCTGCAGTGAAAGTGTTCTTAAAACAAACAACATGTGCTGAGTTGTCATCCGAAACTACTATAACATGAAATATATGGCAGAATGTGGGTAAAACAGAGCAGGAGACATACAATTCTCTCCCAGGGAGTTCAGTCACAAATTTAATTAACACATTTTTTTAACGAGCGTCATCAGCATGGAAGCATGTCCTCTGGAATGGTGACTGAAACATGAAGGGGCATATGAATGTTTAGCATATCTGGCGCGTAAATACCTTGCAACTCCGGCAACAAAAGTGCCCTGAAAACACCAGTTCTCACTTTCAGGTGACATTGTAAATAAGAAGCAGGCAGCAGTATCTCTCATAAATGTAAACTAACTTGTTTGCCTTAGTGATTGGCTGAACAAGAAGTAGAACTGAATGGACTTGTAGGCTCTAAAGTTTTACATTGTTTTGTTTATGAGTGCAGTTATGTAACAAAAAAATCTACATTTGTAAGTTACACTTTCATGATAAAGAGATTGCACTACAGTACTTGTATGAGGTGAACTGAAAAACACGATTTCTTTTGTTCATCATTTTTACAGTGCAAATATTTAATAAAAAATAATATAATGTGAGTACCATACATTTTGTATTCTGTGTTGCAATAGAAATTAATATATTTGAAAATGTAGAAAACATCCAAAATATTGAATAGATTTCAACTGGTATTTTATTGTTTAGCAGTGCAATTAATCACAATTAATTTTTTTCCATTAGTCACATGAGTTAACTGTGATTAATCAATAGACAGTCCTAGTTATTTGATTTTAGCCAAACTGTTTTAGTTAAATTGCCTCAACCATTGAGTATGATTCACCAACTCTTCTCTTATTTAAATATGATGATGGGGAAAGAGTCATTTATATTTAGCTATTCTCAGTTTTGTATTTTTCTTGTAACAGGTTTTTTTTATTTATATACTTAATCTGAGCATTTGGTTAATTAATGAGCTGAATAGCTGAGTGATTTCAGCAGAGAAGGAGGAAGAGTCTGCATGGATTCCAGTTGTAGGTTTCTAAAAGCAAGAGGAGAGAAGATACTGTTCCCATGCTTTTGACTCAGTAGTCTGTACCAATTTTAGTGATCGAAGACTGTAACTGAGACTCAGGTGAACTCTTAGTTACTTATCACTGTATTTCTGAGGGAACTGACCTTTTTAGATTGAATTTGTTTTATTTATGCTTATATATAAACTGTGAAAATAATTGAACGTGGATTATAAAGTAGCCTCGTTCTATTGCAGAAATTAAGTTATTAGTGTTTGTTTTTTCGTTACAAGATTTTATAAAGTTGGTACTTAAGAATGAAGTTCATTCCTTTTGTTCTTTTGGACTTGGTTGTGGGGAGGTTGACCCTATGCAATCCTTGCTGAAAATCTTGATTGACTGAATTCTGGCTCTGCATCAGCTTTTCTATGGGAGTTGTGGGTTTTTAGGCACTAGAGAAGAGCTATGAAGTAAACTCTAGCCCACCCAAATGTTACGCATGGGCCTATAGTTCCTATTCTTTAATCATGCCCTAACTAAACCCTAGCGGTATAGGGATTTATAAATCAAAAACTCAACCCCTTAAAGTGAACCTAGAAAAAGATTGGAAGCCACTACAGTCAATTTATGGACCACATGAATAATATGCTTCATGCAAGAAACACTACTAAATAAGTGTGTAGTATCACTCTGCACTGGCAGAGATTTCTAGGTGTTCCTCAAAAGATGGCCCTAAATAGAGCATATTGCAATAATCCAATGTGGAGGTGACAAAAGATCGGTGACTGCAGCCAGGACTACAGCTGAAAGAAGGAGAAAAGATTATAATCTCTCTATCACGAGCCAAAGGGGGGAAAAAAGCATTCTTGGCTCCAGCTGCTAACTGGAAATCCAGAAGCAGCCTGACATTCCTCAGGGAACCTTCATTATGAATCCCTCAGCTAAGTTGCCATCTTCTCTGAGTGGTTTCCCAATCCAGTCATCTTGATTTGGTAGATATTCAGAAACTACCTCATACATCCCAATCTTGGGGAGAAATTGGGAAAACTGATAAATTGTACTGTACATCTCTTATGAGTGTTACTGTCTAGACTGATTTCAGAGTGGTAGCCGTGTTACTCTGTATTGGCAAAAAGAACAAGGAGTACTTGTGGCACCTTAGAGACTAACAAATAAGCTTATGCTCAAATATATTTGTTAGTCTCTAAGGTGCCACAAGTACTCCTTGTCTAGACTGAGAGATCTCTGGGACAGGCACTGTACTCGTTGTTTATTTGTAAAGCACCTAGCTGACTGAGACACAAGGTACTAATGTAATATTGATATGACTTCTAACAGTAATCAGCATATTAATGGCACTGTAGCCTGAATGGTCTCACTGTCTCCCACATGCATACTGGCTAGGAGGGTGACACTGCAGTATCCCTCATGAAACAGTCCTTAGTGTAATAAGCAACTGTTAATACCACTCGAGTAGAAAGAGCTGAGCCAACCATGAGCCACATTAATAGATCTAGAGCATATGGTCTATTCTATCAAAAAATAGCTGAAAGACCTAAAGAGTCAGCACCACCATTGTCACTAGGAGATCACTGACCAAGAAGGCCCACAATATCCCTTTTCCATGCCCACGCAGATTTAAAAAAATCAGACTGAAAGGAGTCAAGGAAATCAGAGGACTCCAACTAATGACAGAGTTCCCCTCAAGACAATTTCCTCACTAACCTTCTCTGTAGGAAAAATGAAACCTGGGAGATGATTAGTGAGAGAATTGGGGTCCAGACATATTTTATTAAGCGTAAGCCTGACAACCACTCATCGGAGAGATGGTGGCTTCTGGTTCTCCCAAATAGAAATAATGAAAATCTCGGTGAGTAACGGATTGAATGTTCCTTGCTAGATTTTACCAGCTATTAATATAAACACATTATTCAGTTTTTATTTTCGGGGAGCCTAAAACTTCATTTACTTGGTTGTTACAACCAGAAAAAGCGCCTGAATAAAAATGTCAACTTATTACTTACACTTATCTGCTCCATAAAGTGCCTGTTCTCTCATCAATAACTATCCATAACACTCATTAATGTTAATGGTAGTTAGGCACATGAATCAATAGGAGATTGGCCTTTGGCTTGTGAGTCATACCTGTGCGGCTTGCTAATAAATTAAAGTTTTTAATTTTTGTCAGCACAGAAGAACCAGAAGAACCGGTGTGGAACAGTAAGATGTAGTATATACCACCTTGTGCAATGTCACCAGCATTGGTGACTTTATTCCAATTCCAGAATGTGTATATTTTGCTGATGGTTGGTGACGAAGTAAAGTGCAAGGCATAAACAACTAAGCTTGATTTTCAGAAACTAGGTTGAGCTGCAGTGAGGCACTTAGAAAAAATTATGTTGACTTGTACATTGAACAAATGTGATATGAAAGTAACTGATGGAAAATAAACACAGAATACCAGGATGGCATTTATAAAGACACTTCTCTTTCCATAACTACACTTTGCTCTTTTCATTTCTTTAAAAATCAGCAGCAATTTTACTGTTGACCTAGAAATACATTTTAATCTTACCTATGAAAATATTTTAAACCCATGTAGAATTCAATATATATTCTTATAAAATAAATTATTTGGTATGCTTGCTCTCTCCACAAAACCTATTTGTACACACACTCAGTTGCACCTGTATAAATACAGTATATGTAACTGAATGCAATATTTTCTAGCAATATAGTTAGAAGCATGCCACACATCCATCCTGTAACAAAGTAATTTGTGTGGTATGTATCTCTTCAAAAGACTGGAGTACAAAATGAGTCTACAAGGAAAAGCAACTGCTTGTTGAGTTTCTCTATCTACTCTCAGACTGCACAGATTGTTCCTCTAAATGTATAATTCTTTCACATTTGCTCTGGCGAACCATCCATCTTGTGTGTTATTTGAACACACTTATCTGCCACAAGTACTGTTGCTTGAACCCAGTCTAGTATGGCAGCTAGGATTTTATTTTCTGATTTCCACCCTCCAGCACAGAAGATTCATCCATTAGGAACTCCTATGGACTGCTGAACATAGTCTTGATGCCACTTCATCAATATATCTGAGCCTTTTGTCAATAGATGTAAGCCATGGGGAAAAAATAGCATTGTGCTTCTCAGGGCCATGCACCCAAACAAAGCATGTTAAATAAACAAACATACAAAAAATAGCAAAATGGCCAAATACATAACATGCTGTGTCTCTGTAGAGCTCAAAATGATAATAAGCAGCTTATTCTGGGCCAAGGTCTCCTAGATATTTTTCACAGAGAAAAATGAAATAATAAAATCATAGAAAAGTAAGCTTGGAAAGGATCTTGGTCATCTACTCCAGTCACCTGCACTGAGGCAAGGCTAAGTGTTATCTAGCATTTCTCAAATGTGGCCACCAGTGGATTATTTTGCAGCCAAAGCATGGGAGGAGATTGGAGGCAGCAAAGCAGTGGCCCCTCCCTGCGCCTAGCTGTTGCTCCTGACTAGCTGTTAACAAGGGCAGCAAGATGTATCAGCTTGGTGTTCGCACTGGCACCACCAGCACAGATTAGAGCCCTGCACTACGCAGCCTCCTCAGCAGCTCTGGGCAGTGCCTCTGAAAACATGTGGCACCAGAGTTCACGGTGCCGGCGGTGGCTCTCATCAGTGGAAGCAGCTGCAGCATTCAATCATGAGGGCAATCCCCTGGGCAGCTCTTCCACTCCCACCTAGCCAGGGCAAAGGGAGTCTGGAACTCCTCAGGTGGCCAGTGAGTTCGTGACCCACGTTCCCCATGGTGGACTCTCGCTGAAGGGCTGCAGGAGGCAGGGACAGAGAGATGGGTCGGCACTTCCCTCGCCTGGTGCCGCCCTCATGGTTTACAGTTTCTTGTAGCTACTGCAGCAACTCAATGGCTCCAGACTGCTACAGGGCTTGGCAGCTCCCCAGCAGGATGAGGGGCTCCCACTCCGTGACTCGCTGCGAGCCAAAAATAGGAGCAAAGTTTGGGTGCACTGAATGGGGAGCTCTACTTCCTAACACCTTCTTACTACATAAATAAATTACAATGATATGGACATGTATATGTGAATATTTGTTTGTTTTCCCCAAAGTTAATTAAGTATTTTAGGAAAAATTGTCATAGCAGCCACCAGCACGAGTTGGCAGCCACTCTCTGAGGCCAGCCAAATTTTGGTTGTGAGAGCCCCATGCTAGACAGGTGTTTGTCTAACCTGTTCTTAAAAAACCTCCAATGATGGAGATTCCACAACCCACTTAAGCAATTTATTCCAGTGCTTAACTACCCTTACAGTTAGGAAGTTTTTCCTAATGTCTAACCTAAATTTCCCCTTACAGCAATTTAAGCTCATTACTTCTTGTCCTGTCCTCAGTGGTTAAGGAGAACAATTTATCACCCTCTTCTTTAAAAACAACCTTTTACATACCTGAAGACTTATGTATTCCTCAGTCTTCCCTTCTCCAGATTAAAAAAAACCCAATTTTTTCAATCTTTCCTTGTAGATCATGTTTTCTAGACCTTTAATAATTTTTGTTGCTCTCCTCTGGACTTACTCCAATTTGTCCACATCCTTCCCCAAGTGTTACGCCCAGAACTGGACACAATACTCCAACTGAAGCTTTATTAGTGCTAAGTAGAGTGGAAAAATTACTTCTCATGTCTTGCTTACAACCCTCCCGCTAATGCATCCGAAAATGAGGTTTGTTTTTTTCCCCCCAATAGCATTGCATTAACGACTCATTTAGTTTATGATCAACTATAACTCCCATTTCCCATCTTGTATTTGTGCAACTGATTATTCCTTCCTAAGTGAAGTACTCTGCATTTGTCCTTATTGAATTTCATCCTATTTATTTCAGAACATTTCTCCAGTTTGTCAAGATCATTCTGAATTCTAATTCTGTCCTCCAGAGCAACCCCTTCCAGCTTGGTATCGCCTGCAAACTTTATAAGTATACTCCCTATGACATTGTCCAAATCATTGATGAAGACATTGAACAGAATTGGGCCAAGGACCGTTCTCAGCAGGGCCCCACTCACTATGCCCTTCCAACTTGACTGTGAAGCATTAACAACTACTCTATGTTTTTCCAATCAGTTGTACACCCATCTTATAGTAGGTTCACCTAGACTATATTTCTCTGGTTTGTTTATGAGACAATCAGGTGAGACAGTATTAAAAAAGACTTACTAAAGTTAAAGACATATTATATCTACCGCTTCTCCCCATCCACAAGGCTTGTTACCCCTGCCACAGAAGGATATTAGGTTGGTTTGACATGATTTATTCTTGACAAATCCATGTTGACTATTACTTATCACCTTATTTTCCTCTAGGTACTTACAAATTAATTGTTTGATTTTTTGCTCCATCATCTTTTCAGATACTGAAGTTATATATTCACACACAGCACAACAACAAAGGAGAAATAGCGTTATAATGATATTGTGATAATGAAGCCAGGTAACGTTGCAAATTAAATTTAGAGAGGTTGTTAATTCAAGTCCTTTGTAACCAGCAATTTCTTAGGGGCCTGATCCTCTTGCAAATTGCTATGCATCGTTCAACTCCCACTAAAGTTAATGGGAGTTGATATTGCTCAGCAGCTTACAGGATAAGGCCCTATATTGTGTCCCCATGGAGCTGCCATATTTAAAGAATTCTTACAACTGACACAGTTAAACTAATTCAGGGCATGACTACTAATTTGATCCTATGAAACTACAGTTCTTATACTAAGTTTCTATAAATGAACTGATGAAGCTACATAGTTCATATCTTCTTGATGATCCAACAGTGCTCAAGCATTCATAGAGAATTCCTGTGACCAATAATAACAAGCCTACACAATTTGCAACACACCTGTTTTCTGATCTCATGAAGCTATAGCTTCTCCACCATCCAGCCCTCTGGAGTATCATGTGCATCTGCTCAAAGAAAGTCCTTCCTTCTTCCTAGG
Source organism: Chelonoidis abingdonii (assembly GCF_003597395.2). Taxonomy (NCBI): domain Eukaryota; kingdom Metazoa; phylum Chordata; order Testudines; family Testudinidae; genus Chelonoidis; species Chelonoidis abingdonii. Next base: position 36,729,107 of record NC_133775.1, on the reverse strand, counting down.
AGGCTACAATTAAGCAGGAGATGTCAAAAGTAGGTGTTAAAAACAACTTTTATCAAAGAAACAGGTATTGATAATTCAGCTAGTCTTTGAAGAGTTACAACATGGAAAGTTTTGAGTGGTGTAAAGACAAGTGGCATTAGTAGTCCTCGCTCATCTTGTATTTGCTACAGAGAAATCCTCATCTTGAAATCAATATTTGATAAACTGGTAAAAACAAGCACTTCTACTCTTGAGGAGTGCCATACTGAGCAAGCTAGCAAGCTTATGATTAAAAGACACTCTCCTTTCAGATCAATATGTTTAACTTGGATGCATTTTGAAATATTAGATTCCCTGCATAACACAACTTTTGAAACATACTTTGAGCAAAATACAAGCTGAAGCAAACTTTTTCTGCATGTGAAAGTTGTGAGGTTTGTTGTTATGGAGACTTAAAAAAAAAGCACAAAGTACTTTTATATCCTTTGTGTTTTTCATCCTATCCCAATTTATTTTCTAAAGTTTTCTTCTTCTTCTTCCATAAATTAATTTAGGCCTTGTGCACCATTTCCGCTCCCCATGAGAAAATTAGGGTTTGTCTCCGCAAGCAATTAGACTGAGCAAGGCAGGATGTGAATCTACCTCATGCTACAGGCAAACTGTCCTCGTGCACCCTGCTGACACGTGTTAATAGTTCCTTAATGTGCTTACAGCTTGTCCCATTTCAAAGAGCACAGATGCGTAAACCAAACTGAAATGCTTTCATTCAGGAATGTTGAAATGTTTCATTTTAATTAAAAATTTCTGAATGAAAAGTTTCCAAATCAACAGCTTTTGGTTTTCAGCTGGAAGGTTTGGTTTTCAGTTTTTCAATGAAAAGAAAAATTTTCCATAGAAATTTTCAAAAAAAATTACTTTAAAATGTTTTCTCAAAATTTTCTATGAGAAAAAAATTCTGGACAGCTCTACATTGATGCATCTCCTTTCTCTAATCTCCCATTTTGACAACTGTCATTTTTTAAACTGAATGACAACTTACATTTGGGGGTTCTTCTATTTTCAAATTGTAAATTATTTTTGGAAAGTGACAATCAGAAATAAAAAAAAAAAAATCAGGAAGCCATACTGGGGATGGAAATTTGGTCACCAAACATGTGATCAAGGTTAGGCAATGCCTTAATGGGATGTGTGTCAAGGCAGATGAGGCCGCCCTTGTTCTGGAGGGCATGGTTCCATGGTCAAGATGATATTTTGAAGTTAGTTTTCAGGTAGTTTTCATTTTGGTCTCTCAGCAATAACAGCATGATTCAATGGATACTCATCACTCAAGAGGTGCCAGCAAGGATTCTTGAGGAACTATTTACGGCTACATTTTTACTTTAGGCACAGCTCTGAGTAAAGAGTGATGTAAAGCCAGAAGTACCCCAAAAGCAACCCTAGGAAATGTTGTGATGCAGACACATGCCACTGATTTGCGTTTCCTCCCCTGATTCCTTCTTGCTCCAGAGTGGGAGAGACAGGGGGATGCAATGATTTGCTGTTGGTCTATATACCACACCAGCTATGGCATCCCAAACATCAGCTGGCTCTATCCCCTACTCATCAATGAGTAGGAGATGGAGACAAGGTGCCAGCCATTTCGTATCCATCCACACCCACTTGCTTCCTACATGCACAGACCCAAGGCCCATGTAGACTGGGGAGGTGGGGGAGGGAGGGGAGGGTTCTTAAGTCCTCGTTACTCCCCTGCACAAGCGCATAGACCAAATGATAATCTAACTTTCAAGTGTTTTCATAAGGAGGGTGAAATAGAATATGTTGGGTATACAGGATGAAACTAGTCACAACTTCTCTCTAAGTGAGTGGGGAGTTGCATCTGCCTACAACAAGGCTGCCTGAAATACTATGTAGTTTAGTTGTAGTTTAGTTTTATTGGACCCACAGAAGTTGGTCCAATAAAAGCCTGAATTTGGACATTTTGTTTAATGTAATAAATTATACAGTTATTGAATATGAACAAGCATGTGTCGCTGGACAATATGTGGAGAGCTTCCAAAATCTCAGTTTACCTCCAAACAATATTTATTCCACTTGTGGCGTAGTGCTTCTGGAGAGTATAAACAGGCCACAAAGTATACCCCACGCTGTAGCATATGTTGCTCTAACAGACAAGGGAATATTAGAAGTTATAGGAAGAGCACTTGCATCTGTCTACCCTTAAAGTGTAACTGAAAAATAAATTACCTTTCCAACAGACAAATTCTGAGGTTAATTAGGTGATCACTACACAAAGGATACAAAGTTTCTATTAGGGAATGTGATTTTATTTGTCACAAAAGAAATGTCTCTCTCCACTTTGCCCTAGTCTGATAAAAAAAGAAAGAGTATGGTACAATAGCTCCATTGCCAAGTGTATGATGACTTAACATAACTTGTTCTGAAAGAAAGCAGCCTGTTTACTGCATTTATCGACAATCTGTGAAAGTAGACCAGAAATCAGTCTAATTACCAGGGTGCCAGTTGTGCTTGTTAACACCAGCTTTGTGACCAAATGTTATTCTACAGTTGTCACATCACACGAGGGTTTCATTACTAACATAATAGTGAACAAGATCACATGCCCAGCTATTGATTGATCTGCCATACAAAGGAAGGACATAGTTGTCTCAGTTAAAACAAGTCACAGCTTTGGCTGCCTATATTATATGCAATGGAACGTATAGTAACTATTTCTCTTGGAAGTGAAGTCTCGCTGCCCTGTTCCCCAAATTTGTGTGTCTTGGCCAATTAAGAGCTACACATTTGCATACCTCATCACTGGAGAAGGAATGAACTCATCACACTTCCACCCTTTTTTAATCTTCAAATAATAATTATTGATTCGCTCTCTTGAGTTTTATCAAACTGAGGATTAGGCCTTGTTCAATGTTTGCTTTACAAAAGTATAAACTTCTGTTACATCAAATACATTTTAATAGATCCTAGTCACAATTAGGTAATATGGCAAGACTAACAAAAATACTCCTCATTCCCCTGAGAGTATCATATCTCAGGTTACAAAAATATTTCACTAACGAGCACCACAAACAAAAATGGACTAAGTCTGAACGACCCTCAGACCCTGGCGATATTGCTGGCTGTTCATTGGCTTTACATAAACACACCCACAGTTTTCAGGTCTGTGGATAATATTCAAAATGAGCAGCCTTATTGTTTCTTTCAATTAATATTATAGTATAAAAGTGGGTTTGTTTATCACTGGGAGCATACAGAAAAACAAGCACGCCTCATCATCTTATCTGATGATGAATGATTTATCAGGCAGAACGTGAATCTGCTCCTAACTGAGTCTATTTTCCTGTTTATGCTTGTTGAACAGATACAATTTAATGAAGAATATAAAGTACTTAAAATCTGTCTACCATTCATAGTTTAATTAAACTGACATGTACTTCAAAAACATAGACACGGAAAATATTAATTTAGGTTATAAAGGGCATGGCATTATTAAAGTGTAATTAAAACAACATTCACTTACAATTAATAGCTAAGTCAATTTAATTATTTAACATTTGATTGTCAGTTCTGGCTAGATTCACTACCCTAGGGTAGGTATATTCTTCGGTCCTGTTGTAAAGTACAGTATACTACTCCCCCTGTACTATAGATTCCATTTAGTTTGGACAAGATCTGAGCAACAACCACAAAAATGTCAATACATTATAATATCAGAGGGGTAGCCGTGTTAGTCTGGATCTGTAAAAGCAGCAAAGAATCCTGTGGCACCTTATAGACTAACAGACGTTTTGGAGCATGAGCTTTCGTGGGCAAATACCCACTTCGTCAGATGCCATACATTATAATGGAACCTTTACCAGACAAGACACAGAACATTGCAATATGTGAAATTCTGCAGTGTTAGAAAATACAGAGTTCATGCTACCTAAGTGTCAGGTTAAAGCCACAAAAAGATAAAGTAGTCACCTCAAAGACCACATTTTATCTGGCTCCTATCCAGAAACATAAATCCTTCTCCAGCAGTCATGTGATGGAGATTCCAGTGAAATTCAACTTGGATTTGTTCAAACAAACACACAAGGAAACTTAATTTCAGATTCATAACCAAACCCTAAACCAGAAAAGCTTGTTTTTGCATATTTATAATCAGAATTGAAGCCTCAATCGCATAACCTGTTCCACTCAGCCGAAACCTTGTGCCTATGAGGAATACCACTGATTTTGATGGGGCTTTCTGCAGTCACAAGGGTCCACTCATACAAAGCAGCTTGCGGGATCAGGGTTTTATTCGTCACATTTTTCTTTTTCTGTTCCCAGAACAGACTGTGGATTTTTTCAAAATTACTCAATTGCTTCTTGCTAATTTCACGTACTCTCTGGCTCACTAAATGAATTGTGTTGTTAGTTTTGATTGGTTCCATAAATCACATGATATGTTTTTTGCTTCCTCATTGAATGATTGAGGAAAAAATTACAAACAAAGATCATACAATAAAACCTTATATATCATATCATATAAATAAAACCTCCCTAGCTACACAGCATTTATAAGCAACATTCATATATTATTTATTTAGATAACACCACTAAAGAGGGTGTTGTAAATGCGACTGTCCATTGTGAAATTTAAGGTGTTGAAGCATGGGAGCCATCTATCCGAGAGACCCACCTTCTTCCCTGTGCAGAGCTCAAACTGGAACTCTTCTGATTAAAAAGAGGGGCAGTTGCTGACAGTTTAAACTTTACACTTGCCTTTAAAAAAAAAAAAAAAAAGAGCCAGAATCTGTAGACCATTAGGGCGTACAGAGAAGCCCATACTTATGTTAGGATAAAGGCTCATGTTTGTTCAGAGGATGGAGTACAATTTGGGGTTCTGTTTACACTTGAATTTGATGTTTTCTGCTTTTTTGGAGGTGATGAGAGTCTTCCCATTTTCTTCTTGGTTGTCTGATTGTGGATTTAATGGATGTCAAAAGAGTGAGAATCTTGAATAGGTGAGGGGGTTTTCTGGAGTAGGGGAGGTAGGGAGGGTTTTGTAATGTATATCTAATAAAGAAATAGAAAACAATGAATAAAATATGATGCATGCCTATATTTCACCTCTGCACTGAGAAATTTCAAGAAAGAAGGGAGTGACAAATGGTGGGACTTGGTAGAGTTTGCTGGTGGAAAAATCCAGTGCTGCTGCTAATATTAGCTTTGTTTTCCAAAATAATGATTTTATTTTCAACATAGAAGCTATATCAGAGTAAAACCGACCACAGAGTAAATACACGTGTGGATATTGCTTCAGACTTTAGATATGGATGCATCATCCCAAGAACAGTGGTATATTTACAAATGGTAGAATCTATAGCATGTAAATGAAATCATTATTTTGATAAATGAATCTCATTTTGAGGTATGTTGGGGAATTTAGCAAAAGAGTTTGTTATGAAATATTACATTGAGTGATGGGGTCCAAGTTGTGAAATTCATATCAGAAGTTTCCTGAAGATCAGCATGAGGATGGGTTAGGATCCAGGGCTCTGGATATGTAATCTCTAAAGAATTAAAAAACCCTAAAGCTAATTCTTTTAAAAAATACAACCCTAAGGGTTGGAGCCTGTCAAGACAGGACTTAGGTGGACCATCAGAGTAGCTGGAGTGGTAGGTGAAGTGTGGGAGATACATTTTAAAGTAAAACCAAGGGATACCATGATCTATATACCATGCAAGAAGTTGGAACTAGTAAACCCAGTTTTTTGCCCGAATTTAGCTTGTTTGCTTGCATGCAAATCCCTGGCAAATTGCTAGCCACCGCCCTAATCAGATGTTTTCATATATAGAACCAGGCAATTACTGAGCATTACATTCTATATGGTTTATTTTCAGTATGAAAATGAAGACATTTTATGAAATTCTGTATATCGTCCTCTTATTTAAAGACAGTCGAACAGATAATGTTTTCCTGTTTTAAAATACATTTCAGACATCATTCCCTTCAAATATTAACATATTCTTCAGAAAGTTACATAGAAAGCCTACAAGTTACAAGTAACATAGAAAGTCTACAAACCATCAGTAATGTAATTACAAACGGCATTTTGAAAGTATATCGATCTCTATTTCTGCTTTTAGAAGTGCAAAATCACATTAGAAAACTATGGGTAGCTAATTAAAGCTTTGTCACCCAGAGGACCTAGGTGAATTGCATTTGTAGCATTCTCTGATATAGAAGAAATCTTATGAGAAAACTTTCAGCAAGTATCTGATCGCACGATTTGCTTTGCTATTGAAATCAAGGCATTGGATGTGGATTATATTACTATTATGTTTTTATCCTTAAACTAAGCTTGAAATGTCACAGGAGCTGAAATTAAAGCAAAAGCTGAGCAGGATATTGTTTAGTATTTACATATTAAATGCAATCAAAAGGCAGTGGTACTATTAATTTTTCTGATACAAACAGATTTAGAGTACTGATAAAAGCCACTTGCTCACTGGGCTTCAAAAATCTAGATGATTTCTTCTCTGCATAATCCAACAAGGTTAGTCAAGCAACTTATTTGCTTTAATACTATGGATATATAAGGTGTACATTTAAAGGGACACTATCAGGTTTTAATGCATCTAAAAAAAATCAAATTTCTTCACCTTTACTAAAAAAACTTTCAAATTGAAATTAAAAATTGAATTTATTTTTTATTGTTCAAGATATTTGTTGCATTTCCCTCATCTGATTAAAAGAGACTGATTAGTAAGTTTCACGTTCCAGATTGCACAGGCTAGAAGAAAGATTGCATTGTTTGAAGGAGAGTGGCAACTTACATTTACAAAAGTGGTTTCCATTATTTACATAGCTTTCAAATATCACTGAAACTTTTCTATTGTTTTTAGGTCTCCTGAAAGCTCTTTTTTCCTTGAAAAACATTTTTTTTCCCATCAAATCTGACCTCACAGTGTCATCTATCCATTTGGTATGAGAAGCAAGTTTATTGCTGCAGGATTTTATTACTATGGCATTTCACTTTAAAATCAAAGTTTCTGTGATTTTACATGTTAAATATAAAAAACTATACCTAGAAATTGTTTGGGCCTAGTATATGCTCAGATGCAAATATTTTTTTGTCCTCACAGTTTCAATGTCCCAACACACAAGGATGCTGATTAGGGATAGGGAAATCCTCTCTTTTTGAAAGAGAATTCCCCTAGATCTTGCAAAATCTATGGAAAATGACTCCAGACACCATCATTTGGTGTTCCGTATTGAGATGTTGCTTGTCAATATTCTGGGGTGCATACTAAAGCTGTATTTTGATGCCTTAAGAAATTCTTATCCTCTAAGTTTAGGGGATGACTTGGTAGTGAAAATATCATGACAGCAGCTGCAATGTCTCAGCAATGTCAATAAAATTTCACAAGTGCAGTTAATTCCTGCAATATTTCAAATTACTGTGAGTGGAGACAAAACAGGAAAAATGATGAAACAACAGGGAGAATGAAGACAGAGATACAGTAAAGGAAAGAGAAGGAATTAAGATTGAGGAAGAAAAACACTTGGGGAAAGATTATGAAACTAAGTGGGAAATCTGGAAAAAGAGCTGGGAAAACAGCTACTGAAGAGGAGAGAAGAGGAGGATGGAAAAGAAAGAAAGAAAATATTTGACAGGAAAAAGTGGAGATGGTTGCAACACACACAAAAGAGGGAGCTAAAAATAGGATTGAGAGAAGACAAGGCGAGGACAAAGGGTAGAAACAGGAGCTAGCAATATGAAGCAAAAATATCAATTAAGAGAAGCGAGAGAATTAGACTGAAGGAAAGGTAAATTAAATGCAGAAATCCATAATAAAGGGGGACAAAACCTCAATCAAGCTGCACAGAGTATACAAAAAATTAACTCTGGAGAGGTCTGTGGAAAGCCAGGAGAACACAAGGAAAGGAGTGCATACATTCTTTACCTTATGAAGTAGGGATACAGACCAGCAGAGCCTCTATTTATAGCAAACCCAATAAATAAAGCAAACATCCAGCCTAAAGGACCTGGGAGAAGAGGGACATTACAGAGCTATTACTTTCCTCTCACAAGCAAAATAATCTGTTCCTTTTGTATCCTGCCTTTCACATCATGCAGGACAAAAAAGCAAACCAGAATTTACAATCATGGATTATCAGTATCCACAGTCCATCTGCTTGGTTTAACCACAACAGAATGTGTGCATGTGCATTCAGAGAGATGGGTGTCATTAGACCAGTGAAGTTAACCAATGTATAAAAGCCAGATCAGACCAGTAATAAAGTTTGTGCTTCATTATGGATGTTGAAATCCTGGTTGAAAAAAAAATCTATTCAGAAATATTATGCTTCACAAATTTTACAGTCAAACCATCTCAAGTGAACATTGAGGAATCAGCTATTTAGAAGACTACAGCATCCAATATTGAAACCTGAACAGACATTTACTATATAAATTTACAGAATTAGAAAAACTGGACATGTTAAAATACATCAGTATATTCATGGCTGTAAATTATTGGATTCATGTCTCATCAAATTTACATTGTGGAAACTGAATATAGTATGATTAGACATTATTTTAACAACTACACTACAATGCAATTTAAAATAAAATGGCCCTTCATATCACACTAATATCAGGATTTTAAATAACAAAGGGGATTTTTTTAAATAAAGGAAAGGATTAGCATTTAGTTTCAATCAGGATAAGCAACACTATACCAGTTGGTGTCTCAGAGATTCAGGATTTTATTAATATTCCAGAGATGCATTTGTGTTGCCTCTGGGTACACTGAAAAGCCACTTAAACTGCACTTAAAGCAGCACTACAGGATCAAATTGATGTGCATCAACCATTTACAATAAAACTTGATTATTATAAAGGCATACATATTTGCATAATTACATGTTTGATTTTTTGATAATGCAGCATACACTACAAAATGTTGCTTCATGTAGAAAGACATCATCAAAAAGCACCATCTGCTGTAGTGTTTAATGCATTGCAGTGTTTGAAAAATTCTGAAGGTAGATTTCTGAAGATCAAAAAGAAAAACAAGAGTTTTGTTTGAACAGGAGGTATAGCGCTGGAGGCTGGAACATGGTGGAGATTGGACTTTTTCTTTAGTTTGTTTTAAACAACATTTTCAGAAAAAGAGGACAAAAAAGCAGCATATCTCATTACAGTTCTGAAAAATGTAGGCTTCAGCAACTGAGTGCATTTGTGTGAAAACATCAAACATGTATTAGATATACTAAATGTAATAAAGTGGTTGTGTCTGGAAGTAAAGTAGTGCAGGTTAACTGCTTTGGAGGTTGATTACCTTTGCTGAAGAAACGTTGAGCATCACAGTGACTTAAAATATATCACATAGAAATAGAGATGGAGATGAAAAAAATATTTACATTTGTTCAAAACAAAGGAAAAACAACATCCTTCTGCCCACTAGTCTATATATTAATAATAGCATAACTGTTAAATAGTTCATAAATTACAAAAGCTTCACCCTAAAATCATGCAAGTAAAAGCACTTTACAAAAATTTGAATAATCTATGAGTGAGGAGCAAGAAGAAGTTTCAGCTGTACACTGTAGCTCCATGGGATTCTGATGTTCTAAACACTGTGTCTTAAGAACTACAGACAGGACTACATTAATGAGAACTAGGTACCTTTTAGTTTGCACTAGAAGCATCCACACAGGGGAGTTACAGCACAACACTTTGGCACGCTGCGATTCATACACCCCTAGTCTGAACTATGGGATTCTATAGACAAGCCCAAAGTGCATTAAGCCTTGGGACACTCTTAGTACGCAGTCAGAGTGTTCACATGGAAAGTTAGTGTAGAATAGCTAGGGCGCTTTAAATTCACATCCTAGCTTACAATGCATTAACTTCCTAGGGTAAACAAGCCCTCCCACTCCCACCTTCCCAAACGTACACAATTCCTAAATAAGTCAGTATCTACATACAGAGGTACCCATTTATCCATGGTTAGATTGTCATAAATAGATAGCTAAGGGTTAATGTTTCTTTTACCTGTAAAGGGTTAACAAAGGGAACCTAACACCTGACCAAAGGACCAATCAGAAAACTGGATTTTTCAAAGTCAGGGAGGGAATTTTTGGGGTCTGAGTCTTGTTTCTGTCTCTCAGCTATGAGAAGGTTCTTTCTATCTTCTAATCTTCTGTTTCCAAATTGTAAGTACAGGTGGAAAAACAATATAGGCTTTTATGTTGTTTTGGTTGTATTTACATTGTGTGTAGCTTGCTGGAATGTTTCAAA
>NC_133775.1:36587515-36718224 GCF_003597395.2 Chelonoidis abingdonii | reverse complement strand
GGGGTCCCTCCAGGGAAAGTTTGGGGGACCAGAGCGAGGCAGGCGCTGTAATTCCTGTCTGGTGGCAGCGAGATAAGATCCAAGCTTGTAACTAAGCTTGGAGGTTCATGCTAGGCACCCACATTTTGGACGCTAAGGTCCAGATTTGGGAAAGAGGCTTATGATATGGTAGATATTTTATTACCCACCCACCTTCTAAATGGATTTAGCCTAGACTACAGTATATATTCTAAATGATTGAGAGGTCTTTCTTGATTTCCTGGCTCTTCAGGAAGCCATTTTAAGACTATTGGAAAGACAAATGTCTCATTTATAATGTAGAAATCAAGGAGACCCCTAAACAATAAGAAAACTTTAAAAATATATATTAGTACACTGCCCAACTAAAGCTATAACTCTGGTTGGTTGGGGAAAGGGTGCTGGAGAAAATGAGCAAAGCAATAAACAAATGAAAAAAAACCCCTTAAAATAATTAGTTTTCTTCTTGTGCCTGAATCTTCTGGTGATGCTAAACATTGCTAGAATCAGCACAGCAATGATTGCTAAGCACTGTCTCCTTCTCCACCCTCTCTGCACTAGCTAGACAGGATTTTTCCTTTCATACATCATTTTCAACTTGCTGCAGTGATTCCACAACAATAGGAGGCTCTAGAAAGTTAATGAATAGCAAATTATTTTTTTTGTATTGAACTTTCTGTTCTAATGTCTTAGACTAGATAGACTGAGTGGTTGAGCACATAGGGCATTGCCACTGATTTCATTTTCATTGCATGGCACTGACAGGCCATGACAGCAAAGTCATTCATCTCAAGTTAACAAATCAAAAGAAAGAGGGGAAAGGTTTTTTTGTTTGAACATTCAGAGCTACAATATTTAGGGCAAGGCACTCAGGGCATTGCCTGCCCCTGATTGTTATTGCACAGCAGTGACAGCAAAATTATTTAACTTCCTAATTAAGAAGAGACCTGAAGCAAAATATGTTTGGTCTGAATATACTATAATATCTAGGGACCATTGACTATATCATAATAAGCTGCCTTAGATTCTGCGTCTCCACACCAAATCTATTGTACCAGCAAAAGCTAGTATTTTGCAAGTGTCTTTTTTTTTTGTTTTATTATTTCGATGAAATTTCATCTTGCTGGCTAATGGTCATGGGCTAGTAGTTTATAAAGAAAATTAACTAGAAAGAGTGAAAAAATTTAAAAATGGGAAAAAAAACAGTAACTTTCCTTCCTAGGGTCTCTGCTATCTCAGGGTCTGTATCCTATTCCATTTCCACCCATTCTAATGCTACACTAGATTTCTGGACATCCAGAGAACACTTTCTGTTGAACAGCTTATTGTCAATATTGACCAGCCACTTGGAAAAAACTGGTTACACAGATCTTCATACATTTGTTATACTAACCTGTACCTGTTTATTTTAATGATGAGGGTGGACAATTCAGCCTTCCTTCTCTGCTGAACAAATGGCTAAAGAACTAAGAGCAATAGCTGTTTGATTGTGAAGCAGTTAAGGCCTAAAAACTATTTATTGTAAATATAATTTCTCTCTTAATTAGTGTTTGTTTAGACAGGCCATCTTTGCCTGGTCCCTACCTCTCCTCTAAGTAATAGTTCGGTGTGTAGGCAGTAGCACTGATGATGCAGCTCCCCTATATTACCTCTAGCCAATTCAGTTCCAAGCCATAAACCGTGACTTCTGCTTTTCTGCTAACTCTGTTCATTTTATTGTTACTTTTTCCTTCCCTACCATTCCATTCAGTTTGTTTCATCCACCTATGGTACTTCCTCTGTTGTACAGAGTGTGAGCTCCCTGGGGCAGGGAATGTCTGTTATGTCTGTCCAGTGCCTAGCCCTTAGCAGCCCTGATCCTTCAGCATAGTTCCCAGACACTACATTAAAACAAATAATTAAGAAAAAATTGTAATAGTCAATGACTATTGATGGAGATGACAGTGGACGACAAGCTGGATATGAGTTGCCCTTGTTGCCGAGAAGACTAATGGCATATTGGTCTGCATTAGTAGGAGCACTGCTAGCAGATTGAGGGAAGTGATTATTTCCCTCTATTCGGCACTGGTGAGGCCACATCTGGAGTATTGCGTCCAGTTTTGGGCCCCCCACTACAGAAAGGATGTGGACAAATTGGAGAGAGTCCAGCGGAGGCCAATGAAAATGATTAGAGGACTGAACAAATTACTTATGAAGAGAGACTGAAGGAACTGGGCTTATTTAGCCTGCAGAAGAGAAGAGTGAGGGGGGATTTGATAGCAGCCTTCAACTACCTGAAGGGGGGGTCCAAAAAGGATGGAGCTCAGCTGTTCTCAGTGGTGGCAGATGACAGAACAAGGAGCACTCGTCTCAAATTGCAGCGAAGGAGGCCTAAGTTGGCTATTAGGAAAAACTATTTCACTAGGAGGGTGGTGAAGCACTGGAATGGGTTACCCATGAAGGTGGTGGAATCTCCCTCCTTAGAGGTTTTTAAGGCCTGGCTTAACAAAGTCCTGGCTGGGATGATTTAGTCGGGGTTGGTCCTGCTTTGAGCAGGGGGGTTGGACTACATGACCTCCTAAGGTCTCTTTCAACTCTAATCTTCTATGATTCTATGAATTGCACTGTATTTTACAACCCTTTGCACCAATTGTATATAAGCAGAGGTTATTGCAGAAGTCAGAGCAGTGGCACATTATAGAGAACGTTTTTCAGGCTGCAACTTCCCCTCCCTTTTCCTTTGAAAGAATAGTGAATGAGGCTGATCACTCCTACTCCCCATCTCACTAAATAAAAAACCAGGGCCCTGTTTTTCAAAGGTATGGAGGTGTTACTGTGCTTATTGTTGTAATGCCTAACTGATTTAGGAACCTAATCTCATTTTCAAAAGAGATTTAGGCATTTACAAGTATAAATTCCATTGAAATTCTTAAGAGCCTAAATCCCCTTTGAAAAATGAGATGTAGGGACCTAAATCAGTTAGGCATTGCAACACTGAGCACACCACCACCTAATTACCTTTAAAAATCTAGGCCTGGGTTTTAAGTTGCTAGCTGTCTAACTCAAGCACAAACAAGACATTTATCAGGCAAGTAGAACACATCTCTAAAAGGAAATTAATAATCTGGGACTTTTCAATTCAGAAACAGATGGGGATGGTTAGGAATATATACTGAGCTGGAACTATTGTTTTTGACTAACCCCATGTTCCCCCATCATTACCTCAACCCCACAAAGCACTTAAATCCTACTGACGTTAATGGGATTACCTCACATACTTAAAGATTAGGATTTGTTTAAATGCTTTATTGGATTAGGGTCTATGTTAATTTCTGTCAATATACCATGAAGACAGCAGCAGAAACAAACATACTACTGTTTTGATTCATGGGTGCACTTCCATAGTTTGAGAGACAACAGATTCCATGTGATACAGCAGTGAAGTCTCTATCACAGAAAAAAATATACTGTGTACAAGATCATTTTATTGTGAGCAAGTGGTGCCCTGAGAATTACGTTCTGTATATAAAGACAAGCTGAACCTAAATTCACTCTGGTATGGATGTGGTGTTCAACAGCAAAATCTGTCAAATTCTGAATATAATGAGATTATGTTATGAGGGAGGGAGTGCAAACATTTTCCAACTGCAATGCCAGCCCCTACCTTCTGGATGGTCACGGGCCTAGTTAAGAACAGAGTATGTGGACATGTACATGATCTCCTGCTCGTGTTCTTGGGATAGCCTCTCCTGCAGCCAACTGTATTCTAAAAACAAAGCTCTGCTAATTGGCTCCTTCAGCAAATAACATCTTCAGCATTAGTTACTTATTAACGCTAAGCCATAACCATTCTCCTGGCACAACAGTGCACCATGATGTGATATTGGTGCCATATTAGTGTACGAAAACTCAAACCCACAATATTCATTTCATTAAGTGAACTTTAAATATGTCTGCTGAAATAAAATTTCAAAAATAATTTCCCCTTTATAATTTTCATCAATTTTACATATAGTAGAGAAACATTCTTTATTGGCAAGCCTTTTTTGAGTATGTTGATATTATAGAATGTTGGTTTATTGCTATATTGGGTTTATTCTAATATGACAATGACCCTCTGTCTTTCGTATCAGATATAATTACCTTTATATTGTATATTTTCTAGATGACAGTGGCTATCCATGAAATACAGCTGAGGATCTAATTGGATTTTGCCCTTATACCAGCAGAAGTTCACTTATTCAGAATTCATTGATCACTCCGGCCTTTTGGGATTCTGAAATCTCATTCTCTTTTCCAATTGTCAAAGCACAGACTCAATAGTGCATTTCTTGTCTTTGCAGCACACCTCATTCTGTACAATACAGCAGTCAACCATGGGGCTATAGTCAATGATGGGGGGTTCTTATGAAAGAAGACAAAGCTAACTCTTACTGGCCTCAAACACTGAGAAAAGGTGGATCTTTCTGAAAGGTGGGTTTACTGATAGTGAGGGGAAGCTTAGTGACAGTCATACTATATATTTTATACACTAGGAGGAAAGAACAGGGAAAAAGAATGCAGAAGAGAAAAAGCCGAAAAGAAAGGCAGAAGAGGGGAACTAAATAGCAGGGAAGGGTTGAGCAGAGAGATTCATGGGAGTAGAATCAAAGACATTTTACTATCAAAAGAAAGCCTACATGGCAGGAAGATGCATATCTTTGAAGCAGTTTTAAGGATGTTCTAGTCACTAAGCACACAAGAAGGGAAAAGGGGGTTAATGAAATATCAAGAACTGTCCACGTTCAGTGTGGTTACTTGATCTAGCATTTTTAAGAGAGGAAGAGATACAAAAGACAAGCACCAGGAAGGACGATGACATTTAGAGGAGTGGAGTTAAAAAGGGGACAGGAAGGCTACTTTGTCAACAGCAAAGACAGTCTTGTCTCCTCTGGTATACAGATTGTTCTTAACAGCTGGGAAGTTTGCAGCTGTACAGGAACTGAGAAGTGGCAGAGGCCAAAACCAAACCAAAAATAAACAAACAAACAAAAAACCCCGTGATGTTGCACTACATGTTTTATCTGAATATGCTATGAGTGTAAATATAACGTAACTGGAATATGCTTTATGCAAAAGGTCTCTTGTAAGGTATCATTACAAAGCTTATAATTTACTGAATGTGGTCATTCTATTTGTATGAATGTATCATTCTTTTATCTGAAGCTAGAAATATGAAGTATTACTCTGAAGTCCTATTTTAACTATCCAAAGTGTGGGCCATTAATGGTGACTTGGAATCTTGATGGCTCTCATTAACTAGGACAATTGGTTGTAAATGGCTCTGATTACTTGTAAGCCTTCCTGGTGCCAGCCAGTGAGTAATGAAGTCTCACAGGACATGCGAACATGTCACATGATATTGGAATCCATCTTAAACCTGGTGCTTATCCATTTAGAAGGAAGGATAGGAACCCCGAGAGAGACAAAGGATTCCCGCCTTGTGCCAAAGGTATAAAAGGGGGTGGAACCGAACAAAGGGGGATGCCAGTCATGAGAAATCCCCTAGTTACCACCCGAGCTGGAACTAATGAGAACTGTACCAGGGGGAAGAATTGGGCCCAGGAGTCTAGTCTGTAAAAGAAGCTTATTGGAACATCACTGAGGGTGAGATTTACCTGTATCCAGTTTCTTAAATGTATTAGGCTTACACTTACCTGTTTTGTTTTATTTTGCTTGGTAACCTACTTTGTTCTGTCTGTTATTACTTGAAACCACTTAAATGCTACTTTTTATACTTAATAAAACCACTTTTTTAATAAATCCAGAGTAAGTGATTAATACCTGTGGGAGCAAACAACTGTGTATCTCTCTCTATCAGTGTTATAGAGGGTGGAAAATTCATAAGTTTACCCTGTCTAAGCTTTATACAGAGTAAAACAGATTTATTTGGGGTTTGGATCCCATTGGGAACTGGCTGCTGGGGATAGGTGACTTGCTGAGCAGTTTTTGGTTAAAGCCTGCAGCTTTGGAGGCGTGGACATGCTAGTCTGCTGCAACACAGGTTCTGGAGTCCCAAGGTGGCAGTGGAAAATAAGCTCAGAGGTAATTCCAGCACATCAGGTGACAGTCTCAAGGAGGTCTCTGTGACTGAACCCCATCACAAACCCCACAAAAATGGCATTCCCTTTAAGATAACTTTTAAATTGACACTGCAGTCAGAAGTTTCTACTTCTTATTGTTCTAGAAGGTAGGCAGGCTTTCTTCCTTTCCTTTAGGTGACAGGACAGGGAAGGAGCCACTTAACACAGTTCCTTAGGATTTTACCTCAGTACCTTGAGTCAGAGCTACCAAACTTATAGTCAGAAAAAGGACTAAGCCCAGCTCAGGCTAGCGTTCTGGAATCTGACTGGGCCTGCTCCACATAGCAGCTAATAGTGTTTCTGGTCCCTTCTTTTTCTCTCCCCCAGCTTCCTGTTCTTGTGGGGTTTTTTTAAACTACAGTGTATAGTGCACACACATTGTAATTTATGTAGCACCACAGCCCTGAGCAGAGAACTCCTTGATTGTGCCCAAGCCGTTTTGGCCATAAACTCCTAAGTGTCCATTAATGGGGTACCAAACTAATTGATGTTGTTGTTTAGAACTAAAATTCTAAACTGAAATTAATTCAAGCTAAATAAAACCACAGTATATGGGGCTGGAGCAGAACCCCTGAAGTGGAAAGGAAGGAAGGACTGTCCAGTAGCTAGAGCACTAGCCTGGCCCATAGGAGACCTAGGTTCAGTTCCTTTTCTGCCATAAACACCTATATGACCCTGATCAAGTCACTTAGTTCTCCATCTGTAAAATGCTGGGGGAATAGTACTGCCCTATCTCACAGGGCTGTTGTAAGGTGCTCAGATCCTATGGTGTAGACATACCCCAAGATAGAACTCTACCTTGAGTAAGGAAGTGGGTGTCTCCTGAAACAAGTATAGCCTCCATGGGTGCCCAAGAGTAAAAATTCTGAACGACTGATATATTGAAGCACGGAAAAAATTTCTAGCCTTCAATCCCTGTATATCAAACCATGAATACAAGCTACGTTAAAAAAATTGTGGAGGGAAAGTAAATACATTTTCTCTCTATTACTCCTTCTAGGAAGTATTATAACTGCAAACTCAGATACCATGTAAATGACATCATTAATTCTGAACCGAGTAAAACAAGAAACACAAACCAATTCAAAACATACGTATAAAGATATATATAAACGTAGAGAGTCTTAAAAAAACCTGAAAATCATCTTGTGTAAGGAATAGGAATTATCCATTGTTCCCAGGATAAGGTCTTTTATTTACTTGTGAAATCTCAGTGATATTTCTTGCTTCAATAACACCCCCTCCATGAGACAGCTTTATTAAAGTTTGAGTGTACGATAAAATGAAGATAATGTCTACAGATTTTATTAAAGAGCAAGTCATTTGTTCCATGGTGATTTTAGAGCAGCATATTAAGTGTGCATTCACCAAATATCACAAATTCTAGATTTATTCAAACTCCCAAAGAAAAAATCAGACTTGTAAATTGTGCAGATCATATAACCAATAAAATATTTATTGTTGCACAATGTATTGTTAACTGTGTTGACTACTCTTCACCAAGGTGACACAGACATAAAAAATTAACCAATGTAGAATAAAATAGCTTTTTTCCCAAGTCCTTGAGCTAATTCCTGAGCATAAAAAGCAGATCTGACCTCAGAGCTGTAATACAGAAATACTTCAGTGAAGAAGACACTATAGTAGAATACTTGACAGCAGAACAAAACAGAGAACAGCATTAAAGCCATGTAGTTGAGGTGCTGCATGCAAATGCAGGGAGATTTGAATTAGTAAGTTGAAGGTCTACTTAAAATAGACAGTAGACATGTTGGCAAACGTTTTAATGACATCTTCCCATTCTAAAAGATTAAACAAGTACACACAGCCCTGTGAAATCCAAGAAGTCTGGCAGACTAAAAAAAACAACAACAAATCTCTTCATATTTATAAAAACAACTAAATATTTCAATGTACTTCCTGTCTTGATTTCATAAACCCGTGTGGAAATCATGTAACATCTTAAACCAGTTATTTTCCTTACCAGTGAATATGAAACAAATAAAAGCCATCCCAAAATTCTCTACCATTTATTCTCTTTCAAAGAGAAGCTGAACTTCATTTGAACTGTGGCCACGGTGATCTAGCTATTGCAAACACTGCTAAAGAGAAAGTTTGGTAAATAAAATCACAAGCTGCAGCTTGGAATTCAGGCTGGCTGGAAAACAATTCTGATTCATGAAAAGCTTTGCAGTTTTGGAATTTGTTCTTGATCCAGTGCAGAACTAAACTTATTTTCAAGAAAGACATTGATAATCTGGAGAGGGTTCAGAAAAGAGCCACAAGAATGATTAAAGGATTAGAAAACATGTCTTATAGTGATTGAGCTCCTTGAGTCTATTTAACTTAACAAGGAGACATTTAAAGGATGACTTCATTACAGTCTATAAATACCTACACGGGGAAAATATTTAATAATGAGCTCTTCAGTATGGCAGAGAAAAGTATAACATGATCCAGTGTATGAAAGTTGAAGGACCAAGTGTCCTAATTTCAACTGGGTGCTCTGGTCAAAAAGAGACTGTGGTGGCCCTGGTCAGCACTGCCGACCAGACCATTAAAAGTCTGGTTGGCAGTGCTGCAGAGCTAAGGCGGGCTAGTTCCTGCCTGTCCTAGCTCCACGCTGCACTCCAGAAGTGGACAGCAGGTCCAGCTCCTAGATGCGGGGCTACAGGGCTCTGTGCACTGTCCCTGCCCCAAGCACAGGCTCTGCACTCCCATTGGCCGGGAAGTGCATCCAATTGGAACTGTGGAGGCGGTGCCTGTGGGTGAGAGCAACGCACAGAGCCACCTGCTGTGCCTTCGCCCATAAGCCAGACCTGCTGGCTATTTCCAGGGAGCAGCGCAGAGTCAGGACATGTAGGAAGCCTGCCTTAGCAGCCCCCCCAAACACCCGGCTGTGCTGCTGACCAGGAGCTGCCTGAGGTAAGTCCACACCCCAACCCTGAGCCCCAACTCCCTGCCCCATCCCTGAGCCCCCCAACACCCCAAAGCCCTCATCCCCAGCCCCACCCCAGAGCCTGCACCCCCAGCCAGAGCCCTCATCCCCTCCTGTACCTCAACCTCCTGCCCCTTCCCACACCCTTCATTTCTGCCCCCTGAGCCCACACCCCAGTTAGAGCCCTCACCCCCTCTTACATCCCAACCTCCTCCCCCAGCCCAATGAGAATGAGCCACCAAGCGAGGGAGACTGCAGGGCCTTGGGGAAGGGGTGGGGCTAGGGTGTTCGATTTTGTGCAGTTAAAAAGCTGACAACCCTAGAAGGTAGACAAACTGAGACTGGAAATAAAGGAGTACATTTTTTAAACAGTGAGAGTAATTAACCATTGGACAATTTACCAAGGGACATGGTGGATTCTCCAATCATTGAATTTTTAAACCAAGATTGGATGTTTTTCTAAAATTTGCCAAAAGTGATGTTTCCACTAAATCATTTCAATTTTGATGAAATGGTATTTTCCAACAGAAGAAAGATGTGTCAAAAATTTGACCATCTTTCCTTAAAATCTACCAAAGGAGCTTCCTCCCTGGCATGCTCAGCCCCTGTTCCCATCAGCCAAGCCCAGGCAGGGAGCAGGTTGCAGCTGCCTCCAAGCCAGGCTCTTGGAGGCAGAAGCGGCTTCGTCCCACGCTCCGCTTGGCTGCCAGGGAGAGCGGTTGAACATGGAGGGTGCAAGGGAGGCACAGGGAGAGAAGGACAGAGTCTCCCCCTGCCCCTCACAGGGCATTTGGGGCAGGGAGAGCTTTGTGGCATCAAGCTGGGCACAGGGTGGTGGGGGTCACTGGGCAGAGAAGACTAATGGGGCAATCACACGTCCTCCCTTACAGATTATGCCTCGTATGTCCCCCCAGTATGGGAAAGCACAAGTTGTCTGTGAATGATTTTGCAAATGATATGGTTTCAAATACTAACATTTTCACAAACTTTGTCTGATTTGCACTGAAGCAAGTGGAGTATAACATCCCTCAATATGTACATGCTGTAAAATACTATCATTATCTGCTTGTTCCTGGAATAAGAGATAAGAAAGGGAGGGAGAAAAAGAGAGTATGTGTGGCTTCATCTACTTCAAAGCTACCTGCGTCATTCCCTTCATAACCTACTCAGGCTACCTCATGTATAAATAGCAACATAGCTGCAGTAGCATGGGTAGCATAGATCCCACTGATCTCAGTGGAAACAGCTGCTCAGCATTTTTGAAAATCATGCTATGTTTCGTTGCCTAAATATGACTTTCGGAACCGAGTTTTAGACTCCCATTTCTGAAATCCCTGGCCTAGAGCCAAACTTGGGTATCCCTAAGTGCACTACTGAATAGAGTGGTATGAAAAATCCTGCACTGTGACAAGACAACCAGCTTACAAATGTACAATGGTAGAGATTTTTTCCTAGTATTTTGCTATGATGAAATGCAGTTAGTGAAGATGAAGACGAAAAAAGTCTAGGAGATAAACCACCTTTTACCCATTTAGAGTAAAAGGATTCAATTTTTTTCATTCAAGAAAGATTTGCAACGTACCAGCCATGTATTTGTGGGCAGTGAGTTTTACAAGCACTTTTTAAAAAACACATTTATTGAGGACAAAGGCAACTCTGGGGACTGCTATGAGTTATTAGTCAGACCAGTGACAACAAGGATGGGTCAAGAGACTTTGCTGCTCACCAGGGAGTTGGGGGTCTTCAAGAGGTATTGCAGGACAGTAAGAGCCTAGGGGATATGAAGCTCCCCTAAAGAAAAAAATATTGTTTATGTTTTCATTTGGATTGAAACTGCAGGTCCAGGGCTCACTTAGGCTTTTTCTCACCCATCCAGAGATTTGTGGGTACAAAATTTCACTATTTTTGCAATGGTGAAATTAATGCATTTTCTCTTTTGAGTGTGTAACAAATAAACAAAATTGTTTGCCCTAATTTCCTATTAAACAGTATTCTGAAAGTCTCCTTAAGAGAATACTGACTAGAAAAGTAGATTTCATAAACTTTTTTCTTTTTCTTCCCTAATTACCCAAAGAACGAACATCTAAGGCTGAATTATTGCTTGTTCATCATTTCCTAAATATATTCTAACTTGGATTTTACAAATTGAAATTCAAAATTTATTCCACATTCCCATGCAAGAGACTAGCAAGATATAACCTTTATAGAAAAGGCTAAAGAGAAATAAAAATATAACTGATGAAAAGTGAAAAGATAAATGTTATAGGTCCTGACGACAAAAAAAGGTTCTTAAAATGTGATTGATTTGAGTAGTCCCCATCTGAAAGGTGATCTGCATTTTAAACAAAAACCTTTCAGGGCAAATTCTGCTCTCCTCTATGAACAGAGATTTTCACTGAGCTCAACCAAACCTGTGCTGCTTGCAAAAGCAGAATTTGGTCTCAAGTGCTAGGTGCTCATTGCGCCCCAATAAATATGACGACTACTTGTAATTAGTTTATTTTTCACATGGCACTAAAAAAGGCTTTGAAGGAGGGAGCTTCAGTTGAAAGATACTGCTTAGCATTTAATGTATGAGAAATACACATGGACTCATGTAAGAAGGTGCAAAGCTAAGAGTTGGTGAGGATCCTGAAGACTTGTTTTCACTAGAAAAAAAGCTGTATAAGGAGTAAGCTCTCATTATAAAAGCACAGCTTTCTCCTAATGCACACACAGGATGTCTACATGGAGATTTTTTTTTAAGTGATTGCTTAGGGTAAACTACAACTTGTCTTCGCTATGAGAAAAGATATTTAACCATGTTAGCTGACAGGTGATAACTATGAAAATACTAGCACGGACAAGACAGTTGTATTTTAACCATCTGTTATGGTATGTCTACACCACACAGTTCACTGAGGTTTTTGTCCATGTCTGAGCCTTAACTCCACTAACAGTCCACACACAAAAACCTCTGACCAGGGTTTAGAGGTGCTTTAAGCCTAGGCAAGCTTACCCACCTGGGGATGTGGATTACAGCCAAGGCCTTGCTTTAACTCAGTCTGAAACCTACCCACTTTTGTAGTGAGGATGCAAGCTAAATCACTCGAGTACTAACAGCCCTGCAATGCCCTGCCCACAATTCTCCCCAAGGACAGAAGTTCTCTCGCAGTTGACACAACTGATTGGCAAAGAATTATGGAACATCTCAGCACTGAGAACCATGGGACCATGCCCCCAAACACACACAGAAACAGTGAGGACACACCACAAGTAGAGCTTTGCAGTAGGGATGCTCCCACTTGGACTAGACTAACCTGAGTGTCCAGACTTGAGTGCCAATCACCCAGATTATCAGTGCAGTGTAGACAAAGCCTGACCTACCACATGTTAGCCAACCCATGTTTAAAAAACAAAACCAAAAACATCATTACCTTTTTCCCCTGTTCTGGATATGCTGAATGTAACCTGAAACAAATGTTTGGGGGACTATTCATGCCAGCCTTTACAAATGAGTTAACTACCCAAGTTAACTGGCACTCCATTCAAGGTAAAAGTTCTAATAGAGACAAACTTGGGCATCAAGGAGAGAGGATGAAGATGAAATAAGCTGATAAAAACAGGATGTGGAAATTCTACTTGATGTATAAGGCATCAAGTTACATATTTCTAACTTATTTGCTGTCATTTTTCGCTCGTGTCTGTAAACTTCAATCCCACTACCAGTCACTAAGATCATGGTCTCTGCTGGTGATGTGATGCACATTACAGATCAATGGTGGCACATGAGGTCTGCCTCTGGGAAGATAAGTCTATTCTCTCCCAATATGCAGAAGCTTAACATGTTTGCTACATTTTTACTTTACATTATATGGATGTAAACCTGGAGCCCTTATTCAGCCAAAATTCCCCATTTACTTCAGTGTTTTGCCTAGGTAAGGTCTGTGTAAGGACTCGACTGAGCTAAGCCCTATGGGCTTAACATAAAAACCATTAAAGTCATTGGAAATAGTCCTATTAGCTTTAGATCAGGCCTCAGAATTAAAATAGAGTTATGAAAAATTAGCAGAAAGTTGGTAGTTATTTAGAATGGGGTTAGCTGACACAGATTTGGAAGAAGTTGCAATTAACAAATGGCTACTTATGATTATTTTGGCAGATCAGCTTTAAGTTGCTTGGATCTAATAAACTTAAGAGAAAGAAGAATCAAGAGCTGTAAATGAGTGAGTTCTGATTTTCATGAAAGATTTTTGGAAAGAACTATAGTAAAGTTACAGGAATAATTTAGAAAATAATTTTCTTCTTTTGTTGGTACATGGTTTGTCATGGGGAGACTAAGCTGTTTTCTAGAAAACTCTGGTTTTTCTTTTCTCTATATTATGTATATCTGCTGCTGGACTCCCTCATGTCTCCCAGTGATATGTGAAATACTCTACTCGAATGAACCTTTACTTGCTTCTACATATTGTGAATGCTCATTCAACGTTTCCTACAAAGTTTCAGAACTCTGCCTCTGATCCATAAGCACTGCTGATTGAGGCATTAATACCAGCAGCCAGGGCCGGTGCAACCGTTTAGGCAGACTAGGCAGTTGCCTAGGGCGCCAAGATTTGGGGGCGCCCCACAATTTTTTTTTAAATGGTTGAGCAGCCGCTGCTGCTGGCAGCAGCAACAGCTGGCAGCCCAGAGTGTCCCCTGGGTCAGCGCGCTGCCGTGGCACCCGGCAGCCCAGGGGACCCCAGGGGTCAGTGCACCGTCGTGGCAGCCGGCAGCCCAGGGGGGCCCTCAGGTCAGCGTGCCACCACAGCAGCCAGCAGCCCAGGGGGCCCCTCGGGTCAGTGCGCCGCCGTCAGGCAGGCCGGGCAGACCCAGCGGGGCCCTCCCAAGGTACAGGGCGGCCGCCGCGGACAGCCCAGGCCCCCCCTGGGCGCAGGGGCACCGCCACAGGCAGCCAGGCAGCCCAGGGCCCCCCTGGGTCAGGCACCGCCGCAGCAGCCCAGAGGTTCGGGCTGACCCATGCGTGCAGTGCGTGACCCAGCGGGAATCCCTGGGACAGCGGCAGCAGGGCCAGAATCCCTCTCGTCCTCTCAGAGCAGGGCTTCCAGCTAGGCCCAGTTTGTCTCGTCCGGTGGGGGACGTAGCCGCGCAGGCTGGGGCAGAGCTGCCGCAGCTCTGCTTAGGGCACGTTGGCAGGAGCCCTGCCAAAACAAGAGAGGCAGCACGGACCACTAGGACTTCTGGAGGAAAAAGTGGGGCGCTGGCCCCCTGGCTCAGCCTCCACCCGTCAGCCCCCAGTGCAGGGCATGCGAGGAAGAAAAGATCGCCTCAGCCAGTGGTCTGCGTGGAGTGGAGGGAAGGAAAGAGGACCCTGATGCTCATGCGTTGGGGCCAAGGTAAGCAAGTGGCGTGTCCCCACAAGCTTGGACCCTCAGGTGGCCTGTGCCCCTCCTGCCCCCTTCGGGCGTTCCTTGGCCTGGCCCTGCTTCCTGCTCCCACTGTGACTGCCTGGCGATGGCCTGCGAGAGAACAGCCAGCCTGCAGAGCTGGAGCTGCCCCAGTGCCCCCAGGCACCCCCCTGACCCCCAT
This sequence comes from Chelonoidis abingdonii, assembly GCF_003597395.2. Classification (NCBI taxonomy): domain Eukaryota; kingdom Metazoa; phylum Chordata; order Testudines; family Testudinidae; genus Chelonoidis; species Chelonoidis abingdonii. The sequence continues at coordinate 36,703,599 of NC_133775.1, read as the reverse complement.
CCCCCGCCACAGCCCCATGACCCCCAGCTCGCCAGCCACAGTCCCTACCGAGCTGGAAACCCCCCTCCGACCCCATCCCCCCCCAGAGCCCTGACCCCAGCCTCCGCAAGCCCAGGTTCCCTCTGAACTGCGCAAACCCCACACCTCACCCCATCCCCCGCCAGCCCTGACCCCCACTCCGAGGCCCAGGTCCCTTCTGAGCTGGAAACCCCCTCACCCCCATCCTCCTCCCCACAGGCCCTGACCCCCAGCTGAGAGAATACGTGACTCCCTAACCACCAGGTTATTGCTCTTCGACAATACCTCTTGAACTCTCTCAGTTTTCAGGTCGCCAGTGGTAAGTGAATTGCTTCTCGGAGCTTCAAGTGATAAAAACATACATGCGCAACATCAATGTTAGCAACAAAGACTTGTTGGGCTACCTACCTTTTCACTAGAACATGACATTGCTCACAGCATTGACTTGGAGGAACTTGTTTCTAAATTTGCTAAGCTTAAAGCACGGAAACATAAATTCTAAATTATAACATGTTACTCTGTGACCGTGTATTGTGTATAATGTATGTGATGGGCGGGGGGGGAGAAAGATGGAAGTTTCGCCTAGGGCGCAAAATATCCTTGCACCGGCCCTGCCAGCAGCAATTACTAATCCAGCCATGGTTTATTTCAATTCAGCAAAAATAGCAGCTTCTTCATTATTCCATCTACTATTTAAAATTATAGAAAGACACAGCAGGTTAGTGAAAATATGAGTGTAGATTGTAGAATTTCATATAAGAGACTGAAGAGTGCTGAAGCCTAAGGGAGCAACCAGCTCTCATTATGAAGAGCCATCACAAAGCAGTGAAAGAGATGCCCCTCCTTAGGAAGTTGTAAATTGTCTGAGAATTATCATTCAGCAAGCACCCTTCCAGAAAGTTAGAAGCATAGTATCTATATTCAAGAGCTTTCTGGCTCAGTGAGAGTATTGTAGCCTAATCTATATTGATTAGAACTTAACATGTTGTAGTCCAAGGGGATCAATCGCAGACTGGCTATAGTACCAAAATTACATGAATCAAACCTATGGGCTACACAGAGGAGATAACAGGCTTCAAAAATACTAACTTCATTACCACAATAAGCAAAAAATATACCTGCTGCTACATAAAAAAGGAGAGAATGATAATACACAATGTCTAGCAATGGCATTATACACGCAGTCTGTGGTGGGGAACCTGAAGTGAGAGGTGAAGCAGTCACAGATGTCAGGCATTCTTCATCCTGACATTCCCTACAGATCTGAGCTGGGAAGGCCCTTGCATGTAGGGTCATGTGAAATGCCCCTTATGATTTATACATATTCATGATCACTTCAACCTCCTTTTCTTATCTAAGCTTACAATCCCTACTAGCCGTGGGGTCCCCCAGTTCCTATAGGTTACATGAACTCAACATTTGTACCAATCATGAAGCATATAAGTCAATTTGTTACCATCCACTATTGTGATCAATGCTTAGAGCCTATGCCTTAGCAACATTTCCAAAAATGCTTGAAAATTCTGCAAGCCCATGCTCTGCAGTGTCCCACAAGTCAGCCTATCTATCAATATGCTTAAGCTTGCAACTTAAGGTCACTTATGTCATTTAATTATACTGACATCCCCAATATGCAGGCTTTGGGGCTTACAACCTACTCATACTTTTGTTACAGCTTCATTAAAACTTCATGCTCCTATAAGCAACAGTATGAGATCCAAGTAGTAAGAATCTTTTAATTTATTATTAAATTCTGCAGATCTTATAAAATAGACAAATATGTTTCACTATACTGAAGAATTACAGCATGATCATCCTGAATAGTTTTCTTCTTGCTCCTCTCAGTTTTACTGGTTATACAAATGTAGGGAAAAAAATACTGTTAAGACTACAACCTGTCTGATTTATAGGCTTCAATACTTCAGTTAATACCAATAACTTCAGGGTCAGTAGTGACTAAGGAATGTACATCTGATAATCAGTCAAGAGGACTGTGTATTTTCTTTGGAGCATACGAAATAAGTGAAGTGGTGGGCTTACAGTATTGTCATCATGTCTTATAACCAGAATCTCAGTCCTCATCCATAAATATTGGATATCAGAAGGCATCCTACTTGGTAAATTTACAATTTGTGTGTGATGCTTTAATACTCTGTCAGGCAGAGAGCGTTTCCCCCACATGGTACATCTTGTTGAAGTTTCAAACTAAGTACTCAAGGCTATGAAGAAAACAACATTTTTTTTAAATGGACATCTTATAAATAGTCACCACAGAAGAGAAGAGATTATTTAGGTCATTTTTTTCCAGGCAGGGATGGGGGTGGTGGTGAGGGAGGAGGGGGAGTAATAACTTATTCAAGAGAATACTTCCATTATGGTTAGTGATTCATTTACACATCAGGAATCCAATAAACATTCCACCACAACCAAAGACAGGACACACAATGAAAGTAAAGGATGAATGACTTACCAGAATGGAGGAATGCTTTAATAAAGGAAGAGCATCCAGCTATCATGAAAAGGAGTAAGAACACGAGCTTCTTACAAGCACTTATCACAGTAGATGCCTTTAACTGGCCAGTCAAGCCCAGAGAGGAAAGCATCTAGTTTGTTTGAGGTGCTTTTTTAGTTAAAATATTGAATCTGACTCAAGCTGGTGATGATACGGTATACAATAAACCCCAGACTGAATTACTATTTTATGATTGGGTGCTTTGAATAAGCTTGCTGTTGCCTGTACATTTTTTTCATTTTATACACACCCACTATATAAAAATCAAGCCATCCCCATTCTTTTTTCCTGGGCCCCCTTTGTGATAAACTGGCACGAGTGTCAGCCTAGCATACTTGATGTTTTTTCCTCAGTCCTTCAGTTTTGCCTTTTCTGTGATTTTTTTGTGTTGTTTTGTTTATTCTGCTGATGCAACTCACTCCATTCCCATCCTCACCCTCACTAGAAGGGTGCATCCTGCTCAGGACTGGAAAGGGATGTAATTCTGTGGGGCCACTACACATGCTAAGGAATGCAAGAGTATTGATGCAAAGCCTGAGTCAATAGGCTGCTTCTTAAATAGTATTCCTATACATATGATCAGTACCTGTACACATGTAGCTGCTGCTAAAGCTGGACGTAGAGGTGAGTAGTTTTGCCCACTGATTTACCTGCAGCAAGAAGTTTGCAGTGAAGACTCAAGCTGGATTGAGTGTCATGAAGATTCCTATCCTAGGATAGCCCCAGTTGTAGTGCCCCCCACCCCCAGCAGGCTGCAGCATGACAAGCATGCCTGCCTCAGTTTTCCCTTTCACAGTCTCCAATAAATTCACTTCAGGTTCTCTTGCTTAATGAATTTGCCTCATTGGGGTCAGCCGATTACCAAACAATTCATTGAGTACCCACCAAAAGTCCCAAACATAGTCCATTTCTCACTCCAGTACAAGCTGTAATTAAAACTCAAGACCTCTCATTCTGTGACACCCCCTGTACCATATGCCGATGCTTGGACTCTCTCAGTTCTACCTTGTCCTTTTACCAAGACAGCCACCCCAGGTTTTCTAACTGGAGTGCACCTCCATTTTTCCCAGAAGGAACCCCACAGCCTCTCTGTTGGGAGCATCCATCACTTCCTCTGGCCCACTCACAGGTCCTCTGGGTCCAGATCTCTGGCCCAGGAGATGTCAGCATTTAAACTCCTCCACTACTCCCTTTGGCACTAGCTTAGAACTAGCAACTAGCTCCTGCCACTCCTCCTCCTGCCTTCAGTCCTACTCCTTTATGCCAGGCAACAAACTTCTGTTGCTACTTTCCTGTCTTCAGTCTTCTTCAATCAACAAATGCTTCCTTCTGAGAACAGTTTTCTATTGTTCTTTCTGGGACTTCTCCAGCCTCTCCTGTTCCTCCTGACTGACCCAGCCTACACTGACTTACTAGAACGCTCCCGTACACTGGGTCTCTCCTGACTGTCCCAGGCAGCCCTGAGCTAGGGTCTCTCTCTGATGCTTTATAGCCCACAAATGCTGCCCTACTCCCTTAAGTGGCCAAATGAGAGCACCTCCTGTCAGCCAGCAGCACTGAATCTACTTCAAATATTGGGTCCAGCAACACAGTTCCCCTCCCTCTCTTTTGGCCACTGCCACCCTGAACTAACAACATATGCACACACACTTAGGGCTCGTCTACACAGGGACATCCAGGAAAGTTAATCCAAGTTAATCAAAAGTGTGAATTTGAGATGGATCAATTGAACCTTATTAAATCCTTGTGTGAACATCCTCATTTAGAATTAAAGTGGCTTTAATTCAGTTGAAATTAAACAAAATTAAGGTCACTTAAATTCTCAACAACAGTGTCCACACAGGGATTTAATGCAGTTTAACTAATCCACTTCAAATTCATACCTTTAGTTAATTTGGATTAATTTTCCTGGAGGCCCCCAGAGTAGACAGGCCCTTATTACTTCTTTCTCCTAATCTGGGAATTACATCTGTGCGAGGACTTCTGGAACATAGTATATGATTGGACTCAATAGAGGCAATCCAGTTTTCTGCAGCTACTCATTGGTCAAATGATTACATTAGTACAATATCAATGTAAAAAAATAAAAGTGGCTATTCATAATGCTCAAATACAGGCATCTGTCTTGGTCCTGATTATTTTTGTGTAAACTGTGTATTACAAAAAGGGAAAAACAGGGTATGTCAAATTCTAGACCCAGAGCTGACTTCAGTAAAGTCTAACATAACCACTCAGACAAGACAGATGGGACAAAGAGATTTTAAAAAGCTACAAATAAAAACTAAGACTGAACTTTTAAATATTCATTTTGAACTATAGAGAGCTATGGCTTCTGCATGCTACAGATGGCTCAGAGATTTAGTGCAAACAAAGGACCAATTTTTGAATACTCATAGCTGCTCAACTATAATAGCTAGAAGCTCAAAACTCCAGGGGTTTGAGATGATTCAACTAGATCCTCTTACCTGCCAAATTTCATCAAAGCAACATTGTCTTTTACTATCTTATAAGAATGAAAGAATGAATAGATTTTGGGGATGGTTTAAAGAAAACATGGACTTCCTAAGCTTGAACCAAAATTACAATATCAATAGGAAATACATGGTAAAAGGGTTCTATCCCAAATATTAAAATACAGCATAAGATGAATCATGAAAGCTCATAGATTGAAAGCATAAACAGAAATCCTTAGGAGGTTTACAAAAATTAAGCACAACAAAAATCCTGCTAGTTATAACCAGTAATTGCTGACTGATTGCCAAGTGCAGCCTAAGAGGGGGACATGTGTTTCTCTGTAGGTAGCCGGACATGACTTCATCAATCAGAGATTATCTCCCGCATAATAGTTTATGGGGGAAAAACACTAAAATCAGCTTCTGATCTGCCTTCCAGGCAGAGACAAACTGATACAAATACAACAGGAAATGGGATAAAATGCATATTACAGTGTTGCTAATGCTATAAAACATTTAGCTGGTTTGCACTATAGCAAGAGTAGCTGCTCTGGAGAAGGCTGTATAACTCTTTCCATTTAAATGTGTTTTTTGCTGCTTAGAACTTTCTCAAAATTTTGCCTTAAGAGATGGGCACTGGTTTTTTAGTTTCTATTAGAACAAAATTGAAAAATAAAATTTTGTCAGACACTATGTACATAGAAGGACAAATCACCCTGCAAAGGGGCCTAGAGATGGCTGCTGAACTGGGAATGTTCTTCAAAATGTAAAACTGTAGGACACAGAAAATAGAAGGCATCGCTGAATCAAAGCTATAATCATTACAAGCAGCAACCAGAAAATATCTTTCCAGGGCACAAGACAGGATGGTCCCAAGATGTCTCCATTCTCCTTTTCTCAAGTTATTTTCATGATCGGGGGGGTGGTGAAGAGGAGCAGGGGACTCACCATGACAGTATCTCCTCATAGCCAGGTATGGGGTGGCAGCTCTCTCCCCTTCTGGCACCCCTTACCAATAGCACTCTTGTCCTCCAGTGGTCTGCCTCTTCCCATGACTCATCCCTCCCATCCAGGTCACAATTTAAGTTCATCCATTCTCCAACTCAGCCTCTGCACACTCTTCACATCTCTCCCAGGCTTTGCAGAATTCCTCCTCATTTTATCACAGAGCGCTGCCTCTCAGGGACTTTTCCATGGAGGCCTGGCTCCTCCCTAACCACTGGCCTAGAGGCCATCTTCCCTGTAGTTCTCTTCTCCCAGGCCTGGCTTAGGAATCTCTTCCTCCCCAGTTGCCCTCTCCCTGCAGTGGTAGCCTCAAGGTGTTTCATTTGCAGAGAGAATGCAGGTTGAATTAAATCGTGCACACTATTCTGTACATCGAGCTGAGTTGCTTCCAGCCAATTCCCCACCTTCCTCACTTACCTAGTGTCCTGTCAATAACACTCCCTGTGACTCCAATTCTACTGACTAGGGTACAAGCTTTTTTCTACACTTTTCCACTACTGTTTATTTCCCCTTTAGTCCAGGTCTTTTTCTAAAGCTCAGCTTTCCTATCCTTGCCCCTCTTTCAGGGCTCAACTTCCTTTTCAAAACTTTCACCAATCATGCCCTTCTTTCAGGGCCCTCTGACCAGGAATGCACCTCTCCCTACAACCCAGCTTTCTTGTTCCTTTTCCAGCACTTCCCCTCAGGAGAGAGACTCCCATGTCCTACTTTCCCAGGGACCTCTCCCTCCTCTCTAGCCTGAAGCCCTGCACTTATATTACCCACAGCCCTACCCAGTGGGGTTTCATCTCAAATTCGTCCTGGTCCCTCCTCTAGGTGTAATTGGATGCACGTATTGAGCACTCCAGCTTCTTTTAACCCCTTAAGGCAGGGGTGGCTAACCTGTGGCTCCAGAGCCACATGCAGCTCTTCAGAAGTTAATATGTGGCTCCTTGTATAGGCACTGACTCCAGGGCTGGAGCTACAGGTGCCAACTTTCTAATGTGCCAGGGGGTGCTCACTGCTCAACCCCTGGCTCTGCCACAGGCCCCCATTCCCCTCTTCCTGACCCCTCCCCTCAGCCTGCAGTGCCCTCATTCTTCTCTTGCCCTCCCAAGCCTCCTGCATGCCACAAAATAGTTGACTGGGAGGTGTGGGGAGGGAGGGGGAGGTGCTGATTGGCAGGGCTGCCAGTGGGTGGGAGGCACTGGGAGCAGGATGAGGTAATGGATGGGGGGGTTGCTCACATATGACTGTGGCTCTTTGGCAATGTACATTGGTAAATTCTGGCTGAGGTTGGCCACCCCTGCCTTAAGGGATAGTGTGAGAGGGTTACATCCCATCACTATCACATAAATATAAATTTTGAAGTAATAATTGGTATTCCTTTTCTCTTTAATTTGTTCACCTCCAAGCACAATATAAAAAGTAGAAGAAAAGTTTACTGAATAGTATAGCATATTAATAGATTGTAAGGCAAAAAGGGGCCATTATCATCATCTAACTTCTTATATAACACATGCCAAAGAGCCTCACCCAATACTTTCTGCATCAAGCCCATAATGTCGGTTTGAGCTAGTATACATATTGTAAAACGCAATCCAGTCTTGATTTAAAGAATTCAAGTGACAGAGAATTCACCACATTCCTAGACAAATTGTTCCAATGGTTAATTACCTTGACTGTTAAAAAATGTAACTTATTTCTAGCCTGAATTTTTCTAGCTTCAGCTTCCAGTCATCAGTTCTTGTTATGCCTTTCAATGCTAGATTAAAGAGTCATCTACTATCAAAAATCTCTTCCCCATATAGGTACTTGTATACCTTGATCAAGCCACCCCTAAACCTTCTCTTGGATAAATTAAATAGATTCAGTATCTTTAGTCTCACTATAAGGCATGTTTTCCAGACCTCAAATAATTCTGTAGCTCTGTTCTGAACTCCATTCAATATTTCAGTATCGTTTTTGAAGTGAGGACACCAAAACTGGACAAAGTATTCCATTAATATGGAATACAGAGGTAACAGTACCTCATAACTCCCCTATTTGGTATTGATATCTCCCACTTTATACATCCAAGGATAATGTTTGCTCTTTTAGGCTACATCTATATTTGCAGGGGGAGGGGAAGTGAAAGGAGACATGTCTATCAACAGTAACGTTTGCCCAATTCTCAGGGAATTTGTCTAGGTTTTTTGTTCATTTATTCCTCTCATGGACTGTTTAAACTCTATGTTCATTGTATGTCTCTAAATAAAAGTTTGTGTGTGCACCTTGCTTTCTGAGTAAGACCAAAATTATATTTCCCATGTGTTTGGGATGAGTCAGCAGGATCCACAGCACACGACTGATTTCTGTAAATGTGCAGTGCCAAAGAAATGCAGTGAATACTGTTTCTCCCCCCCGCTCCATGTCCCATTCCTATCCCATCTATGAATTTCCTACTAAAACCAGGGTTCATGACAATGAACTAAGCTGTGGAATAGCTATTGATGTCTGAAGCACCAGAATGAAAAATCAGAAGAGAAGTTAACTGAAGTGTCTTTATAGCTCTGTTAACAACTTAATTGACAATACAGAAAAAGGAAACAGATATTAAGAATGAAGATAAATGTCACTGAACAGTGCTTTTACAATCCCTCCTCCCTCATCCCCACTACATAGTCACCATTTGCAACCCTGGGAGTACTCCTGCCATGGGAGTCATCTTTGTGCATAGCATCTGATAAGCATTGTGAGCAAGGTATGTGTGAAGCCCCTACCAAAACCTTAAAGAATTATTTTTAAATTACTTTAACAATGCTTAAGTATTCCCCAAAAGCACCCTGAAACACAGCTGTTAACATATAATAGAAACACGGCTCATTGATGATATTAAAGTGCATATTAACAGTCTGCAGCACAAAACCACAGCCAAAAGGTGTTAACCTCAAGAGCCCTCACTCAGTAGTCTGTCTGCTTTCAGTTAGTACATTAACATTGGCTTCAGAGAATTAAAACACATGGAGGCATGTTGCAATGCTCTATTGAGCTTTTCCAGGCAGGAACATAGTATCACAATTGTATCCACTGGCACAATCCCAAGTCACCTTCTGGTTCCACACTTCTGATTCACAATGTGCAAGCAAATTACATCACAGATTTCCTGGATCACCAGGAAACAAGAGCAATGTGCACGTGGGTAGGATCCAGTTGGCTACATGCTTTGAAACTCAGATCTGTCCTATGCCCACTTGCTGTGGACATGTTCCCCTTTAGTTTCACATATGTTGTGCAAGACACACCATGCCATGATAATGTGAACCATGCTGGCTACAGTAGCATTAAGATGGGTCCACAGGCATCAACAAGCTTTCATACACTCCACCATCTTTCTACAGCTACTCAGTTTATAGTTGAATTCCTTTTTTCTTGAGCTGGCAATGTCAGAGTACAGCTTCCTAATCCATGTTTGGAGTGTTTATGTAGGGTTCCCCAAAATAACTGAGGGAGAGTAACACCACACAGAGCCATATCGTTTTATTTGACATAACTGATTAAAAGAGTTTTAAACTAGGAATTCAGGGGATCTGATTGGGAGATTAAGCTGGAGGAAAATCAAGTAAGAAGATACAGCAATGGAGAAAGCAACGGAACAGAGGGCAAGAGAATGGATATCAAGAGGAAAGAAAGTGCCAGTAACAATAATTAACAGTCAGGCAGGTAATGCTGGGAGTAGGATGACTGTAGCTAATCAGGCGAGGAATCTGGGCGAAGCCAAGCAGAAACAACTAAGATATCTGTATACCAATACAAGGATCCTGGGTAACAAAATGGAGGAATTAGAATGACTGGTGCAGGCAGTGAAGCCAGATATTATAGGGATAATACAAATATGGTTGAAGAGTAGTCATGACTAAAGCACAGGTACTGAACGGTCTGTGTTGTTCAGGAAAGACAGAAATAAAGATAAAAGGTGGTGGAGCAGCATTGTGTATTAATGAAGAAGTAGACTGTAAAGCAATTATAATTGATGGAATGGATAAATTAGAGTCAAAAATTACTTTGGGGAAGAAAGTTAACAGAAGCTCCTCTGGAATAGTGTTTGGGGTATACTACAGACCCCCAGAATTCAATTTGGATATGGATAGAGACCTCTAGTATTTTTAATGAAATAAATACAACTGGGAAATGTACAATTACAAATGTACAAGACTTTAATTTTCCAGATATAGATTGGACAAGTGCTACTAATAATGGTAGGGCCCAAATAATTCTAGATGTGATAACTGGCAGGTTTCTTCACCAAATACTCACCAAACCAACAAGACGGGATGCCATTTTAGATTTAGTATTGGTAAGTAGCGAAGACTTCATAGAAGAACTGGTTGTAGAGGATAGCCTTCGTTTGAGTGACCATGAGCTAATTCAGTTTAAATAAATGGAAAGATAAATAATAATAGGCCTTCAACTTGATTTCAAAAGGGCAAACTTTAAAAAAATTAAGGGAATTAGTTAGGGGAGTAGACCGGACTGAAGAACTCTAGAATCTGAATGTAGAGGAGACTTGGAATTACTTTAAGTCAAAGTAGCAGAAGCTAGCTGAAGCCTGTATCCCAAGCAAGGGAAAAAAATTCATAGAGAAGGGTTGGAGACAAAACTGGACTAGGAAGCATCTCAAACAGGTTAGTAAGAGAAAGGCAGAAAGGCCACAAGGAATGGAAGATGGGAAGGATCGGCATGGAAAGCTACCTCTTGGAGGTCAGAAAATGTAGAAATAAAGTGAGAACTGCCAAAAGCCAAGCAGAGCTGGACGCTGCAAAGGAAATTTAAACAAATAATAAAAGGTTCTATAGCCATAGAAATAAAGAAAATAAGGGAAGAAGAAGTGGTACCGCTAAGCATTGAGATAGGATGGAGATTAAAGATAATCTAGGTATAGCCCAACACTAAAAGAATACTTGCCTCAGTTTTTAATAAGGATTTTTACTGAGAAGGGGGTAAAAGCAAGGTGGCTAATGGAAATAGGATACAGAAAATTAACACATTGGAGTGGAAGTCAAACAGGTTAATGGGAACAAATTGGGGGCCTGGATAATCTCTATCCAAAAATATTAAAGGAACTGGCACATAGAATTGCAAGCCCAATAGCAAGGAATTTTAATGAATCCATAAACTTAGGAGTCATATCCATGATTAGAGAATTGCTAATTAGTTCCTGTGGTAATCTAGCCTCCCACTCCCAGACCTGAACTTTAGCGTCCACAATCTGGTCCTGTCCCAAACCTGGACTTTTGCGTCCAAAAGTCTGGGGGCTTACCTGAAACTCCCCCAAGCTCACTACCAGCTTGGGTATTCTCGCTGCCACCAGGTCAGGTATTTAATTGAGAGAGCCTGACCTCCCCCTTTCCTCTCTCTGGTGTCCCCAACTCTTCCTTTGGGGGACCCCCCAAAGACCCAGAGCCCTGGGTCTCTCTCTCTCTCTCTTCTCCCAGCTTCCCCCCCCTTTCCTGGGTTAGCCGGTGCAATGCTACACTTCGCTCCTTGAAATCAACCGGAGAAGCAATCTAGCTTCCCCGAGGCTAGGTATTGACCTAGTCAGCTCACACAAGAAATTCCCCCTCCCTTTGTCCTATAGCCTTTCCCGCCCTTGGGACAATAGGGAGATGAGGCACCGAGTTTGGGCGTTTCCCTCCCCCCTCTGCCTCACTAGAAAAGAAACTTTCACCAGGTTTAAAAAGAAAACTTTATAGAAAAAAAAAGAAAGAAAATACAAAACAATAATCTTGCATTAAGAAACTCAATACAGGCTCTTGCTTATAAGAAAATATGAAGAAACAGTCTGATTTAAAAGATAGCCCGATTAAACCAGTCCAACCAATCCACATACATGTAAATACAACCCACAGCTCCTCATAGCCGAATTGCTTGGGGTTTCTTTGTACTCACAGATGTGTAGGAGACACTTGGAGATAAGATGCAGTTAGGAGGAAGCTTGTTAACTCACAGCCGAGAAAACAACAAAAGACACAGCCATCCACATCTATTCGTACAACCCAAAGCTCCTCATAGCCGACTTGCTTTGGGGGTTCCTTTGTACTCACAGACTTTTGGTATAATATTTGAAATAAGAAGGAGTTAGGAGGAAACCTTGTTTACTCACAGCCGAGAAAACAAAAAAGACCCCGAGTATACAAATTCCCGCCCCTGACTTTAAACAATCCAGTTCTCTGATTGGTCCTCTGGTCAGGTGTTTGGTTACCCTTTCCAGGTAAAAGAAACTTAACCCTTACCTTACCTATCTAGTTATGACAGTTCCTATTTTTAAAAAAGGTGAGGGGAAGTGATCGAGGAAACTACAGGCCCATTAGTTTGACCTCAATTGTATGAAAGGTCTTGGAACAAATTTTGAAAGAGAAAGTAGTTATGGACATAGAGGTAAATGGTAATCAGGATAAAATACAACATAGTTTTACAAATGGTAGGTCATGCCAGACCAGCCTGATCTCTTTCTTTGAGAAGATAACTGATATTTTAAACAAAGGAAATGCTGTAGAACTAATCTACTTGGATTTCAGTAAGGCATTTAATACAATTCCAAAAGGGAAATTATTACTTACATTGGAGAAGATGGGAATTAATATGAGAATTGAAACATGGATGAGGAATTGGTTAAAGCGGCGACTACAATGGGTCATATTGAAAGGTAAACTGTCAGGTTTCAGGGAGAATACTAGTGGAGTTCCTGAAGGACAAGTCATGAGACCAATCTTAGCATTTTTTTTTGGAACCTTGGCACAAGAAGTAGGAGTGTGCTAATAAAATTTGCAGATGACACAAAGTTGGAAGGTATTACCAATATGGAGGACTGGAATATCATACAAGAAGATCTGGAGGACCTTAAAAACTGGAGTAATATAAATGGGATGAAATTTAATAGTTCAAAGTGCAAGGTCATGCAGTTGGGGATTAACAAGAATTTTTACTTTAATCTGGGGACCTATCAGTTGGCAGTGACAGAGAAGGAGAAAGACCAGGGTGTATTGGTTGATCACAGAATAACTATGAGCCACTAATGTGATGTGGCTGTGAAAAAGTCTAATGCTAACCTAGGATACATCAGGTGATGTATTTCCAGTAGAAGTAGGGAAGTGTTATTCCCATTATACAATGCACTGGTGAGACCTCATTTGGAATACTGTGTGCAATTCTGGTCTCTCACGTTTAAGATGAATTCAAACTGGAACAGATGCAGAGAAGGGCTAGTGGGATAATCAGAGGAATGGAAAGTCTATGTTATGAGAGATGACTCAAGGAGCTTGGCTAGTCAAACGCTATGGGGAGAGATGATAGCTTCCTATAAATACATCAGAATGATAAATACCAGGGAGAGAGAGTTATTTAAGTTAAGCACCAATGCTGGCACAGGAACAAATGTATAGAAACTAGCCATCAGTAAGTTCAGACTTGAAGTTAGATGAAAGTTTCTAACCATCACAAGAACAAAGTTCTGGAATAGCCTTCCCAGAGGAGCGAAAAACAGAACTGACTTCAGGACTTAGCTTGATAAGTTTATGGAGGAGGAATGGTATGATGAGACTGCTTACAATGGCATGTGGCCCATCTGTGATTCCTAGCCGCAAAAATCCCCAGTGTCCAGAGATGGGACATTAGATGCGGAGGAGCTCTGAGTTACCTAGGAAAGAACTCTCTGTAGTGTCTGGCTGGTGGGTCTTGATCACATGCATAGGATCTAACTGATCACCATATCTGGGTGTCAGGAAGGAATTTTCCCCTGGATCAGATTGGCAAAGACCCAGGTGGGAGGGGGGAAATGCTGGTGCCTTCCTCTACAGCAGAGGTAGGCAACCTATGGCACAGGTGCCGAAGGCAGCACGCGAGCTGGTTTTCAGTGGCACTCGCATTGCCCAGGTCCTGGCCACCGGCCCGGGGGGTTCTATATTTTAATTTAATTTTAAATGAAGCTTCTTAAACATTTTAAAAACCTTATTTAACTTTACATACAATAATCATTTAGTTATATATTATAGACATAGAAAGAGACCTTCTAAAAATGTTAAAATGTATTACTGGCAAGCGAAACCTTAAATTAGAGGTTGAAGACTCGGCACACCACTTCTGAAAGGTTGCCGACCCGTGCTCTACAGCAGGGGGCAAGGGTCACTTAACCAGTGAAAATAGTGGAGTCTCTGTAACTTGAAGTTTTTAAAACCTGATTTGAGGACTTCAGTAACTCAGCCAGGGGTTAGGGTTTTATTACAGGATGGGATGGGTTAGGCTGTGTGGCCAACAATGTGCAGGAAGTCAGACTAGATGATCACGATGGTCCCTTTGGCCTCAAAGTCTGTGAGTATATGACAATCCACAGAGACCTTGCCTATTAGTCCTTCACAAATATAAAATGTAATTTTAAACTTCACTTCGTCATGGTAATAGACTATAAGCTATCTTCCTAAAACCTACAGATTCATTGATCTCAGCCTAGAACGGCGCACCCTGACTTACTCACCTCCTTGTGACTCACTGCACTATGCCCCATCCTTTTCAACACATAAATTCTAATTATTTTTTTAAAATCCTTTACTACAACACTGATAAAAATGATTACTACACTCATAGCACACAAATGTGAAAATCTATAGGAACAGGAGCTTAATTTTCAAAGTGCTGTTTTTTCCCCAAGAAAATGTGTGTTGTCTGGAGAATCCAGCAATAGTCACCAGTATTTTTCCAAGAATAATTCTCCCTAAATCCTCAGCTGCTAGAGCACTGTGTCATGCATTCTACTGAATTTTTCATCAATTGTATTGTGACTATCTTAACCCATGGCCTTAAAAAGGCCTCGATGCTTGAGTAATTCCACAAAAGTTTGAACATTTATCCAAATGGATGAACATCCCACATAAAGTCCCTTACGAAAGGTTCTCCTTCCTACGGTTGTCTTCTTGAGAGAGGCTCAGTGATTTGCTACAGGTTTGTTCTTGCAGAGGACAACAGACTTATTTTCCCAGCTCCAACATTTTCTGGGGCAGCTTTCCTTCCTTGGGTACATCATAGGACATCTCCCCTTTTTCTCTTTTTCCCTGCCTTGCTGTGGTCGGAGAGGCAAGAGGCTTCTGTCTTTCCTGGCTGGGAAAATGCACATACTCGCCATCCCCTTCTTGCCCAGAGTGACTGCCAGTCCTATATTTTAAGGGAGATCGTTAGAACTGCAAACCCCGAACATTCAAAAATCATGAGATTGGCTTAAAAATCATGAGATTTACACAATAAAAATATGGGTCTTTTTTTATTTGCCTTCTGTTCCTATCAAATTCAGGGTGCTTAAATGCTTTTCTCTCCAACCATGAGGGCCAGAAGCTTTTTTTTTTAAATGAAAGCAGAAATTTTCATGTATTAATGTTAAAGCTGGAGATGAACTAAAAAACCCCCTAATATAACATGACTTGCAATCAAATAAGTTGACCATGCTACATCCCTGATTCAGTGCCTAATGTCCTGCATTCTCTATCAACAGAAGAGGTCTTTCGCCTCTCATCAATGAACTATTCACACGACAACACCCTGTCATATATGGCATACATAATACACACTGCGCACACACGCACGAGCACACACACACACAAATATAGTTATGTTGTATAGTTATACAGCAGTTGCAAATAGCTCAGTGGTTTGAACATTGGCCTACTAAACCCAGGATTGTGATTCAATCCTTGAGGGGGCCATTTAGGGATCTGGGCAAAAATCTGTCTGGGGATTGGGCCTGCTTCGAGCAGGGGGTTGGACTGATGACCTCCTCAAGTCTTGTCGCATCCTGGATATTCTGTGAGTCAAAGGGTACCCAAAGTACATGCCCAATTCCACAATCTAAGTTTTTAGTTTTAGTAAGGATTTCAGAATAGGGCTCATGCTATACAAAGTGCTTTGGGATCTTTGGGTTATTATATAAATACAACATTATTATTAATTTATTATTATCATTATTATATGCATACAATACAAATCACTTGATTTTCATACCTCTTTCATTCAGTTCCCTTCCACAAACGTGGCTGCCTCTCCTCTCATGAAAATAAATAAGCCAGAGGCAACTTCTGCAGCCTACTCTACTGTTCCAATTCCCTGGCCTATGAAAAATATCTACGCTGCAGTATATTTTTGTGCACGATTTTACATTTAATGCCTCCCTCTGGAATTTGGGATGTTGAGGGAAAGAAGCAATGCAAAATCAAACCACTAGCTCCAGTTATTGATATACTGTATCACTCATTCTAGGGAACCAACACAGCAACTATGGCCTTACTTCCTAAATTTCATTAATAAAATTAAACTGCATTCTTACAAAATATACTTTAAAAGAATTTATATTTTAATTTGCAACTTTAAATGTGAGTGTGTTCTAACTCACAGCTATACATTCTATAAAGATAATTTCACATGGAAAGACAGAGAAACTTTTAAAAACATTTTCTCTTGAATGTGTGCCTGAATTCATTTACAACTGTTGCTGCTTTAAACACTTCAGGCAGAATAAATGGATGGCACTAAACAGCTTAGCTGCAATTATTATGGAATGTCTGAGGTATAATTTCCCCTGCGGTTTTGTTAGGCGTACAAAATTCATAATTCTGATTTGTGGCAGGTACTTATTACCCATCACAGGTGGGGATATGCAAATATTATTCTAGTAGGGGTGAACAGCCTTTATTTCAGTATTCAGCTATTAACGAGATTTGTGAGTCTGGTACTCTGGGGCCATTTAATTAATTAGATGGTACAGATAAAATATAAATTGTTTTGTAGGCTACAAAATTCCAGTTCTAGGAGATGTAAAATATGGTTAAATGAACTTTAGTATGGACTGATTCGTTGTTTCTTGCATAGCTCACAGTAAATGTAAATTCTGTTCACTTTTTCTCTATAATAATCCTACTCAGAATCCTTGTATTGTCAGGGATTCTGTAAAAGAGATGTTATTTACTTGTCAATACTATTAGAAGTGCCAATCAATCACTATCATCACATAAAAACTACAAATGTATACTGTACATGACAATTATGTGCATGTTCACCTATGTAAAATCAATGTATGCATGCTTTCCATTTTATGGTCTTACAATGAACATACATTATAAAGACTTCCGGGTATTGCGGAATATTTTCTTCCCAGTTCTGACATTTTTATTCTGAAGAAGCTACTATTCTGCAGCAAATAAATTAAGCTCACAATGGGGTGGAATCAAGAATATAGTTTTGGCATTTAGCTTTTCAAGCGGTGCTATGTTCCACCCTTTAAAATTCCTTTCCTAATCGTGAGCTACGTCTGGTGGGTTTCTGAAAAGACGTTTAAGCACTGGAGATGAAAACAGCTTATTCTCTAAAGTGATACCTACAGTGGTCACAATAAGAGTCAGCATTTAACAAGAGTTACCACACAGTCCAGGGTGAGAAACTACAGCTATTTTCCTATTCCTAGCATGGGGGAAATGCAATGTCTCAAACACCAGAGTGACGAAGTTGACAAATGTTGACATTTAAAGGCAAACATTGTACAGTATATTAGATTAAAATTATAGGTGCAATACTACAGTCCACAATTATACTACTCTAAAACTTCAAATGAAAACCGGTTACTCTCACTAAAATACCTGTGCAATCAACACATTTGTTGAACACATTTTGAGGTCTCTGCCAGCAGACTGTATGTTATCAGCTCTAATGCAAATTATTTTTACACTGCTACTTTGCCAACCACTGGTCGCTATAGTACTGTAAGTAAATGTCACAGCTTTGTGTCTACTGGGTTTTTACTGACAAGTATGATAGAAGCTGTATAAAATGAACAACAATATAAAAAATCAACAAGTAGTGTTGATTTTCCACTAGAAAGCTAAAACTAGCAAGAGGACAAATTATATTCCAAATGCAATGTCTTAAACCATGCTATATATTTTGTGCAGTGCATCTCGAACACACGCAAGTTTCAAATAACATATACATCAGGAATTATTAAACTAGTTTCTCATACTAACGGAAAATTACCATTTTACACAAGAACACAAGGTAGACAGCCTTTCGCTAGCATAGTTATCACAGCAAACAGTCATTTTCACAAATATACATCTTAATACCTGCCCACACACACATGTATATATGCAGTGGGTCTATACAGTGGGAACACCAGCCCTCTTCTCTTGGAGATTCCTGAGGCAGCACAATCTCTACGTAAAAAGGTGCCAGAATTCATTTCTACCTGAGGAATAAATGTACCCTTGAAACAGGTGAACAACATTATCAGGCATTGGCTGGTTTGATCACTCTGCTAGATTAATAGTGCTGAAGCAGTTACCAAACTGTATTCACTGTATTCTCCCAGCAGTGCACTTAGAACCAAACCATGCATTCATATACACTCACAGTTCCTTTTGGCCTGAAGTTCATATTAGTAATGCACACGGATCTGAGAGTAGAATTAGGGATAATATCTTCCCCTGCCTACCTCAAACACATACAGACTGAGTGCAGATCTCCCAAGCAGCATGGCCCTGGAAGAGCTACCAGTGTCTAGGACATCATCTACTCAGGACTAATAGTCTATGTAGAGCAGGAAGTAGCATGGGCAGGGTTTCTGGCACAGGACCAATGCCCATGGGAATGCACAGAGAAGAGCCAGCAGATTACAAACTATATTGGGGTCTGCCATGCTGCCTATGTCTGGGGCCCTGCCACCAAACCTTCTTGGACATCTGAAAGCTCTGGAGAGGTTATGGATACAAATACATCGTAAGTGCCACTGCTTTAAGAGGGGAACATGCTGCATAGACTGAATGTCAGTTTCACCACTTACTTACCTCTCCCACTGGCACCTCCTATGTCTGCTGCATGACACAGAGTTCCTACATAGCTGCTACAAAGGAAAAGAAGTTATTATGCAGTCAGATGGAAATATATTACCAGAGGTGCAAGTAGAAATTATTTCTTGCAGGTACTGCACTCATAGGAGGGATATAGGGGGAGGGGACACTCTCCCCATCCCCTCTGACACCTCCCTTTGTATATAGGAACATCAACATGCTTAACTACTCACTTTCCCCCACATATGTAGTATTGAGTCTGTTTATATGGAATATGGGAGTTGGGTGAAGAGCCATTTCAGCATATGTATGACTTATTAAAAGACAAATTTTAAGGAGAACTGTATTCTAAACTGCTTTATGATATTGTACCCAAACATTGTATTTCAATGGGGATTCAACTTCCTTTATAGGAACAGACTCCTGAAACTCTTACTAGATTACAAAAGTAGTCCATAGTCATGCAAATAGTCCCATTGTCTTCAATGGGATTGATCAAATGTTTAAGGGTTTACAGGATTAGGTTCCAAGTCTGTAAATTGTTCTGGATGAAACTGACAATGCCTGAGCTGTCAGATCAGAAGGAGCTTCATTCAAATAAAGGTGGGCAAATGTGTGATAAATCTTAGCTCCCTTGCTAAGATGAGGAACATATTTTCAGAAAAGTTCATGGCAGATTCCTGAGGCAGTTGGTTTAAGACTGATAGTGCCTGGCATTATAATCTTCACTTCTAGTTCTCTCACCCACAAAACTGGAAAATGGGGCATTTGTTTTCTTTGTTTTGCTGTTCCAGTTCCAGTTAACATAATGCATGTTAGACTAGTTTGGCTGCAAAGAATTCTAAGTACGCTGGGGACAACTCTTGATTCACATCAGGCTGCAGAACTGGGCTGACATGAGAATCCAAACATGCTCTGGTCAGTGTAAGCAGAGGCATTTCTCTAATAATAAGGACTTGATGTGATGTAGTATGGATGTCATGGATATTCAGACCAATGGGGAGAAACAGAATCAAAAACACTGTTTAAACATCTTCCATTCCTCCCCGCCTTCCCCTCTTGAGGACTCCTGACCAATGTAACAACACTATACTTATGCTATCAAACTTGTACTGTACTATTAAAGCCATATAAAGCCATACAAAGAATGAATGTCCTCCCTAGCTGCATTCTGCTCCTTTAAAGAGCAGAGTGCAGCCCCTCTGGGGCGGGGACTAGCCCCAAGCCTGTCCTGTACCCCGTACCCACTGCAAATCTTTTGCCAGTACTGCTTACTAGAGGGTACCGCCTCTTTGTACCCCTGCATATTACTTACCTAGTGGATAGAAAGATGGATAGATTTTCGGGTAGTGATCAACAGCTCCATGTCTAGTTGGCAGCCAGTATCAAGTGGAGTGCCCCAAGGGTTGGTCCTGGGGCCGGTTTTGTTCAATATTTTCATTAATGATCAGGAGGATGGTGTGGACTGCACTGTCAGCAAGTTTGCAGATGACGCTAAAGTGGGAGGAGTGGTAGATACACTGGAGGGTAGAGATAGGATACAGAGGGACCTAGACAAATTAGATGATTGGGCCAAAAGAAACCTGATGAGATTCAACATGGACAAGTGCAGAGTCCTGCACTTAGGAGGGAAGAATCCCACGCACTGCTACAAACTAGGGACAGAATGGCTCGGCAGTAGTTCTGCAGAAAAGGACCTCGGGGTTACAGTGGACGAGGAGCAGTATATGAGTCAACAGTGTGTCCTTGTTGCCAAGAAGGCTAATGGGATTTTAGGCTGTATAAGTAGGGGCACTGCCAGCAGATGAAGGGACGTGATCATTCCCCCTCTATTCGGCATTGGTGAGGCCTCATCTGAGTACTGTGTCCTTTTGGGCCCCATACTACAAGGAGGATGTGGAAAAATGGAAACAGTCCTGTGGAGGGCAAGAAAAATGATTAGGGGGCTGGAACACATGACTTATGAGGAGAGGCTGAGGGAACTGGGATTGTTTAGTCTGCAGAGGTGAAGAATGAGGGGGGATTTGATAACTGCTTTCAACTACCTGAAAGGGGGATCTAGACTGTTCTCAGTGGCACCAGATGACAGAACAAGGAGTAATAGTCTCAAGTTGCAGTGGGGGAGGTTTAGGTTGGATATTAGGAAAAACTTTTTCACTAGGAGGGTGGTGAAGCACTGGAATGGGTTACCTAGGAAGGTGGGTGAATCCCCTTCCTTAGAGGTTTTTAAAATCTGGCTTGACAAAGCCCTGGCTGGGATGATTTAGTTGGTGTTGGTCCTGCTTTGAGCAAGGGGTTGGACTAGATGACCTCCTCAGGTCCCTTCCAACCCTGATATTCTATGATTCTATGACCTTTTCTTCCTTTGCAGGCACCCCCAATCTCATCCTCCTCGGCAAGACTGGAGACGTTCTGCTTCCTCCATTCATCACAGGTAGAGAGGAACATATGGACCTTGATCATTAGTATTTAATTATAGTATAAAAGAAATATTAGAGACAGGAAAATTCACTAGATGAATTTATTTTTTTCTAGTCTCTTTTCTAATATTTTTGCTGTAAAGTGTGGTCCCAAGAAGGCATGGTAAGAGACTGGTCTTTGTTTCCTGGCCCTAACTGCATAAAATTGGTCTGGTTTACAAAAGGTTACTATCCCATCACATGACATGGATCAGACTCTACTAACTCCAGTTCCAAATATATTAAGAAAACCTGATTTTTACTTTCCTTCATGAGCCTTATTTTGTCTCATTCATACACACACTCACCAAAATGAACTTAATCTGCCTGAAATATTACATGAATGATATTAGGTCAGGGTAACTTTTTCTTGAAATTTTGATATTTGAGAGGTTAGATGATTTTTAAAAATGAGATGATTTGACTTTACTATTTAAGACTCTTTCCTAATTCTTTTGGCTCATCATAATTCCAAAGTGGCATGATCTACAAATCCCACATTGGAGTTAATCTTTTTTGTTTTTATGAGAACTGTGGCTTTTGACCACATCAGAATTAGTTATTACAAGTAACGAATGGGCTGTGTGGAGTCCTTAACTAAGCATGACAGATCTTACGGAGTTTAGCGAGTGCATCCCAGCACAATGGAAGCACCCCAAACACTGCATAAATACCATGTATTACATAATCCTCCTGTTACAAATCCGCACTTCAAATGTATTTTTATGCTCCACAGCCCCAGGATGAGTCATCACCACCAAGCATGATTTAGCATTATCCAGAGGTTAAATTCCACTAGAAGTAGGAAAGTCACCCTACACCTCTCACCAGTCTAGCAGTGGACTTTGATCAAGGGATTATCAAGAGCTTTGCAGCACATTACTGTGAAATGATTTTTCACAAATATTTCCAAGACTGCATGTTGCACCTTACCAAAATATTGCAAAACACTATCCAGAGTAGAGCCCATGACTTCAAAAGGAAACAACATTTGGAGAATAGATTCCTACTAGTGTCACATCTTTTCAAGGATGCTTTTTCCGTGTCTGTTGGCAGACTACCACCCAACCACTTGACTGTTCACTCTATGGAAAACTTTTTGTTAATGTTTATCCTAAAATTTTCTTGACTTTGCACCAGAATCCTTTTTTTTCTTTCACATTGTTAGTACCTTCAAGGTACTAACAACCTTTTCTTTTCTAGACTTTATACATCTATATTTGTTCCTTATGTATTCTCTCTATAAAATTTGGCATCATCATGGTATCATTTCTGTTGTCCATGTAGTACTTTTCCTCTCTCTTTCCTAAAGACTGGGGAACAAAAATGTGTGTCAGTGCACTGATGCCCATCTACTGAGGTTGGGTATTTCTAAACGTATGTATCAGAATTGTATCTAAATGGTGGAAGCAGTTTGCTACCCTACTATCCTACACATTCTGTGTATGATCCCCTGGACTTCTCTGGTATTACTGCCATGAATAAGGCTTCAGGATCAGAGTCCTGGGGTCAACCTACAGTAAGTAGTCCAAGGAGTCAACAGTTCTTCACTGGAAATCTTGGAACTTCCTGTGAACCTTTTCTCTAATAATTTTTTTAAAGGAAACAAAAAAGTTATCATCCCCTTTGTTTCATGAGAATTTATAGTAATGCTGATCTGCATTTATTATTCTCTATGCTGGTCCCCTTCCAACAGTATTCCTGAAGCCCTACTAGAGAGGCGACTACATTTTATTTATATGATATGTGTAAAAACCTGCAAGGAATAGTACAGACACCTTCTGCATCCTCCAACTTCATCCCTTAAACATTTAATGTATCCCTTATGCTTGAAACAGAGGATTTTACTTTATTTTTCATCACGAATCATGTTGGAAGCACGATTTTCATCATTTTCTCTCTTGCTCTATAAAACCCTCTCCCCCAACAATCAAAATCCTTCCCACCTCACTCCCCCCTCATCTCCAATATCTCTTTCACAGCACATGCTTCTGTAAGCGAAGAGGACAGAGGCAGATGGGGCAGAATTCTATTTGCTTTTGTTCTGTTTTCTCTTATTACCTTATAAAAAGCTTATACTTTTCTCCCAGCATAGAGGCGGTACAGAATATTGTTGGAGCAGGCCAGGTTTAGTATTTAACAATACCACATCGCCACCCCCGGAATATAGGCTATTTTTAGTGTACCTTTCAGGGAACTCCACATAGCATCTTCTGCGCCATGAATTATGTCCTGGAATGATGTCGGGATCTCAGTAAACAGAGTACTTCAAGGCCTAATATTTTGCACTCTGTGTGCAACTCTTGATCAATAATATCCTATACTGTGTATCCCATTCCAATAAGAACGTGCTTCAGTTATAGCCTTAGGAGTAGGTCTTGTCAGGAGCAACATTCACTTTCCTGAACAGCAAATGAACTGAATTAAAGATTGGAAGATGTTATTTCTTTTCAGTACCAGCTTGGCATTGCTTCCCCTGTTGCTGAGACCCTTAACTATGCAACTGTCTCTGTCATAAGCATAAATCCCAATTCTGAACCTTAGCGTCCAAAATGTGGGTGCCTAGCATAAATCCTCTAAGCTCAATTACCAGCTTAGATCTGATAGCGCTGCCACCAGCCAGATTTCCAGTCTCTGGCACCCTTTGGTCTCCCCAAACCTTCCCTGGGGGACCCCAAGACTCAGATGCCCTGAGTCTCACAATAAAGGGAAATAACCCACTTCCCTTCCCCTTCTTTACCTCCCCCAGATTTTCCCGCCCTGGGTACACTAGGAGATTTCCCTGCTTCAGTTCCTTGAAACACAAAACAGAGAGGACAATTTACCTTCCTCCCTCCTTCTTTTCCCTCCCACCAATTCCCTGGTGAGCTGCAGGCTCAATCCCCTTGAGTCCCCACTAGAAAAAAAAATCAAACAGGTCTTCTAAAAGAAAGCTTTATATAAAAAGAAAGAAAAGACATAAAAAATGTTCTCTGTATCAAGTTGACAATATACAGGGTCAATTGCTAAAAAAAAATGAATAACACCTTATTTCAAAAAGATATACAATTTAAAACTTCCAGGCAAACTCACACAATATAAATACAAAAAACATATAAAAACCTTATGGTCTTCTACCTTGTACTTACACTTGAAATAAAGATTAGAAAAGCCTGGAGATAGAAATCACTCTCATAGCCGAGAGAACACAGAACAGAGAGACAGACAAAAGACACACCCAAAAATTCCCTCCCTGAGCTTTGAAAAATCCGGTTTCCTGATTGGTCCTCTGGTTAGGTGTTTGGTTCCCTTTGTTAACCCTTTACAGGTAGAAGAAACATTAACCCTTAGCTATCTGTTTATGGCAGTCTCCTCTAAAGCGTGTTCCTGTACCAGAGCCAAAACTCATAACTACAACAAAGCAGTAGACATCCACAGGAGTCAGAGGTATAGGCTGGAAATATGTGTGTGTAGCAAAGCTCACTTTGCTTAAAGCTAGCTTCCTACTTATTCTTTCTGTAGCCTCTTGACCATCTGCTCTGCTGGCTATACTCGTAGCTATAGAATTACCTCGAGAATTGTTGAAATCAGTTGTACACAAATACTTTGCTTTACTCTTACATTAGGAGTTTATAAAAAATAAAGCAGCCTTGCCCGCTGCTCCAATAGTCCAACTCTTCTTCATCTCCCTTCACTTTCCATTTGCTTTCAAATTTAAGATGCATTCCTTGTTTTCCATGTTGCACTGTATGGTGAAGGCAGGAGCCAGGAGCACAGACAGGCAAGCATGGCAACAACAAAGATGCATGCTTTACTAACAATGCCCTGGAAGTGACCCACATAATCGCTTTTACAACTATGAGTTAATCAGCACTACCTCCAGATTTAGAAAGAGCCATGACATTAATTCTAAAAGCATTCCAGCACATCCTGCCTCTTTTAGCTACAGCAACACCCTTCCAGAATCATGGAGATGTATACTTTCTATAATAACAATTTTTATATTTCTAATGTATTTCAGTCTGAAACCCAGCTTTAAATGGAGGACAATATAGACAACTGGGCCTACCAAGCTTGTTAAGATGATTATTCTGAATCATTCTGTAGGCTGTCTAATAAATATACTTTGCTGCTTCTTTTGGATCTTCATTTTCTTTGTCCTTAGGGTTGTCCTTTCCCTTTTCTGACCAGATCTAGTAGTTATCCAATCCTCAGTGCTTAGGAGACAATAGAAATTGTCATTAGACATACTTCTGCAGCTGCCTTTAGTACACTTATCATGCACAGTTAAGTGTCAGTAGATATAGTGATAATATCCTGCCTCCCACCGGAGAATGTGTCTATCTTCCACCCTAGAAATACAGAAACAATTAGGAATTCTGCTTTTATCATTAATCTAGCTGACATCACCATTTGCTTTGTTCCATCATTCCATCCAGATTTACTCATTCTTACAGTTTTACACATTGGCATATCTAGGTTCATACATAAAACAAGAACTACCTTTCCCCTTGACCTTTAAATATAGGTCTTGAATACATGAATGATCCAACTCCATTCATTACTCATATTACTAGCTCCTTTAAATACTGGTCTCCATCTGTCCCCAGTTCTGCCTGACTTGTGTGGATATTTTTATTCATTTCTTTGATTTGTCCCATTTAGATTCTTCTATGCCTTTTAGCTGCTCTCCCTGCACGCAAAGTTAACATCAAAAACCATCACCACTTGTGCAAAATGCTAAGGCACTACAAATTCACCCGACCCTTATAATAACAGTATTTTTAGAACACAGTAATAGTTTAAAGTACTGTACTAACATTAATGCAAGTTGGAAAGTTTGAGATCCTCATTTTTAGTTACTATATTCTAGGCCTGTTTTTGTTTGATTTTTTTTAAATGAGGAGTTTGACCTACTTGCCTCAGCAGGCTCCATCTATACCACACTGTATTATTGAGCAACTTTAGTAATTTAGGATCTTGTTTCTAGAACTTCTACCCGGTGATACAACCACCTTTTCATTCTTTATTTTAACCTGAAGCTTCCCCGATTTTCCTTTTGCTTTCATGCATTAGTGTCACAAACTGTATTACTAAATTGTCACATTTTTGTGAAATTCTTCGAGATGTCTTGGCATAATAAGTTGTTACATAATTTGAAGATGTTATATGAAAAAGAGATGATTCATCATGCAAAGATTCTCTTTGTTAGTTACCACCTAACCTTACAAGAAATTAAGCAAAACAAAACACTTAGCTGAAAATGCAAATTTTACATATGAGCCAGGAGAAAAATCAATAGCACAGCTGCCAAATCAAGTAAATAAATCATATATTTGCTGGACCAATGATTTATTTACTTGTTTTTTAAATCAAGATTGTAACATTAGGTTTTCAGTAAAGTATCAAAAAAATGGTAAGTCAGGAGGGAGGCTTACGTTTTAAGATATTTCAAGAGATGAACTTACTTTCAACTGAAATGAAACCTGTCACAAGTTCCCAGCCAGCACTTCCTGTAAGTGTGTAATTGCTTTTGGGATCTGATGCATTAGCCCAATAGGGCAGCTATCCCTGAAAACCACTCATTTTTTTATTTAAATATGCTAGCCCTTGAAGAATCTGACATAACTGGGAAAGGTTCCTGTTTGTACTTGATGAGAAACAGGAGAATTCTGATTCCCATTCTCTCTGTGCTTCCTCAGTAAGATGCAAATATTTTCAATACAATTTACTAGGCATTCTGCCTCTGTTTTAAACCAAAAGGCAGGGCAAACCTGCCATAAAAAGGTCATTTACAAAGAAACTTTGTTTTTTCACATTCAGGCTCACAAAGTAAAGTGCATCAGAGAAAGTAAGTGTGACAGACAAATTTGAGCTAAAAACTGTCTATAGGGTCAGGGCTCTGAGTCTGCACTTAGAATGTACGTGATTTCCTCAGGGTAATGTGATCTAGCCAGGGTTACTCTACTTGGGATGCATTATTCGTTCTAGGAACTCTAATGCATGTATTCTCTTCATTCCCACCAATAAACATGGTCTGCATCAGGATGGATCTGCAGTCAGTCACATCTAGGGGAATGCTTGGCCTAAGGAGCATGATGCAATTCCACTAAATATCATTCTGATGAAGTATTAAAGGTGACCTTGTTATAATCTTCAAATAAATTATTTACTCTTTCCCCATTTTAAAATTGTACTGACAAGCTCGAGTAGCAATATACTTCAGTTCATGAATTATTAGAGGTCAGCAAGAGCTACAGACTTATAACTGCTTCAGTATCACTCTGTTACAATCTGTAAAAGTGTTTCTTTCTCTATATTTAACCCAGCTAGCCTAGACTGGTGCATAGAAAGTTTACTTATCAAGCCATTCTTTTCTCTCTATTTCTGGATTCATAAGATCCCTCAAGTAAAACACTCTTTCGTTGCAATCATTTATGCTGTAAGTGAGGTTACAGTGTGTTGCTCCTCACTGAAAATGAAAAAATAGCTTTCGGGTGGGAAAATTTACCTTACCCAAATGGCTAGCTGAGATTCATTCCATTTTCATTTTCAACATAAAGCAGTAATTTCTGTTGTCACTCAGCTAAGCCACAGAAAAGCGTATTCATATTGTATGCAATTTTTTGCTTACATAGAGACATTATATTCCCTTTAGAAAACCATGTGTTAAAAGACAAATGGTAGTGTAAAATGTTGTATTTTGCCTCTAGTATACTTTTATATTAAATTTCCATTTTAGCTAAATGTCATCTTTTGATAGAAGCAATTACTAATACACCTGGGGAAAATTACAATGGCCTCAGATCATGACCTTGTCCAACATTTTAATCCAAGTAAGATTATGATTTCTTCCACTGATACCAAATGTCATTACTATTGGCAATACACGTGTAGTATCATAGTCAAAAATGTACAGACAATATACATATCTGGGTCATTGAAATTGGTGAACATTTTTTGAAAGTTGAAAGTTAAATTGCTTTCTAGAAATTTCATGGGAATTTGAAATGATCCAGATGGAGACAATAGTCCAGTGGCCTATTGGAAATTTTTTGTGAATGGCTACAGGGAAGATCTGAGTTTGGTAGCTACCTTCTTGTGCCAGAATCACAGAGCTAACTGAGGGGAAAGAATTTGCATGCCTGTCAAAGACACACATCCTGCTCCCTTTAAAGACGATGATAAAACTTGCATTCACTGCCATTGTGCAGGATTCAGCCCTAAGTGGCTCATCTTTGGATGCACAAGATTCTGCCACAAGCAGTGCTAAAAGGGAAAAAAAAGGCTTGAATAGAGTGCATAGCAGAAAAATAGTTCAGTAACCACATATGCTATAGGGAGCAAAAACTATTATAAATTGAGTTGGGCAAAAATTTTCAGCCAAAACTTTTATTTGCCCCCCACCCCACTCCCCCAAAAAGCAGTTTCAGGTTTACTGAAACATTTCACAAATTCATGCTGATTGCAGCAAATCATTTTCCTTGGAAAAAAATCAGAAGTTTCATTTTAGCATTTCTGATTTTTCTTCTTTTTTCCATTTACCACCAGGCTATAGTGTTATTTTCACTCACTCTCTCTCTCTCTCTCTGGCCTAATTAAATATTTAATTATTTCTACCAAGTGGAACAGTTCCAACAGGAGAGACTGAAAGAGTCCCCCAAGAATACCTTACTGCCCAGTGGCTAAGGCATTCCCCTGGGAAGAGGGAGACCTGAGCTTAAGACCCTGATCTTAAGACCCTGATCTTAAGACCCTGATCTTGGGAATTTTGTGAATCTAGTCCTTCATTTCTTCTGCTTTTATTTAAAAAAGTTTAAAATGCTGAAACAAAATATTTAATGTCACACTAAACATTTTGTTCAACCCACAGAACAGACACACAGACACACAGACACACACACACACACCCCCGTCTCTGGCTTTTTCAATTTGCCAAAAATTCTGAAAAATTTCAGTTTCGGTTCAACCCAAACTGAACTTCTTTTTTGATTTTTCAGAACTTCCAGTAAACCAAAAAATATGTTAATCACACAGTCCTAATTGTCCTCAGATGTCTTTAGTACCATCTATGTGGTAATAAGAACTCCTTCAGCAAATTTGGTGATTGCTGATCTGTAATAAAGACAAGCTTTTTCCACAATTTACACTTTTGTCAGCAGCATTCCCATTAAGAATCCAGACTGCAACATCTTGGCCATGTTAATGGCATTTCTCTGAAGCTCAGTACATAGACGGCTAGTCTGCATATGGAAATTTTTATGACTGTTTAACCTATTCTGAGCAACAGAGCATTAGAAAGAATGAGTTCTCTTTCAAATGCTCTTCTTTTTGCCACGATCAGCAGGAGAAGCCTAAAAATGAGAGTTTTCAAAAGCAAAGTTTTACAAGTTCAGCTGCTCTGTTATCTGGTCTTTTAGAATAGTGGAAAAAAATGTTTCAGAATGGCTCAAGATATCTAGTCTGACAATTGTTACACATGTATTTGCAATGAACACTTCTTAAATACATGATCTACATCAGCACTAGAATGAGTAGGATGTTCACACTATTGATTTCAGTAGGATACAGTGCTATTAGGATGCAATTACTGGAGTGATATAGATACCCTACATATGGTGTATGTACAGCAGGACAGAGATAAAATATCATGGGTTGCCAGTCTGTATCCCAAACTGATCACATAACAATTTACGTAAGACATTCCAGCAACCATATCTTAATGACATAGTACAAGTGCACAGGAGTGAAGGCAAAGACAAGGAGCCCATCCTCCCTTGTGTAACCCATACAGAGGCTAAGGGGAACTAGCTAGGCAAGGCGAAGAAAGAGAATGATACAATTTTCCTCATCCCCCTGCACATTGAGAAGCTGAAAGGGTCCAACATGTCCCAGAGCTCCCTCCAGAGCACAGCACTTTCACATCATCCCTATTCAAGGCAGTGACTACCTTCCATGAACTAACCTATAAAGGTTTGGGTTCTGGCTACTCGAGAAAACATCACTCATTCTGTGCTTCCACAACTGAGCACAACAAATGTATCATGCTAGTAGTCCCTAGATGTGGGCACCTAATGTCACAATAGGTTTTTATTGTATGAGAAAGAATGGCTAGCTTTTATTTAATGATAAGAGTGGTTCAGACAGTAGTTTCAACTCATCTCTATGAATTCTGTGAGATTTTTCTACTTGGTTTGATTTTTAATTCTGCAAAAGCAGAAGTTTCTTGTATGCTGGTTCTCCACAAATGTTATCTGTTATAAACAAAGGAAAGGATGCTATTTTGGCTAATGCAATCATATTCCGCTCGCCCCCAAATGTCAGTATATATCCCGTTGGCAAGTTCCATAGATTCCTGATCTACCAGCTGGGTGCATAAAAGGGATGTCTTAAAAGTTAAAGAACCACAATAAGAGCCACTAAGTGGCTAGCTACTTGACTAACACCTTCCTCTACTTCTATTCATTGTTTTCATTATGTGCTAGATAGCCACTTTAAGTAATGGTGAGTATACTACCTGAAAGATAGTGCATCACAATCTGACACAACATGCTATAAGAGCATACTGAGACAACACAACGCAACACAGTATGAAACTTCAAAAATTAGTACTTGCTTTTAGCAGACCCACTGTCCTCTAAAAGCAAGTAATCTGAATTATTTAAGAGCAATTTTAATCTGAGAACTTCCCTGGCAGTTTTTGCCTTTGGGAATGCTGTGTCTCCAGATACAGTGTCCATTTGGTTACTGAGAGTACAGTTTAGTCCTTTGTTTTTAAAACAGGCATTTTACAAATCTATACATTGCTTCTTTTATGGTCTCATGGTCAACTTTTTTTTAACTCAACAGTTTCCCCACTAAAAGAAAAAAAAAGCATTAAAAATGAAAGGTTCTCACAGTCACAGGTGAATGGTACAATATTTACAGCTATGTAGATAATCAATTATCCATAGTTTCAAATTTCTCTCCTCATAGCTATTGTTCAAAGCCCTTTGACAGTGATTTTTTTTTCATGAAAGCTTAACTACTGTGTGCAGTAATACATTGATTTAGGAGATGTGCTGCAAGAGTGTTTATATTTTGAATTTCTGAGAAAGGAAAGTGTAAGCTATGGGACAAAATGAAAGATTCTTTTGATGAGGGCAGCGGTACAAGAATTATAGTCAGGCCTCTTGGTTTTTACATAAAAAAAAGGAGTTTATTTTAAGAGACAGGAACAGCAGGACACTGAATGGTGACAAAGGCAAGAATATAGTATTCATGTTCATGAATAGAACAATGTTAAATTCAGGAGATGTTCAAGGGCACAGCGAGGAAGTGTATGTTTACCAGAGGATCCCAGACTTGTAAACAGCAGGATATTAAACATGAAGACAAGAGTTCATATTTCTGAGAAGTGTATTCTGCATAAGATGTCCTACTTTTTAGCCAAGAATCACACATTTCTGTCTGCCTAAAATTATTTAGAGACATAGCCATTGTTCCAGTTGATAATGAGGTATAAAAGCTTTTGTAGGGCATCTCTTGACAGCATGAGGGCTGGTACAATTTTGCATCACAGTTCAGCAGTACTGAAATTCTGAAAAGGACAATTGCAAAATTGCAGTTTTATTTATCTTTTCATTTCATTACAAAAATACTAACAGTATCAGCAGGATTAATTTGATGGTGGAATTAAAGGGATGTTGAACCTTTTAATGAGACCAATCACATTTTTTAAAAGAATTTGAAGCTTTACCAGGAGGGAGTCTAAGGATTGATTTGAGAACAACCTGAATGTGAGTGTGGAGTTGCGTACCAGTAAGAAAATTCTGGTAGAGTTCTTTGAATTCCCTTTAATTTCCAAATAGCACAATCCAGAAGTTCATTAAAGAGAAAGTTATAATATTCCAGGTTAGGAATTAAAAAGTAGTATATTAATTAATATTCCTGCATCACTGACTGAAGGGAGAGCTTTCAGTCTATCAGCATTTCTGAGGAAATGGAAGGTTGATACGATGACTGCAGAAATAAGTTCACTAAACTATAGCCTTTGATAATGCTGGTTATGTACAAAAGCCTTGGAAATAGGAACAATGTTGTATATAGGAGAGTGAGCATCAAAAGCAGTTTCACTTCCAGTATGTCATTCACACGTTTATAGCTCGTAACAATTTGAACAAACGAAGACTGAAACAGCTGAGCAAACTGGTGGTGGTAAATTAATATGTGTCATCTGAACAACAACAAAGAATATGGTATTCTGAACGTGTATATAAACATATACAGGCAGATAAAGAAACCCAAAGGATATAGAATTGAATCATTTGCATCCCATATAATCTCAGAAGACAAGTGGATAAGCAATTACCATTAACAGAGGTCAGGAAAATCCATCCGGAATCATGCCTAATAAATCATAAGCTATTCATTAAGCTGATTATAAACACAAACTATTCAACAGCTTTCTACAGTATCTGACTATCACCATACAACCCAAATATGGGTAGATTGTGAACAAGCAAGGGAGGCCTATTAATGCAGCAGCAATTAATCAAAAACATACATTACTGCAACAATTTGTAAACCTGAGCAGTTTTTGTACAGTACTATAGTATATTTAGTGGGTTCCACATGGCATGTGGTTCACTGAACATGTTGCCATGTACACACCAGTCCAGACTTTAAAGCCTGTTGATTCAATGATTATACTTCTGTTCCCAAGCAGTACATCGGATCATATAATTCAGAGGATATATCAGATCATTCTATCTATCTCCTGCAAATGCATGATTATTTCCTACAGGACACTTTCCCAGTGTTGTGTCAAATCTAGTTAGCTCACCTCTAGTTTTAAAATTTCCTAGTGATTTGGATTCCACAACTTCTCTTGGGAAACTATTCCATAGAGCAATACATACTCAGCCTATGACTTTGATAATTACATCCCATTATTCCTAGTAACGTCCATGTAGCTCACTGAGCAACAGATCCTCTCTGTCCTTATTATCTAAGGGTATCTATTAGAGTGGAGTACTGTCTCCCTTAATTACAGCTAGCCAATTTAGACACATGTACAGTCATCACCATTAAAAGAAGTCAGCGTTTGCCAGTAGCAACCAATCTGGAATACCATAGCAGTTTCTCCCTGTACTTAGGATAATAAATAACTAAAGAAACTATATGGTATCCATCAGTAAATGTTGACTTTTTAAGCAGTGACCACTTTAGTTATTTTAATCTCACTTTATTCTTCGTTCTCTCAAGCCATATACATTCGTTGCTCCTTCCTGAACCCTCAACAGTCTATCATTCTTTTCTAGTAATGCAGTGCCCAGAAGTCTATGCAAGATTTCCAGGTGCAATGATACCAGAAGCTTACAGAGCCACCCCTGTGCTCCATGACAACATGCCTTTTTGTAGTTTTGGCCCAAAACTTTTGTAGCCATATTGTATTGAAAATCATGTTTCATTTGTTGGCTATAGGTCTCTTTCAGCAGTATCTGTTTCCTAGGTTTCTTCCTCTCCTGGAAAGTGTTTCAGATTATTTTCCCTGATGTATTAGTTTGCATTTTTCCAAACTGAGTTCCATTTTGTTATTTTCTGCTGGAGGATCTGGCCCATAGATTTGAAATACAAACGTGAAATTAATGCTGCTTGGATTAAGATCTGCAATTGATGTCAAATTTCTACAGAACCTACTTGAAAGGATTTCATTGTTATCCAGCATATATGTGTGTGTGTGTTTTATTATTATTTTTAAATATAGGTAGCTAATCATTTTAGAGAGCTTATTCAATTAAAGGCAACAGTAAAAACCTCCCTATTTTATACAAATAGAAAAGTTTAGCTAAACTAACCTTATGATTTATTTAGCTTTTTATTGCTAGCCACTATCTTTACAAAAGAAGAGGCGCAATAAATTGTTAAACAAAGTCTAGCATTGTGTATTCAAATTTGTTTCACTTCTCAAGGGAAGTGATTATTCCCTCTATTCAGCACAGGTGAGGCTATATCTGGAATACTGCATCCAGTTTTGGGTCCCCCCACTACAGGAAGGATGTGGACAAATTAGAGTCCAGCAGAGGACAACGAAAATTATTAGGGGACTGGGGCACATAACTTAGGAGGAGAGGCTGAGGGAACTGGGTTTATTTTGTCTACAGAAAAGAAGAGTGCGGGGGAATTTAATAGCAGCCTTCAGCTGCCTGAAGGGGGATTCCAAAGAGGATGGAGCTAGGCTGTTCTCAGTGATGGCTGATGACAGAACAAGGAGCAATGGTCTCAAGTTGCAGTGGGGGAGGTCTAGGTTGGATATTAGGAAAAACTACTTCACTAGGAGAGTGGTGAAGCACTGGAATGGGTTGTCCAGGAAGGTGGTGGAATCTCCATCCTCAGAGGTTTTTAAGGCCCAGCTTGAGAAAGCCCTGGCTGGGATGATTTAGTTGACAGATTTAGTTGGGGTTAGAGTAGGGGGTTGAACTAGATGACCTCCTTAGGTCTCTTCCAACCCTAATCTTCTATGATTCCCATAAAAAACTGCTAATTTCAACCATATAATTCAGAATCTAATCCTTTATTTAAAATCTGACCAGATCTGCTATTCCCAAAGGAACAATACAGCACGCCTTATCAGTTATACCTCTAGGACACAGCTCTGCAAAACACACAACATTTGGATATATTTATAGTGAAAACAAGAATAACTATTATCATAGAACAGAAATTTAAGTGACAGTGAGTAAGAATATTGGAAATAAATGGTTATGTATAAAACAAAATCATAACCCACTTTCTAGAGATGCCACTTAACTAACAAGTTCGCCTCCTGCTGAAAGAAGCTTATCTCATCCAAAGTTCTCTCCAGTGTTTTCAACCAAGTCTGGCTGAGACCTGTTTTGCTTACATCTCAGGTGTGGGATGCCAGGGTGTCCTCTTTGCTCCCAAATATACCAGAACACACTTTGGATGTGCACCTCAAGATAGGGTTCCCCTTCTCCTCCAAGGTTTACCTCTTCTTGTAGGCTTCCTTCTGAAGTTTTCTCCCCACCATCAGCTTTTCATTAGCATTTGACTTAGAATGCTAATGGCTTCCCATTGTGAACCAGACAATACTCAGTTTACATGTAAATAGACTGATGGATAAACATCTCTCTCCTGGAGAAAAACTCAGTTTTTACCTTTCCTGGTAACCAACCCTCAAGTTTCATAAGAATATAATTTCCAGGGTTTTTATATATATATATATATACACACATACACACATTTCACAATTATCATGATGACCAGTGTGACACTAGTTTTTATTTGAGACCTCACATGACACTCTTTGTTGAACTAGAATGTACATACCAGGTACAGGAGACTCCTATAACCCTTATGCTTCCATTATGCCCTCTGTTGGCATCAAGAGGTCCCTGGGTTACAACATCTGGCAAAGTTACAAAAATGTTATAGCAGTAGACAAGAAATCTTCTTCAGCTGGAAGGAAATGTCTACATTTTGAATCACAGAAATAAGATATTTTCATGCTACCCCTCTTGGACATTTCTTTTCATAGGCAATTTACTCAGGATAGCAGCCTGCTTTGGGCAGCAGCATGCTCATCCTATTGATCAGCAACAGTCCATAACTGCATGGCCATCACTGCCACATGCAGGAGCCCCAGGAGCAGCCATCACAATGCTGGGCTTTTTTCCTGATCCTGAAAGATGTTAAGACTTTTTTCAAGAAAATACTGATTTGTCAAAACTGTCCATGGGAAAGATTTCAATGAATCTTCTGATTAAACATTTTAAAACATTGAAATTGTCAAAATGTTTTATTTGGAAAATTTTCAAACAAAAGTTCCAGTTTTGCTGCAAAGTGACCTTTTGTTTAAGAACTTACGTTAATTTATAATAATAATAAAAAAAAATGAAAGGTCAAAACTGAAAAGAAACATTTTAACTGGCCTGATATTAATTATGCAGTGTTGTTGTAGCTGTGTTGGTCCCAAGATAATGGAGAGACAAGGTGGGTAAGGTAATACCTAAGGTAATTGGATTTATTACTCTCTAAGTTAATAAATCCAATAAATCCAATAAAAGATTTTACTTCACCTCCCTTGTCTCTCCGATATGAATTTATTTTTTCAGATTATCAGTTCATGAATATTTTTGAGGTTATGACTTTTTGTCAAGGTCAGGATGAGAAAAATTTTGAAATCTCTAAAATTCTCCTGGGATGGGAAAATTGCTTCCTGCCCCATTCTATTTCTGACCAGACAAAATGAGAGAACCAGGCAACATCACCATCTCTTTGTAGGGTGACCAGACAGCGAGTGTGAAAAATCGGGATGGGGTGTGGGGGTAATAGGAGCCTATATAAGAAAAAGACCCAAAAATCGGGACTGTCCCTATAAAATCGGGACATCTGGTCACCCTATATCTATGACTGTCTCCTGTGCAGCTTGTGAGATGTAACAGTTGCGATGTGCCTAACACAGGCTATGTAAACAATAGACTCTTGTTTGAAAACTACTTGTTTCCTCACTTCTGGGGCAATTAGAGAACTAATTAATAAATAAGAATAATACAAACAGTAGACTAGGACTTGCATTTTTCAAGAGACAAATGAAACTGATCTCCAAGTCTTTGAGAAATGCTTTAATTTTAGACCCCACAATTTTTGAGTGAGTTCTAAAAATAGTAAACTAAGTCCCCTCTTGTCTCCCCCCCTTCTTGTTTACAGTATCTTACACTGGGTTCCCACGCTACCAGGGTTACAAAGGATGTCACATTTTCTTGGCAAGCAAACACATGTGAAATAAAAACATCACATTTATAATGAAAGCAACAGGACTTGGCAATACTGTTAACAGTGTTTTAAAGGGACAGCTTCTGATCTCTGATGTACAGTGCAATGCCTTGTAGCTTCATATTAATTTTTTTTCTCTTTGTAAGCTCGGTTTAAAATGCAGGAGCATTGTAATCTAATATTAAACTACTCAACATTTTCAAAATGGAACATTATAAGAACAAAAAAAATCAAATTAATTATCTTAAAGTTAAAGCATAAAAACAAAACAATGTAGGCAAAGTGGTAGACAGACTGTCTCTCCTTTCTCTCTTGGGGCAGATTTATTTTTAGTATGGCTTCAGCCACTTCCCTTGGAGTGGCATTTTCTTGGACCCACCACTGCCCCTTGCTAGCTTGAGTAAGGACCTAGCACTAATTAACTGGGTCCTGAAAAGGAAAGGTACTTAGGCAGATCTATTCACTGGGAGATGTGGAATTTACCAATGAAGAGGGAAAAGCTGCA
Organism: Chelonoidis abingdonii; assembly: GCF_003597395.2. Classification (NCBI taxonomy): domain Eukaryota; kingdom Metazoa; phylum Chordata; order Testudines; family Testudinidae; genus Chelonoidis; species Chelonoidis abingdonii. The sequence goes on along the minus strand of NC_133775.1, from coordinate 36,666,055 downwards.
GTACTTTCTTGAGGCACCGAATGTCGGTGCATTTTTTATAGTGGTTTTCTCTGTTCATGCTTGTCTGTGTTTTGGTAATTCTGCCTTTTCAAACTTTTACACCACTGACTCTGCTGTTTGCCCCAAAATTCATCTTATTGTTTTTTGTAAGTGTCATTTATTTGCTTTTGATCTAAGTTCTCCCAGACTCGTCTCCCCTCTTATCCTCCTCTGCACCCCCTGCATTCTTTTTTCAGCTGCCTCTATTAGAACTCATTTCTCCAGATATTATCGATAATGATTGATGGTCAATAGCTGTGTTGCTTCTAGTATGCTGACATCAGGCAGGCAGACAGACAAACAGACATGATTTCTGCAGAAGCCTACAAGTCATGAGGTTCACAAAAAAATATTGAACCCTTCATGTACACAAGCAATTGGTGAAGTTTGCAAGTAGTCCTCCATTTTTAGAAATTAATTAAGATAATTCATGCGGGTAAGCAAGCTTGTCAATTTTATTTCTGAAAAGAGGGGAATTTTTTGGCTACTCCCTACTTGGCCAACCTTCTAAACAATCCTTGTGTACAGGTTCCAGAAAGAATGTCCTACCTGCCAACTTCTGTACAAGAATTAGTTCTTGTTAACAGACACTTATAGCAAAAGAAGGGGGCTCTGTCAAAACAGAAAAAAAAAAGAAAAATGAAAGGGGGATAATATTGCCTAAGGTAAAGCCATATGAAACAAACTTCTGTTTGGGAATGAAAGATTATTGCTACTGCATGACAGGCATAATACCCTTACCATTTCCCTTTTCAGTAACAGCAGCTAAATTCTCATAGGACTCAATGTTTATGCTCACAAAAATCAATTCTCTCTTTTATTAAAAAATTATGTACAGTAAATTGTAGCTACAACACAATCTACATGGTTTAACATACCCTGCTTTGATTTACTGTTCCATTCATAATCTGTTGATGATTAAGCTTCTCAGAAACAATCCACCAGCTATTCTAAGTGATATCAAGTTGTTTGTTTTTAATCTGCTGAAAATCATCCTGTAGACAGATGCATTATTGAAGAATTACATTTTAATTTATTTTCATGCAGTGCCTGTGATGGGCATTTGGATTAACAGAGGATGATAATGTTCCTTTATGCCTGTATCATTCAAATCAGAAATTACCTGCATACACAGTCTCTGATGGTGGTCAAAAATCCTACAAAGAACTGAGAATAGTACTTCTCAATATCACACAGCCCTGCTGCTCATCAATGAGTCTTTTTCTATTCTAATGCTTTTGTCATGTATATGAAAGTCATTATGTAGTTTAGAAAACAGGAGATGAAGTGAATGAGGAAGATCAGGGACCTGGGATACATTAATATTCAACCAGCGTCAAAGATATTTCCCTCGAGGGGCTCCTACAGGCCACACTGTTATTACAGTGCCTATCCATTATCTTGTGCTGTACTTGGTATTAAGACAATAATGGAGAGAATAGGATTATGTGCAGACGATAGGAAATGTGAAGGCAATTCAGCAAGATAGGAAATGAACGGAGACATGATTCTTTCATCGAAGCCAGGGATGGTTTAGCATAGGGTAAGAGAGAAGATAAATGAAGCAAAATGAAATCTTTACAGGTTAGCCAGGGTAAATGAATGTTTACATATAATCCTATGAATTTAACCTTTTTGATTCAGAATATCATAGCATCTTTCTTTAATACCCAGGGGTATGTGCCTTAGGAGAAGATCCATTTTATTCTAAAAACCTCACCTGATGCAGGGATGGAAGATGACTAGTGCTAATCTGACAGAGGTGACCTTAAGTAATGGATGACCTTTTAACTCACTCTAAGAAAGGAGAAATCCTGATTGTTATTTAAAGGTTTCTGCATTTCAACTTCAGGCCCAGAAAACAACAGTCCTGCTCTTTTAATGACATGGTGAAGAACAATACATGCTGCATGAGAGAAGGACCCAGTGTACCTATGAGAAACATTGATTCTCATGTTTCAATGTTCACATTCTTTTTCTATTATATACCTGTTAAAGTTAAGGGTTGATTCTCAGAAGGATACACAATTCTGTGACTGATAGTGAGTGACTAAGGCTAATAATTTTGGAAGCCCAGCACTGTGACTGATAGTGAGTGACTAAGGCTAATAATTTTGGAAGGCCAGTATTACGTTATAATAATGATGAACAAAGAGAGGACTAGAGTGTCATTTACAGACATTTTTCTGGCTAATTTCTTTCATACTTTTTAATGAGAATAAGGCACAGATATCTGCTGACAATAGTACAGTGCCAAAAGAGACTTTTTGTCCTCTAAAGCAGTGTTATAGTTTATCTTTTTAAATAGTTCTCAATCTTTACATAGATTATTAAAATCCACCAAAACAGATCAGCAGTATGAGAGGATCCTAAAAACAAACCAGACACCAAAGGGAGAATGGGTAGCTATGCCACAGTGAATATAGCATAGATTCTGTTTCTCACTGGGACTTGTATGGCTTTGAGGCAATGGAACGTTGCTTAATATATCCTTTACAGAATCTAAGGGCTTGGCTACACTTGCAAGTTGCAGCGCTGGTGAGGGGGTTACAGCGCTGCAACTTAGCAGGTGTCTACACTTAAAAGCTCAGCCAGCGCTGCAACTCCCTGTTTGCAGCGCTGGCTGTACACCTGGGTCTGCTTCCGGTGTAGCGAGACCAGCGCTGGTCATCAGCTGTGGACCTCAGGCCAGCGTTTATTGGCCTCCAGTGTAGTTAGACTTTCCCAGCATTCCTTTTCAGTCTTTTCTGGTCACCGCTTGCATCCACTCCCTGGGCTCAGGTATCCGTCTTTAATGCCCCGGGAATTTTTAAAAATCCGCTTCCTAGTTCTGCTCACCGCGGCGTTGGAGTGCAATCAATCAATCAGGAACAATGCTCCACGCGCCAAACGTTCCCCAGCAAATGGAGCATGGCCGAGCTGCAGATCTAATCAGTGTGTGGGAAAGAGACATTCAGTCCGCAGCTGCGGATCCGCCGCAGAAATTATGATATCTACGGCCAGATATCACAGTCAATGCAAGACAGGGGCTATGACCAGAGATGCCTCAGTGTAGGAGTTAAAGGTGAAAGAACTGAGAAGTGCCTACAGCAAAGCCCGTATGGAACCGTCGCGCTGGTGCTGCCCCACTACCTGTCGGTTTACAAGGAGCTGGATGCGATACTGGGAATGTAACCCCACTGCCAGTCCTAGGATCTCATCGGACAGTTCACAGCCTGGAGACCAGGGTGAAGGGAACAGAGTGATGTTCCTGCAGACTGCAGCAAGGAGCTGTTTCTACCCAGGAAGAAGCAAGCCAGTCGCTGGGTGCTACTACTGAGGAAGGATCCAGAGATCTGTCAGGTAAGAAGCTTTCTCTTTCAAGGATGCAAATGTTATTGGGAGCAGGGGTATGCTAGATGTGGCAAAGCCACTGATTTGACCCTATCACATGTGGTACTCTTGCCTCTGAATCTCTTACAAAGTTTCCGCCAGAGCGGTGTGGGGCCCCCCCCAAAAAATTTTTTTTGCCGGGCTTTTTCACACAAGTTTTTATGGTGAGCACACTGGATTCCTATGTCCCAGCGTGAACTATGTCCGCGCCTTGTGCCGTGAGGGTGTGGGGGGGATCATGCTACCACAGGGAGCTGCGTCGGGACCAGCGGCGGGAATCCACATACTTGTGAGGTCTCCGTCCTCGCCGGTGACCCTGAGCAGCGAGATATCTGAAGGTTACAATTCTGTTGAAAATGCAGGTGTACTGGTTAAGTTGTTTTCCCTGCCCTTGATCTTGCCAATAACTCCATGGCTACAGGGGAAAGAGGAAAGAAAGCATCCTTGAACCCACTGCCCCTGTGAGCCGCGTGTTGCAAGGTGCCTTTCTCTGTTTCCCTGACCTGAATCTTTTGCATAAACACTTATATGGACGTAACAGTATTTTCCGCACACTGATTTGCTATTCACAGGAAAAAGAAAACCATGGGCTTCCATTGTCAATTGTTCCCCAACCTTCCTTTCCCCGGTTGGCTGCATGTTATTCCTGTAGCAGACAAATCAGACCCACTTTTCCCCAGTATCCAAATGGCTTTAAATCACACATGCATTTGTATTCCCTCTGCTGCAGTGTCCACGGTGTGGTATGTTCACACTGTCTGTGAAATGATGTGCTACACAATACTCTTTAAAAAGCTTCCTCTGTATTAACATTTTATCTTATGTTTTTTTTTAAGTGGCCTTGAGTTCCTTGAGCAACAGACCCTTCTGAAAGGCTTAGAAACTTAAAGAAAAGGCCTAGAATCGAAGGCACAGCTTGTTGAAGCAGTATGCTTGTATTCCGCAGAACATAAAAAGTTACAGCAGGCGGGAAGAAAAACGTAGCATTAAGAAGGGCTCAGGCAAGCAAAGAGTAACCACAGACTCGGCTGCTTTAAGCCCTCATTGGAATTGCCACACAGACCTCATGCAGTTTAATGGTAACATGCAGCAGGACACTACCGTGGATGCCTCAGCCCATCCCAAAAGTCACACATTGTGCCCCACTGTTTTCCTCAAACCACCCATTTCCAGAATTCCTGGTTTATACCACCACCAACTGCCCCAACACCAATTCGTTCACCTCACACCCCTGATAACTACGACCCTTACCCTATGCACTCAACCCCCATCACCTGCAGCTTTAATCCTCAGTGCCAGCAGGCAGCTTGCATAGCCCTCAGTAAGAACATTATTCAAACCTGCTGAGTGTAAATGCTCCTCACCGTTCCCCCGACTTCCTGTTTTATGTACTGATATTTTTATAAGATTTTCTTTTTTAAAACATTTTATTATTACGAACGTGTACATACTGTACACAAAGTGAAAAATAGGGAACTGCAAATCATTTGCAACCACTGCAGTAACTGCTGTGGCACTGCACTAAACTGCAGTGGAAGGCACCCAACATTAACTGTTGGCTTTCAGCCTCAAAGTGCTCCTTTAAGGACTCCATACCTAATCCTTGAGCACTGTGCTGGGCCTCTTATAGTAGCCCTGTCTCTGGTCTGTGCAAATTTCAGCCTCCAGGCAGTAACTCGTGGGCACATTGTCCGGAAGGTTTTCCCCCCTTCTCTTCACAACTATTATGGAGGAAGGATACAGCATGCGGTATTAATCGCCGGGATGCTTCGCTTTCACCACGTGTAGACTTCCCGTCGACACTTCTTCATCTTCCCCTTCAAACTAGTCCAAAGCACACTCCACAGTCATTCTGCACCGGGCTAGCCTTGTAGTTGAACCGTCCTTCTACATGTCAAGCCCCTGTATTCGGGTTTACATGAGCCAAGGCATTAACGGGTAAGCGCGGTCTCCAAGTATCACAATGTCGGGCATTTCGACGTCACCCAGTGTGATCTTACGCAGTCTGGGAAAAAAGTTCCCTGCCTAGCAGGCTTCTGAACAGGCACTGTTCCGAAAGATAAGCATGCTCGTGCATCATGCACCTTTCCAGGGCATCCTAGTGTACTGTCAAGTGAAATCGCCACGGTGATCCACAAGCGCTGGAGAACCTTGGAAATCCCCTTCGCGATTAATGTCACTCGGATGGCAGGGTGGGTGGTGCCAGAATAGGAATTATGGTTCCATCTATTTGCCCCTCCACAGTTCGGTAAACCATGTTGGGCAAAGCCATCCCAACTGTCCTGCACATTCCCAGAGTCACGTTTCGTGCTGAGACAGGATGCGATAATGCCCTGCATTGCTCACCACTATTCCAACGGTCGACTCCACTCCCAACTGTTTGCGACCAATCGGTAACTGTTTGGAGTTGCAGCTTTCCAGACTGCAATTTAAGCCACCCTTCTTCCGATTCTGCATGGTCATGGCTGCTTCTCAGTCTTCGTGTGTCGTTTCTGTCGCTGCCGGTGGTTGGGAGATCAGCAACAGTCCCATGAAGTGGCTTTTCAATCGTCTTAAAGTTCTGCAGGCCATTACTCGTCATATCCCTAGACTTGCGTAGGTACGATATGTGATCCCTCGTCACTCAGGGTTTTATCTTGTTTCCTCTGAGCCCAAAGGCGTTGTGTTCCACGCTGCAGAGTCGACGTCCGTTACTGCGCAAGCAATTTTGTTATGAGTGTCCAGCCGCGGTCAGCCGCATCTATTTCATCATCGTGAGCTTCTACTGTCACTTTGGCGCATCAAGGAAAGATCAGCTGCCAGAGGGATGTGCTGGCTCTTCATCAGCAACATCCAAGCCGCTCGGGCATCCATTTCTTACTGATCCACGAGCGTGAATCACAATGGCACCAAACGCTGAAAAGGGAGCGAAGTGCACCAGGGTCGTTGGACAGTAAGCGGAATGACCCGCACCCTTCCGTCCCCTTCCCACAACCCCCAGCAGCAAATTGGGACGAGGTGCTCTGTGGGATAGCTGCCCACAATGCACCACTCACAACAGCGCTGCAACTGGTGCAAGTGTGGACACACTGCAGCGCTGGTCGCTGTCAGTGTGGACACACTGCAGCGCTGGCCGTACACAGCTGTACGACCACAGCTGTAACTGCCAGCGCTGCAAAACTGTAAGTGTAGACAAAGCCTAAATGAAACCAAACATACTTAGTGTCCTCACAAAGCTGTTCTCAGCTGACAAAAAATATTTCCTCAAACAAGACACAGCTCTAGGCTTTTAGGAGAATGAAAGCAGAGACACATGGAAAATTATAACACTATTGACCACTGTGTGCATTTTCTTGCAAGTTTGGCCCTGTTATCTACAAAAGATAATAGAAAGCAGGCATGAAGAGAACAAGGAATTAGGACCTCTATCAGTATATGGGCTTCTGTGTTATTCTTTGGGATACCTAGCTTTTGTCAGCTGGCCTCCTGTGTCAAAGATGGCTCCATACTGCTCTCTACTGTTTTCTACTTAGTAGTCTCTGAGCCAATTTTCTTTTATAGCTTTTTCTTTGTTCTAGGCCCTGCTGTTTGTCCATCATGGGTTTCCTTGGCCAGTACTTCTGTTTAAAGGATACAGTTTATTGATCTTAGTTGCTAATTCTGCTTTGTGATTGAATTCCTTCTCTGGCTTTGCCTCTGCTTCCAGCCGATCTAATTCTCTATCAGCCTCTATCTCAGTGGTCCCCAACCTTTTCAGACCATGGCAACGGTCGAGCATGCGCCCAAATGCTACCGAAATTCGGTGGCGTTTTGGAGGCAACGCCTCTCAATGTTGCTGCCAAAATGCTGCTGACAAGCGACATCATTGAGAGGTGTCACCGCCAAAATGCCCCAGAATTTCGGCGGCATTTCAGCGGATGCTCGACCGCCAGCCAGGCCATGGGTGCATTTAGATGCCCCTGTGGGCACCATGGTGCCTGCAGGCACCGCATTGGGGACCCCTGCTCTATCTTTTCAAAGTTGGTGTGATCATGGAAGGACAATCTCCTATGCTGCCAGCTCACATCACATCTCATTTGAAGATTTTGTGATGATGAGATATTTTGTTATTTAAAGTTTCTCATCTTGCAGGATTTATAGGACAGACAAGATTCTGAGATGGTGTAAATCAGTGTAGCTCCACTGAAGTGAATGCCAAGTTACCCCATCTGAGGATCTAATCCTATAAGCACCATGCTTGGTTGCAAATATTTCAAACTTTAAAATGTATGGCACCAGAGTCTGCATGGTCCAGAGGCAATGGCAATTAGCAGTCATGGAATATTTTAAAATAATTAAAGAAACAGTCCTTGGAGAAGTTTTATTCATAATATAAAGGAAAACATTAAAGAGAAATATCCCTCCCCCACAAAATGTTGTATTGCCCAAAAGTAAAGAAATTATCCTAGAATACTCATGACAATTCACCTCTGCTACGGAGAAATCTCAGTATTTCATAATATATACATATAGGATGTTCCAGTGAAATATTGACCATGAGCCATTATTTTGAAATAATGTGAGAAATACATTACCAATCACAAGAATGAGTGAAACGTCATGCAAGATTGTATGATGCCACCACTGTATGTCTATAGCATATCACTATTTACCCATAGATAGAAATTCCATTTTATTCTAGAGTAGTGGTTCTCAACTTAGGGTCTAGGAAATATTAGTGATCATGGTAGTCGTCATATGGAAAGATTTTGAGGACCAAGCAAACGTGACTAGAGATTGGGAATGAAGGTGGTCTTGAAAAGGGTCTTTTATGATTTGATCCACAGAATTAAATATGTTGGAGAACCTCTGTTCTAGAGTTTGTAGCATGCTTTACCATGATTGAACAGGAACAAAGAACACGGAAACAGAAAATACCAAGTCAAATCAATATGTCCACCTAATCCTAATGGCAGAACTTTGTTAAATGCTCTTGAGGACGATGAAACTAAAATGCCTTTTATGTCACATACACATGCACACACACTCTCCCTCTCGCACATATATTCCTTTGATAGATACAGTACTTTTTAATTAACCACAAATATATTCCGGAGAATGAATTATTGTGAAATTATTCACTCGCTCCATTGCTAAGCAAATACATGTTATGTACTGTCACACCACCCCATAAATTACTATATAACAACTCAGGAGCCAGCTCATCTGGTAGTGTAAATTGGTATAGCTCCACTGAAGTTAATGGAGTTATGCCTATTTACACCAGCAGAGGAGCCAGATATTTAAAAAAACCCACACACAATTATTAAATATATACACACAAGTGACTGACTGACTGACTAGAATTTTGGGTGGTTCTCCCAAATATTACCCTTACTTGGCACTGCCAAAATGTATGTAAGGCTTCTTCTATCCTCTGTGTTCATCTTCTCTTTTTTTCCCCTCCTTTTCTTCCTCTCTGTTCCCATTTTCCCTTCCTTTTTTCTCTCCTAACTATCCCTTTCCATTTTGCTCTTCTGTGGAGAATGAGGGAGTTGTGTATTATTTGTATAATATCATATCACCTCAGTTTATCTGCTTGATATTATCCTGCCTTACTGCGTAGAGTTAGATTCAAAGGAGCTTTGGGGGAAAACAAACAGGAAACAAATCAATGTTAGAGATAAGGCTCCTTAAGAGGAAAATGGAGGAACTATTAATTGGGGAATGCCCCTGCCTTCCTCCAGCCAGGCTAGCAAGGTCTATCCTTACCAGGTTTGATCAAAGTGGATGCTAAACCACTGTTGTATCAGCAGTGCCTAGAGATGCGTCTGACAGATACCCAGAAAGGAAGTGAGGAGAAAATCATTTCTCCAACAGGCCCTTGCCTCACCTTTCCACAGCCCAGGATATGGACAGCAATGGATATTGGGACACCCCCACAAGTAAGAGAGACAGGCCCTTCCATTGCTGTCCCACATCCCAAGAAATGAGAATGGCTCCCACACAACTCAAGTTTGTTACTTCATCAACACAAATATGTATTCACTCAGCACTTTCACTTTTTCGTTTGTGTTGGTTTTTAGTTTGCACTGTGTTATTGTCAAAAAAAAAAGATTATTTATAACTCTATTTACTACTTGGTTGAAAAAAAATCAAAAAATCCTTGCAAAAAGGTGCTTGTGCATGTGCGTGTGCACACACACATACACACACACTTTTCAACAACAACCTAGCCTCAAAGTAGGAGCACAATGCATTGCTGGCCCTGTGCTGCTGATCAGTTGCAATATTTAACAGAGGCAACCTTTCTGACTGTTCATAACATTTGTTCAGAAAGTCTCTCCATCTCCCATCCACCAGTGACATTCTCTCCCTTGCTGTTACAGATGTTTTGCAAAATGCAGCAAGCAGCTATCACACAAAGCAGAGATTGCTCAGCAGCCTCCACCCTGGTCATGAGGGACCATCACCTTTATTTCAGACTTTAAGTACATTCATTCTGCAGCTACTCAGGGCATAGTTAAACAGCTCCTTTCTCCTAGTCAAGTGTCCAGTAAACAGTTCCATAAGCCTGGGAAGCAGAGCATAAGCTGGGTCTCCCAGAATGACAGTAGGAATCACACCATTAATGTCCATAGTGATCCTGGGAACAAAAGTTCCTTATCTCTTTGCAGAACACAGACCTGAGTTCCTAAAGATCCTGGCAACATGGAGCTTTCCAGCCCAGCCTATGTTACTATTGGTGAACCTTCAATGGTGATCAACCAGGCCTCACAGCATCATGAAAATATACCTCTTTCTGTTGAAGAACTCATAGGCCTGGTGTGGGGACAAAGAACATGCACATGGGTCCCCTGATTGACCCCAATACAATTTTGGAATTCTAGCTATGAAATCCATCAGTAATCTCCAAGATTCATGACTTGAGGCAACAGCACCTTCTTGATACTAAGGCACACCTCCATGACAACAGTCCAAACAGCTGATTCACCAACAACAAACTGGTTAGGCCTTGACCAGTTGTAATCAGGGGTGGCAAGCTTCCAGACAGCATGAATAGCTGTGGTCATTACAAGGGCAGTTCTTCTGTATTTGTTCTAACCCTGCATCTCCAGGGTGAGCTCTGCACTGATTTCTAGGAGAACGGCTTTTGTCATCCTGAGGTTCTGCTGCCAGTGCTGGTCATCTCAGTTCTGCATCACTATCCTATCCCCGCAGCCAGTCTTAGGCTATGTCTTCACTACCCGCCGTATCAGCGGGTAGCAATCAATCCCCGAACGCGCTTATATCGATTCCGGAACTCCACCAACCCAAACGGAGTTGCGGAATCGACAGGGGGAGCCACAGACATCGATCCCGCGCCGTGAGGACGGTGAGTAATTAGATCTTAGATACTTCGACTTCAGCTACGTTATTCACGTAGCTGAAATTGCGTATCTAAGATTGATTTTCCCCCGTAGTGTAGACTAGCCCTTAGTTGGCTGAGCCCAGAAGCAGAGCTACACTGAATGAAGCTGCTCCAGAAAGTTCATGCACAAGTAACTGCTCAATTTCATCCTCCTCTTTCTTTATCTGTATCACTAAAGCATATCCGTGGCTATCTCCCAAGGCATCTGAAGACACCTGGCTCTGTGAGTGCCAAAATATGTGCATCAGCCTGTTCATATTAACAAACATCAGGATTATGGCGCTCAACATGTTTCCTCTATGCTTCCTGACAGCACTTTAAAAGTGGTGCTGGCTCACAAAAGAAAGACAAATGATGGGATACGAGGAGAGGAATCATGCAAGTTTATTAGTTTGACCCTCGCTCCAAGTCCCAGAATTCCAGTAGTTATCGCACCGTGTCCTGCAAGAAAAATCCCAGAATGCATACACAGCCTAGCTGCAGAACAATGCACTATGGAATGTCTGCCCAAAATACTGTGTGCTTATTTCAAAAGAGTGAAGCCATGTGTGGACACAGTGATTCAAAAGGGAAGCAGTTCAAGTCAGCATAATGAAAGTGTTGTTGCACATTTTTCAGAAGTTATTCCTGATTACATAAAGTGGAGAAAATGTAATCTGAAATAATTTTCAGGTGTAAGCAAGCCCTGAGACTAAACTCTACTTCTTCAATGAGGCCTGTTATTCACTGGTATTTGATGCTGTAATGTACTGTACTGCACAATTACATGCTGTAAAGCCTTAAAAAGTTCAGGGCTCCTAATCACTAGAGCTAGTTAAAAGTTTTTCCACCATTTTGACAAAACTTTTTTTTAAATCTTACTAATTTTGGTGACATTTCATTACCAATATGGGGAAAACAGTATAAAACTCTCAGAATATCCCATTTAGACATTTTTGGGTTAAAAAAAATCAAGATTTTTTCTTTTCAAAATTATATAAAAATCAAAAATCAAAATCAAAAATCAAAACAAAAGTACAATTTCTACTCTACTATTTTCCTCAGAATTACCCTCTCCCATCTACAGTTGAATTCGGGTGACATACCCAGATGAACAGTCCATTGATCAGAATGTTTAGATGGCAGGGCATTTTCTGTGAATGGCCCTCACCTTTGTAACTACTTCTCTTATTGGTCTCACGGAGCAGAGGCCCAGCCTGTTGAACTTCAGGGCAAAGTGTAAAGCCCTTTTTTATTTTAGTATTTCATATGGAGGTGAGCACAGGTGATTTTTTGATAGGTTCAGCATTTATATTATATTTAGCATATAATTTCTGAGGTAAACTATATTTAGATAGCATCATGTAACTAGTTCTGGATTTTATTTTGTAAAGAGTATGTGTTCATCTAGAGACAGTTGGATGGGCATAATTTTAGACATTGAAAAAATCAGATTTCAGACCAGCCTTTGCAGCAGCAATAATATGTCCTCTTTACAGTACAGTATATCTATTCACACACCTAATGTAATCAAAACAAAATAATGGTTCCAAGTCTTAGTCTTCATGTTTGATACATCATGTCAATATTTCGCATTGGATAATGCAACATTCATTATACATGTCTTCTCGTAGTTCATATGATGTACCTAAGATTATGAGAAAATCAAAATTTTAAGAATAATTCTGTACCTTTCTTAGTAGGGAAAAAAGGTTGTGCCTGCTTCTCTTCAGCTCCCCTGTGTAAGTCCATTGCCATCAGAGCTACTTAAATCAGCATAAAAGAGGAGAATTGGACTTGAGTTCATGTTTAGATACCAGAGAGAAGCATTCACTTTAAGGTAGGATGACCAGACAGCAAGTGTGAAAAATTGGGACCAGGGGTGGAGGGTAATAGGAGCCTATACAAGAAAAAGCCCCAAATATCAGGACTGTCCCTATAAAATTGGGACATCTGGTCACCCTACTTTAAGGTGTTTGTGGCTGCAGGAAACAGGTATTTTAATGCACATCTCTGTTGCAAAATCTTTCTACAGCATGTGCACTGCTCTGTGATTGTCTGAATGTCATTTCAGTCTTTCTCCAAGCCACATTTGCTCCAAACCCTCAGACAGAGATAAACACCTACAAGATCTCTATCAAGCATTCTTAAAACTACAATACCCACCGGCTGAAGTGAAGAAACAGATTGACAGAGCCAGAAGAATACCCAGAAGTCACCTACTCCAGGACAGGCCAACAAAGAAGTAACAGACTGCCACTAGCCATGCACCTTCAGCCCCCACACGTAAACTCTCCAGTGCCATCACAAGATTCTACAACCGTATCCTGTGAGTGTGAGGAATCACCTTCAGATAGTCGAGAACAGGCCAGTCCTCACTTAACAGACAGCCCCCCAAACCTGAAGTAAATACTCGACCAGCCACACAACAAAACCGCTAACCCAGGAACCTATTCTTGCAACAAAGCCCGTTGCCAACTCTGTCCACATATCTATTAAAGGGACACCATCATAGGACCTAATCACATCAGCCACATCATCAGAGGCTCATTTACCTGCACATCTACCAATGTGATATATGCCATCAAATGCCAGCAATGCCCCTCTGCCATTGGCCAAACCGGACAGCCTCTACACAAAAGAATAAATGGACACAAATCAGACGTCAAGGATTATAACATTCAAAAACCAGTTGGAGAACACTTCAACCTCCCTGGTCACTCATTTACACACCTAAAAGTTGCAATTCTCCAACAAAAAAAACTGCAAAAACAGACTCCAATGAGAAAATGCAGAATTGGAATGCATTTGCAAACTGGAGACCATTAAATGAGGCTTGACTAAAGACTGGGAGTGGAATGGGTCATTACACAAAGTAAAAACTATTTCTCTGTGCTAATTTTTCCCCTACTGTTACTCACACCTTCTTGTCAACTGTTGGAAATGGACCATCCTGATTATCACTGCAAAAGCTTTTTTCTCCTGCTGATAAAAGCACACCTTAATTGATTAGTCTTGTTATAGTTAGTATGGTAACACACATTTTTTTCATATTCTCTGTGTGTATATATCTTCCTACTGTATTTTCCACTGCATGCATCTGATGAAGTGGGTTTTAGCCCACAAAAGCTTATGCCCAAATAAATTTGTTAGTCTCTAAGGTGCCACAAGTACTCTTTGTTCTTTTTGCTGATACAGACTAACATGGCTACCACTCTGAAACATCTCTAACTTGAAATACCTACGTATATTTGCTTGTATATTGTAGGCATTATACTAAATTAGATTGGACTGTACTCATGCTATGATATTCTCTTAGGAAAACCTGGTAAAATTATGTTCCATTAGATTTGTAAAATACTACCCATTAAAGGCAGAAATAAAACTTATGCTCAATAGTAACAAAGCAGAAAAGATTCTCCATCCTGCAGCTGATATCAGTTTTGGTATGAAGGAGGTATTTTCCAGGCAAGCTGGTATTCTCTGATTTCAGCCCATGATTTTATCATGAGCTTTTAGCGTGTAATTTCTTGATGTCTTAAGTTTCATTCTGAAACCCCTTTTTTCTTGCTTTGATACTTTCAGAAAGTTTAAACTGCAAAACATTTTTAAAGATAACAGACAATAGTTCTGGGGTGGGGGGAACAGTTTATTTCTTGATTAACTTTTCTTATTTATATACATCTATATTATGAAAGAAAACAAAAACACTAATCAATGTCCTTTACTCTGCTGCTGAATTCATTGTTTTGATTCCTTGATGCTCTGGCAAACTTTCAGATATGCCATGGGAGAATTTTAAAAGTGAAGCACTCATTTTGAAGTCACACATATATACACAGAGCTTCAATTTAAACCATTACTGCATACCATATCTTTTCTTTTATAATAATCTATTAAATGCTTTCAAGTATGGAGAAGGAATAGCAACCTGTAGATCTGAATGGAGCCCAGGTGACCTATAAAATACATACTGCCTCACTGCCTGAGTTGTTACAGCTCTCATGTCTAATGGATGGTATTGTTATTTTACCATCCAACCAGCCACACACATCAATTATACATTCTTCTGTATCATGAATCAGCTTCCTAAGGATTCCTATCTTTCTGGTGTAAAGTGTGTGGTTTTTTTCTTAACCTGTGATCAAAATAAAAGGTTCATATAAAAAATTATGCTTTTCCATTAAGTGTATTAATTGGAAAAAACCCTCCCCTGAAAAAACACAGAATATAGATTTTCCAACTATTTCAACCTATACAGATTGACTGTATATAATTTCTTTATAACACTAAATGTGTCAGGCAGGACTTTGTGTTGTAGGTCAGCATTTTTTCTTTTGTTATATTGGTGACTGGCAGCACAGTTATAATTAAATGTCTGTTGCCTTCTCCATTTTATGATGCATGTAATTCAGCCATCTTAATTGGATTTATCTTGATATATAAATTGACAGTTCAGATGCAAACTTTTTTCTGGGAAAACAATAAATCCCAAACGTAACATGGATTATCTCAACTATGGTCTGGAGGGGTCATTTTTTTTGATGATGATGATGATGGTTTCAGACTATTTTATTTAAATTAGTCTAAGAATGATTTAGCTTTAAAAATGTTGCAGAAATTGTTGCTTTAAAAAAACCACAACACAACCAAGTGAGAGCAAAATTATGTCATTTCAAAAGGAGGCTAAGCCTACAGTGCAATTAAAATATAAATACTTCCTGAACAGAATTATCTATTGACTAAATACATGAGTGAATGAACCATAGTTCTGTTGAGATGATGCAGTACCACACCTAAGGGATTCTTAGACATACAGAATATTTGTTAATGAAAAGGTAAGGCAGAGGATTTAAATACAGGAGTGGGAAAATTCCCATGTAAAGTTCCCATTTGCACATATAGAGTATAATTAGGGAGAGATGAAATGGTTTACTAGAATAAGCAGCAGTTATCTTTGTCCGTCCTTCAAATCATATTAGAAACATTTTAAAATTTAAGACCAAGTCAACTGAGAACCTTATGGTAGGGTGATTCCAGTCTATCAACACAGCTACTTTCTGGTGTTCTTTAGCTGCATTAAGGGTCCGATTCTGATCTCTCTCAAACCAGTATAACTCAGAAGTAATGCTATTTAATTCAACTGAGTTATACCACTGTAGGACCAGAATTAGTCTATTAGTGTCCAAAAGACATACTGTAAGTATGCATATAAGAATGCAGTATGAAATCATGAAAACTGAAAAACTACTACTGAACAATGCGCATGTAATTTGATGAGTGATAAGGGATGCATCCTCAAATAGTTCAAAACATGTAGCTACATGGCTTGATCACAAACCATATGCTGTAAAGAAATATTTACTCCAATATATACATGCAAGAGAGAAGGTATGGCTGACATGTTCAACTTCAATGAAAGTATAAAGTATAATATAAACACTTCTGTGTTTATATTAACAACCTGAACTTTGCACTGATCCAGCAGAATCCTTTGTTTTTAAATGCCGTTTCCTCCACTTTTTGCAAAGTCTCTCTTCACTGGTCATGCATGTAAAAAGTGTTGTGTTTTGTCAGTTGCAATATTAGGTCCCACTCCTGCCAACACTTGCACCAGGCAAACTTCAAGAAAGTAAATGTCTACTCAAAATAATAAGTAGAGCTGGGCAAATAATGGATTTTTCAGTTCACTGGCAATTCCAATCAAATGGGTCAAACAAAATGTTTTAATTTTGAACAGTTAACATTTAATGATTTCAAAATAATTAAAGGAAATTGCAAAAGAAAAATTGTTTTGAATCAAAACTTCTAAATGGTTCATTTTGAAACAGTCAAAATGAAGTATTTGATTTTTTTCCTGAATTTTAATTTGATTTTATTTTTAAATCAACAATTTGGCAAAAGTATCACAAATTTGCAAAATGTTTCAGACTCACCAAATCTGCATTTTTCATCAAAAAAGTTTCAGCTGAAAGTTTTGCCCTGTTTTATTAATAAGTGCAACAAGATACTCATTGAGACTTGCTCTACACTAAATAGAGCAAGTCTCAATGTTGCAAACATGTCCACTCATTGACAAACAAAATTATTCTAATATGCCAATAACAGCCCACTGATTAGTGATTCCACATACACACTTCCTCCACTCCAGTCTGACCTGATAACTACTGACAGTCCTCCCATCTTTAGGCAGTTTTATCTAGCCTTCTAGAATGCTCTAATTCTCAGACATCTCTGCACCTTTTCAAAGTTCAGAGCTAGTGAGTGTCCCAATTCTGGTCTCTCTCACTGCACTCTCAGGTATCACACCTTGTGCCTTTATCTATCCTGGAGTGGAATTATGCAAATTCTCCCACACTTAGACTGGGCTCTGAGCTACAGTACCCTATGTATCAACTGTGCTCACCCTGTGGGTCCAGCTAAGCTCAGATCCTTGTGGTTCCTCCCTTTGGGGACCTGGGACAAGTGCTGTATGGTGATTAGAAGCCTGCAAACAAAGTATTGTTTATTTCATCAGTAGGAACAAAGCGTTAAAAGGGATATTAAAATAAACAGTCTACATGTCTATCTTATGTACAGGCTTTCTATCTCTGGATAGTAAGCTAGGCAGGCTTAACTTCTTCAGTCACCCTAGAGAGTCCCTGTCTCAGGCTGGTTTCTCTGAACAACTATTCTTTTCAAACTGCCAGAGTTCTTTTGTTTTTCTGCATTCCCAGCTTTGGCCCTTCTGGACTAAAATTAGTTTTGAAAGTTGCAGAGTGGGGAAGGAGGTAAAAGCTCTCCTCTAAGCACGCTGCCTCAGAGATCCTGTCACTGCAGCCCATCCAAACCCGCCAGCCTCACACCACACTCTTCAAAGCTAACTGTTCAGGCATTGTCCTTTAACATCTGTCAAGTGTTCACTAAGAAATGGCTTATCTTGAACCATTCATTTCTCTTCCTCCTTGTTTTTCCTTATAATCCCTATTTAACCAAGCCAATATATTCATACAGTAAATATAGCAATATTCATAAATTATTGCAGAGCAGGTCCAAATCCTGGGAGGCCATCTGGGCCATGGCTCATCCACCTTTTTCCAGGTCAAAGCACTGCAATGCCATGTGCCAGGTTGCAATGCCATTCACTCAGATTTGGCCTGACTGCCCTCTATCATGATAGGGGGTGGCCAGGCCAAATTTAAACCAGCGGCATTGAAACACCACGGAGTCTGAGTGCCACTCAGGTTTGTGGCAGGTCACAATGTCACTCAGATTTGGAAGGAGTGGGTATAGGGGTCCGTTGGCCAGGGGTCAGGCAACTGGTTGGGAGGGGGGAGTCACCTGAGAGGGGAAAGCGTCATGTAGGCAGGGGAGAACCTAGGACACAATGCAGCCCCTGCTGAACACACACTCTCTGTCCAGAAAAGTGCTATCTTCACATGCTCCGCGGAGAGAAAGGAAAGGGAGATCCCACCTACTTAATGATGAGAGCTCCATTCTCAGGTATGTCACAAACATACCAGCATCAACTCCCTGCCTCCAGCTCCTTATTGAAACTGATATACCTGCCTACTCCTTTCCCTCTCTACTCTTTTGGTCTACTGTACCAAGTCACAAGTTTCTCTAAACAGCTTAAATAATGCAGTTAGCTAAATGGCTGAACAATTTAAAGTACAGTGAAATGCATTTGTTGTGAAATTTCTTGTTTTAAGCATGTAGCATAGGTGCATCTTCTTTAAAGTTTAGTCCTATGAGCAGAGTTAGAGATGAAACAGCAGCCATAATTCTGAATTTCCTTGTTTTGGTTGGTTACAGTTAGATCCTTTAAAGTCAGTGAATCAGATCTACATAGCTCACTCCCATTCAATTATTTGAAAATTGTGGGGTTAATTTTATTTTTAACATAGATTTTTAGATTGTTTGGGGGTTGATGTATTTTTAGGGTTAACTCTATTATAAATAAGTCTGTATACATGCAAATACTGTTTCTGTAGATATAATTTCATAAAGCAAAACCATCCACACTATCTTTAGCAGTGAAATTCAAGTGGCAAGTGTGACAAGCAAAGAAAAATGAATGCAGTTAACTTCAGCCATCCCTGCTCATCTGAAAGCTTATGTCAGTTTCTAAATAAGCTTTTCATTTTTCTGTTCAGTCTGCTGATCTTTGTTGATTTACAGCATGAATAAGCATGGCACATTGCAACTTGTATAGTATATTTTCCTAAATAATAAAACATTTATTGCAGACCCATCAAGCTTGCTAGTGGCTTTGAATAATTATAGCAATGAAATGTCATGTTAACAACTCATTTACATTGTTGCAGAAGACTCTACATTAACACTGTAAGTAATTTAGTTCTATCTAAGAGAGCTTCCAAAAATATATCCAATGCTGATAATAAATTATAATCTGACACCATTTACTCTAATCATTCTTTTCTCCCACATTGGGTAATTTCCACCCAATACCCCACCAAATCAGCAGCAAGATGCAGGAAATGGGATGCCTTTAAAAGATATATCACTGCTAGTAGGCTAGGATACCAACTAGCAGGGTCATTATCACCTAGCCCCTGGGATTCCATCAGTAAACCACCAAGTTTTGGGACATGTATTTGATGTAAGAGGAAAGAGGGTTATTAGAGAAGAGATAGAAGAGTATTTCCGTAAGAAGCAGATAGCATTTTTTGTCTGGAGGGAATATGATATATGAGGGTGGGTAAGAGAAGGATGGTCATATGAAAGGAAAGGGTACATTGTGAGGAGTTGGGAAGGTTTAATGGTAAGGGAAGTATAGTGTTTATTGTACTGAGGCTGTAGCTATTTTTACTGGCTCAATTCAGTGAGGTGAGTAGTGATATATTTGAGATACTGAAGGTCTGGATTGTGTAACATATGGAGACAGGGGATACTATAGGTGCAGTTAATTTTCTGTCTCTGTAACAGTGTCCACTCACCTTTCACAAGCACCCCCTGAGCTGAGTGCATGTGTCTGCACTTCTGCACCAATGTAGTGGTGAATCTCCCAGCCAAGTCACACAGTCTGTATGTGAGATAAAAATCAACCCCCTTCCAGGATATAAATCCAACAGGACAGCCTATCTCAGCGCCATCTGTAAGGTCCCTTTATCTGCAGTCCAAGCCAAATCCAGCAATTTTTCAGCCCCAAAGCCAAGACCCTGGCCAACTGTGTGTGTTTTATCCCTGTGTAGACATTGCCTTAGTTTCTTGTATAGCCTCTTGAGATTAACCATATTCTTTTGAAATCTTTCTTGTTTGACTTCTGTTCCAACCCAACCCACTCTAATTGCTCAAATTCTAAACCAATAGTGTGCAAACCTTTAGCTCAACCTAAAGATGCCAGAACTTAAATCCTACCTAAACAAACACTCACACTCACTCACTCATGCCCGTCACCCCAATCGGAGTATGGGCCGCCAACAGTAGATCTCCAGAGTCCTCTATCCTGGGCCATTCACTCTAGCTGGTTCCAGGTATAGCCCATTTTTTTGCTATCAGCCTGAAGGTCACGTCGCCAGGTATTTCTTGGATGGCCTCTTTTCCGCTTGCTGCAACCTGCGCCGTCTTTCCTGACTTGTACATTGTCCTCACGTTCCATGTGCCTATGGTAATCCTCCTGGTTGCAAGAAGGGTAATCGGCTTAGTGGCTTCCTCACGGCTTTCACCACCCAGCGTCATGCATCTTCGAGTTGAAGACCCTTCTTTTTCCAGGGTAAAAGTCTCTATTGTCTCTATTTTTGGCATTTCTGTAGCAGGTTGATTTTTTACGGGGTGGAGTTGCTAGCCCCACGCCCAACCCTCCTCCTTTACCCTGTCTTGGGACAGGCAGATGGCCCCAAAGGACCTCTCTGGTGGAGTTACCTAAACAAATACAGTATCACAATTGCCAGAGGTTAAAATGTCTCAGGCATGCATGTTACCTCCATCAACATGTGTTTATATTATATATCACAATAACAAACAGCCTCTGTAAGTGGTAACGCATAGGTAGTGAAGTAGAAGCAGTACAATAAAAACTGAAAATAGTGTCCCATTTGTTAGAGAAATATACCACATTCTAGATTATATTATCGTTACAGTAAAACCTGCCTTAGAGACCACCTGTCACGAGCGACTACTTGCAGAGGCCACAAAACACCACTGCTCTCTGGTGTGCAAACCTTTGAAGAGAGAGCACCTCTTACTAGCGATCACTTCTCCTAAATCCCAGGAGTGGTCACTCTTGGCAGGTTCTACTGTACTCTGAAAATTGTATAGCTGAAAAACTACAACTACCACCTAGTGACATCTAATGGGTTAATCTGGCATAATTTCAATGCTCCTTCCATGTGAATACTCTCCTGCTTAATTTCAAATTACCCTGTTCAAAAAATTATTTGAACAGTAAGGCACAAATAAGTGAGCATTGTTGTTTGCTGGTTGACTAGATAAGCAGTTAAACATCTAGAGGTGAAGTGGAGGACAATTAACATACTAGCCCTCTCAATTATCATACAATGCCCACTTCTCAGGGAATTAGAGCTATTATGATCCGCTCCGATGAATAAATAAGTATTTTAGCCCTCAAAGGGTAATGCAATAGTCTAGAAAATCTTTTTATGAGAGTGTGGCTTTATCAGTTATATTTTACAATATAAACCCTGGTTGTGTATAAGAGGATAAAGATTGCTGACGAGTTTGTAATTTTAATTTCTGTTCTCGTATTACTATGCTGCACTTCTCCTACACTCCTACCCTAAATGTTGTTTATCAAACCAAAGGAAAAAAGACTTGTTTTTGGCAGGCTACTCCTTTTCTAAAATATTATCAGCAAAAAATAATATTTACCTAAAGATATAAATAGTGAATACAGTTGCACAAATTCTGCATTAATTGTTTCCCAGTATAATGAACACTCTGTGAGAGTAATGTCTTAATGATACTCAGCAACACTCAAGAGTCCCTCAAGTTGAAAAATTCTTGGGTAACTCAAGCACAGCTTCACAGAGACAGAAAGATGGAAAGAGGATATTTCTTTGTGTACTGAATTTCATAAAGTCTAGTAGGGCATTTGTTTGTATTCAGTGTTTACAGATAATGTTCTTCCTGGGACATTTTGACCCAAATTCTTTGAATCTTTATCAACAGAGTCGCTGATTTCCTTTTCAGCTGCCAAGTTTCTGAGTTTCATAGTCATCTTCCCAGCAGACAGAACAAAAACTAACTATATGATCATTTTAAAGAAGACTGACTACAAAAGAAAGCTTTAGAGGACCCAAACAGTGGACCATATGTAAAATCAAATGGGCAAGCCATTAGCATCAGCTGTGACCATATTGTACCAACTGGGAAAGAAAATAAAACATTCAACAACCAACTGTTATAAATCTGTCAATAGTCAAGCTAATTTCTATTGGTTCCAAAAATACATGAATAGGGCTACTCATCAGGGCCCCATTGTCCTGTTCATAGGTAACATGACATATTTGTTTCTAAAAAACCTGAAGAGTTAGAGAGACTTGGTACAAAAGTCAGTTTTTTGTATGTTAAAAGACTCTTGGGATTTTTGAAACTGTATCCAAAGATTACAAAGCAAAGAGAATGAAACACTGAATTATTTTGATGCAATTTTTCTATATACAAATGCACACCACAAAAAATTCCCCACTGCACATTACACAAAGAAACTGGCAGAGAATATTAGAAAATTTGTAGCAAGCACGAACTACAGAGAATCTGTTCTGTAGCTGGCAAGTATACTCCTACCTACTAGTTGCTTCACATTTAATATTGCATGTTGTGAACAGATGGCTAGAATGTCAAAAAGGCTTTCTATATCATCAGTGGTAATGAAATACTGGAGTTTGAATGCTTAATAGCATAGAAAACAAAAATCCTGGAAGCAATTTGTCAATGTCCTATATGCAATACTTTAGCAGTGCTTTAACACTGTTAGTGTGAGGCCATATATTTCTTCTCATTGGATCTTCTGTAGCTGAGTGCCAAAATAAAAAAAGTGTATGACACCTTTTCACCCTCCCACAAAAAGTTAAGAGCAAATACCCTGAGTCAGTCAACTTGACTAGTAAGTAGTAGGGCAACATCATTCCTCCTTTTTCTTTTTTCCATTTATCAGTGCAAGAGGAGCTAAGGCAAAGTCAATAGCAAACCGTGCAGTTCCAATCTGATTCAGAAACCTGGTTGTGAATCATCTTTTTTAAAAAAAAAAATACAAAAATAAATGCTTCTCATTTTAGTTTTCTGGAATAAGGAATAAATATTGTTAATGAAATCTGTAGAGGGTACAAAAATGGAAAGGTGTTGCAAACATTGCTAAAGAAAAATTATATATGGGAGCCTCAAGAGATTAGACACAGACAAAAGAATCAAAAAGTTAGAGCCATCTTGAAAAAATGTCAGCTAAAGTTTGTGGGGAAAATAATCTGAAATAGTCAACAGGGATAAAAAACCTTGGAAATAGCAATTCTGAAAGAGATCTAGAAATAAGAAAGTGCACAAAATTAGGTGAGTTTTCACTGTAGTATGGATCCAACAGGCAATGCAATATATGATAGCATGTGCAAAAGACATCATGTCACTTAGCAGGGAGAGAATATTTCTTCTCTATACACCTCTGTTGTGACCCCATCTGGAATCAAGGCTTGAAAAATCCAATTGCCAGTGTTGTGGGAGATCCACAAAAGTGCTTTTAATAACATTATTATAAACTTAATATAGTCAAGTCATTACAAAAGTGTTTGCATCTTTACTGAATATTAAGGCACAACTTCAAAAATGTTACCTCCAAGATGCTTGGAAATATAACAATACACATTTAGCTAGTTATGTTACAATATGTGCAAATTATATAAAAAAAAATCCAGAAAGGTTCTGCTTCTATCTCCCAATGACAAGCAAACATTAAGACAGTCCACGTAAGCCAGTCATGTTTTAACTGTAAAAAGGAATGCAATATATATTATCAGAGCTATCAATCTAGGTTATAAAGTGGACCTATGCTTAACTGTACCATGCTTTTCTTTTCAAAGACATGCCTGAGTTTAAACCCACATAATTAATTTGAGAAATATCCTCATTGAAACTGATTTCTTCTGTAAACACACGAGTCTTCATGCTTTAAACTAGGAGAACATTTATGATGGGAAATATTTTGCAGAAGATAATGCTTTCTTCCAATTCATGTTTCCACTTATAAGTGAAAACCTTTGTTATTTTTCAAATGCTTAAGATGGTATAAGCTTTTTTTAAACTATAGATTTGCAAATATTTTGTTATATAAGATGCAAGCCTTCATCTAATAACTGCCTCATATTGTTACATGAACAGTAAGATATTCTGATGAATAGCAAGGTCATTTGATGCTAAACTAATTACTAACACAGAAAGCCCTTTTATTATAGAATATTTATATTTATAGAAGTTAACGACTTTTAGTTATTTTAGCTAAAAAAGAGTTGTTTGATTTTAAAAGACTTTTCAGAGCTAAAACTTTGTATAAAGAAGAGGTGTTTGGACTTTTGAAAACAGAATTTCATTTCCTGTCAAACTAATAAAATGGAAAGAATATCTCAGAAAACAGACAACTTTTAAAGCTAGTTTTAACTCCCATTTAATTATCTGGATCATTCCTGCCACAAGAAGAACAAAGGCAATGTTGAATATTCACTAAACAGACTGTATATTCAGGAGCTGAAAGCATCACCAAAGCCAATCAGAGTGACAACAACCAATCTGAATCAAAACAAGCCTGAAAGAGATATTTTTCTCCTATAATTTCAAGAAAATAGGAAGAATATAAAAGACTCTGAAGTGAGCACCCTACACATACACCTTCTTCTACTCTGCTTAGACAGTAAGCACTCCACGACTCATCCGGTCCATCTCTACAAGCAAGCTGCCACAGATAGATAAGACAAATAGACGAGACTCAAGAAAAAAAAACCCAAGGAAAACCTACTCACAACTTCAGCATGGATTGCTAAAAGAAAGTCAGCTAAACACGCCAAAGGATTAGATTTAAACTCTTACAATTATTTTATTGGGATCTGACAATGTTCTAATTATAATGTTATAATTTAAGTTACTAACAGTTTCTCTCTCTCCTCATTCTGTCTTTAGTGGATGGCCCCTACTACCAAAATGTTTAAGCACCTCACCATCTTTATCCTCACAACATCTCTTTGAACATTATCCCCATTTTACAGATTGGGAACTGAAGCACAGAAAGACTAGTTTACCCAATGTCATGCAGGAAGTCTGTGGAAGAGCTAGGAATTCAGTCCGTGCCTTACAAATTCCAGATTTGCACCTTACCTGCTGGACTATCCTTCCTCTATATTCACCTCAGCTTTCACCACAGCCATTTGGAACCCTCTGTGCAAACTGACAAGAATGGGGTCAATTTCATTCTGCTGCTGCTTGGGAAAGCCAGGAGAAGGAGCAAAAACAGGGATTAGAAATATCCACTGGGAAGGAGGACCAAGAAATGGAGCTGAGCAATGATGGAAACACTTCCCACCCCCTCAAAGGCAGAAAACTGGAGAAGGGACACAGTAGCAGAGAACTTCTACCCACTCTCACAATAACCAGAAGAGCTGTGGCTTCAGAATGGGGTGAGGGGAAGGTGGGGGGGGGGCTTCCCTTAGAACAACCAAAGTCAGGTGGTTTGAATGATGAAGGCTTCAAATCTATCAGACTCCGACTAGCCAGAGACTCACATGAAAAAATGGAGCCCAGAGCAGGACCAAGGGACAGCGCTCCAAAGAAAATCCTAGCACGAGATCTTAAGGATATTTTAGTACGTTTAGGTCTCAGACTAGAAGAGGTTGGGTAATTCTTTTCAAAACTAGAAGGATATGGACAAACTGAAGAAAGTTCAGAGAACAGCAACAATTTAAAAGGGGATGTAATAATCCAGAAATATTTCAAGGGTGTAAACACCACCAAGGAATTTAGTGTGCTGTAAAGAGGTATAACTAGGAGTAAAGGAAATAAAGCTTAGGCTGAATATTGCATCAGGAAAAACTCTTCCTGAGAATGAGATGTATTAGGCTGTGGAACAGTATCCTAAGGAAAGGAGAGAAAACTTTCACTTGGTATTTTAAAATCTAGAGTTGAATAGAACATTTTTAGATGCTATCTGAAATAATCCCACACTGGCATAAAAATGGACTGGATGATCAAATAGGTCTTTTCCCCTCTCTAATATTTGATGTTATGGGAACCCATCTTAAGTGATTCAACAAGTTATCATAATGCTCATTCTTGTATTAATATGATAAACAGCAAGATTATAAAGATGACAAAATTGGAATTCTATTTTCAATAAAGCATTTGAAGTATTGGAAACTGGATGCTCCTTAGATGATGGAAGTTCTTCAAAGATCTACCAAATATGCCCCCAACACAGGGCAGCATTTAAGCATGCTATTAATTCCTACTGATTTCAATGGGAGTTAAGCATGAACTTAAGTGCTACTTGTCCTTAATAAAGTGATCTCCAGAATTGGGGCCTATATGAAAAATCAAGAATATAGAGCTCTTCAGAGAAAGATTTCCTAAACATACCATGTGAAAACACTTTCTTTCATTACCACCTTGACAGCCAGCCAGTGTGTATTCACAAGACCATGGCCTATTTAACGCAGTGCTATTCCTTTCAAATGAATGGTACAGACATATATGTATCCATATGGAAAGAGAAGTCCCTTTTTGTTGGACAGATTCACAGGTATCATTAATCAGCACAACGTTGTTTGATGTCATCCTGTTAAACATACAACGGAAAAGATGCTGAAATTGCTTTAATAGGTATAGGGTGACCAGACAGCAAGTGTGAAAAATCGGGATGGGCTGGGGAGGGGGGGTAATAGGAGCCTATATAAGAAAAAGACCCCAAAAAAGGGACTGTCCCTATAAAATAAGGACATCTGGTCACCCTAAATAGGTATATTGGAAATTTATCTGTATTTTTGTCTTGACACTACTCTCTCTGACTGTATTTTTCCCAGTCAAACATTAATACTTAGCACATAGCATATATAGCACTTTTCATCCATTTTTCGGGGCATTAAAGATGAGTAACTATCATTCTTCCTCATGTTACAGATAGGGAAATTGAAGAGTGAAGTGGCCTGTCCAAATTCTCACAACAAATCAGTGGCAGAGCCAGGAAGAGAACCAGGTATGCCTGACTTTGTCTTGTTCCAAATCCGCTGGACTGTTTTCACTGAATGACAGCATTGTGGTAGTGCCTGGGGGTAGCAAGACCGCTGGGTTGCAAACAGTTCTAGGAGGATCATAGCTAAAGCTGCTCAGAGAAAGTTAATTCTGTTTTGTGGAGGGTTTTGAAATTTGATTTCATTCCAATTCTTAATGAAACCCAAAAAATTTGAAATTCTCTACAAAAAGAAAAGGAGTCCTGGACCTAGGACACACTGTCTGACAAGGAACATGGAAGTCTTTGGGTCTCTGACTCCAAAACAGTCCACCAGGTGAGCTGGCAGAAAACTAGGCAAGTTTTGAAACCTGCAGGACAGGCAGAGCTCCCTCTGACTCTGCCTAGATTTTCTCACAACTTTTTTGAAATTAAACCATCTCTGAGACTTGTTTTCTTTTTGACAAAATTGGCAAATTCCAATGAAAAAATGTTTTGCCAATTTTTTCCGACCAATTCTAGTCACACTCAAACTGGTCTGTTTCTCTGACCAGATGAGAAGAAAGTCCCAATATTTTCTGTTGAAACATCAGGTTAAGTGTTAGAGTATGAAAAATGTTTGAGGATAATTTTGATAGTGCATAAGAATCAGACAATGAAAGAGATTTGGCCCAAAAGGGAAAACAAGCCACCTAGTTTCATTGTCCAAGCTTAAAGGAATAAAAGAAATTAAACAGCCTCCGTGGTGAAAAGTACATTTGACTTTTAGAATGAGATTTTCAAAACTGCCTAGGGCATTTACATGCCCAAAAAGCATTGAAATAAATAGACCATTAAGAAAATCCCAACCTTAAACTTCTGTCAGTTTGAATAATGTAAGGTGATACTAGTAACTTAGGGATACTTTAAAAAGAACAATTTCCTCTGTGATAGAAGAGGTCTATTGCAGGGTCTATTGCCGCCAATCAGAAATAACCACTGGGGGCGGGGGCTGGCACTATTACTTGTAGTTGATGTTCTGCTAGAGAAGGGCATATCTAAATTGTAGTCAAAATTCCAAAGGAATCTTGCAGATGAAAATACTGTTCTTCCCTATTAGTGCATAGGCCCCTACCTGCCATACCCCAGGCTTGAAGTAGTAATAACAAACAACAAATACATGACAGGTTTCAGAGTAGCAGCCATGTTAGTCTGTATCCGCAAAAAGAACAGGAGTACTTAGTCTCTGAGGTGCCACAAGTACTCCTGTTCTTTTAACAAATACATAGCTTCCATCATCAGCACTCCCACTATAAAAATTGTTCCAACACCGCTGGCTGAATCAGTGCTTCATGATGGCCACCCCGATCAGAACCCGTACCCACGCAAAGCTGATGCCCCCTCTTCAAGGGGTATTACAGGCATATTTCATGTAATCTGCAGGTGAATATAATCTATATTTTATCTTCCCTTTGGAGACCCTCTTCAGGAACTTAAGTCGTAAAAAATTTTTGATAAGTGGAGAATTAGAACCTTTTGCAAGAGTGGTGTTTGAAGGCCAACACGCATGTGAATAAGGATGACCTGGTGGATATAGCGTACCTGGACTTTCAGAAAGCCTTTGACAAGGTCCCACATCAAAGTCAATTAAGCAAAGTAGGCAGCCATGAGATAATAGAAGGTCTTCTCATGGATCAGTAGCAGGCTGAAAGATAGGAAAGAAAGGGTAGGAATAAATGGTCAGTTTTCACAGTGGAGAGAGCTAAATAGCCTGGTCCCCCAGAAATCTGTTCTGGGGCCAGTGCTGTTCAACATATTCACAAATGATCTGGGGGTAAATAGTGAGATGGCAAAGTTTCCAGACAATATAAAATTACTCAAAATATTTAAGTCCAAAGCTGACTGCAAAGAGTTACAAAGGATCTCTCAAAACCGGGTGACTGGGCAACCAACTGACAGATGTAAGTTACTTGTTGATAACTACAAAGTAATACACAGTGAAAGATATAGTCACAACTACACATACAAAATGATGGGGTCTAAATTAGCTTCTCCCATGCAAGAATGATCTTGGAATCATCATGGATAGTCCTCTGAAAACCTCTTCCCAATGTGCAGTGGCAGTCAAAATAGCTAACTGAATGTTAGGAACCATTAGGAAAGGAATAGTATGACGGAAAATACCATAGTGCCACTATATAAATCCATGGTACCTTTTCACTTTGAATACTGCATACAGTTCTTGTCATCCCATCTTGAAAAAGGAATATTAGAACTGGAAAAATTACAGAGAACAAAAATGATTAGGGGTATAGAACAGCTTCAACATGCAGAGAGACTGTTCAGCTTAGAAAAGAGATTGAGGAGGGATATAATAGAAGTCTATAAAATCAGGAATGGTGTGGAGAAAGTAAATAGGGAAGTGTAGTTACTCCTTCATGTAACACAAGAACCCGGGGTCACCCAATGAAAATAGGCAGCAGGTTTAGAACAGACATAAGGAAGGACTTCTTCACCCAATGCACAGTCAATCTGTGGTGCTCATTGCCAAAGGATGTTGTGAAGACCAAAACTATAACTGGATTCAAAAAAAGAATTGTGGAAGATCATGGAAGATGGTCACCAATGAAACTCCATATTCTGGGTGTCCCTGAATCTGTGACCGCCAGAAGTTGGGACTGGACGACAGGGGATGGATCACTCGATAATTGCTCTGTTCTGTTCACTCTCTTTGAAGCATCGAATACAGGATATGGGACTAGATGGACCGTTGCCATACTGGATCAGACCATTCTTATGATCTTTCCCTCCCCCTGATCTCACCATGTCCATTACAGCCTTGTCATCTGGCTCCCCCCTGTACTGAATCAGCATTTACCCACTTCTGCCTCCACCTTCTTTTTGCCCTCGTGCCCTTTCTTCTTCCCCTCCCATCCCTCTTATTCCCCACTCCTTACAATTAAATTTTTTGGTAGTTTTTTTTATTATTATTTTGCTAGTTTTACAGGTGTTGCATCATCCCCTGCTGCACTAAATTGACACTTCTAAAAGTAGCGGCCTTGGAGTGACTGACTAGAGCCATTGCATGCAGAAGTGTCAATTTAGTGCAGCAGGGGATGGTGTTGCAGCTGCAGAAAGAGAAGAGAGACCTTAGTTTATGTTTTTTTTTTAAATGGTAAAAATGTTAGAAGGGAGGGAAGGCTACAAAACAAATAAGAAGTGGGGGGGAATCACAAAGGGAGTTGAGAAGAGAATGGAAAATGGTGAGAGAAGAATAAGTGCAAAGAAAAATAAAAATGATCTTTGTATAGGATGGAAACTTTTTTAAAATCTGGAATTTCTATTACGTTAAAAATGTATCATGTGCATATTTCACACAATACTAATCTTCTACTTGTTTGTCTGTTTTAGAGGAAGAAATCTGACCCACAAAACTTGGTTTACTACTCAAAATTATTGACTATGTGCTGTGGATTTTTTCTGTTATAAGATTATAAGCAGGAATACACTCCAAAGAAGGGAAATGAGAGTGGGGGTTATATGGCTCAATTTTCAGTGCAGCATCAAAATATGAGACCTAAAATCATGCATCTCAATACTGAGATCAGCATTTATGTACAAAGATGCCCATTTTATGCAGTGAATTCTTGAATGTCCAAATGCAAGATTTGGTTGTATTGTTAAGGTGCCCACATCTGAAACTTAGGTTTAGAGTACGTGCAACTACCACCATGAAAAAAAAAAAGAAAAAGGAAGATAAATTGAAAGAGGAGACCAAAAGGAAGAAGGGGAAAATTAAATAAAAAATATATTTTAATAAATATTTCAAACACTAGATAACAATATGTTTTTATTTAAAACAGTGCTCTCCAGGTCTTTGTAAAATTAGTATAGTAAATTTAAACATGTCCTTAGTGTAGTAGATAAATGTGACTAGAATGTATACCAGGGGTAGGCAACCTATGGCACATGTGGCAGATTTTCAGTGGCACTCACACTGCCCGGGTCCTGGCCACCAGTCCAGGGGGCTCTGCATTTTAATTTAATTTTAAATCAATGTTCTTAAACATTTTAAAAACCTTATTTAGTTTAGTTATATATTATAGACTTATAGAAAGAGGCCTTCTAAAAATGTTAAAATGTATTACTGGCACACAGAACCTTAAATTAGAGTGAATACATGAAGACTCGGCACACCACTTCTGAAAGTTGCCAACCCCTGATGTATAGAGTAGAGTACCCCTTTATACCACTAATAAATTTAAGCCACCAGTACTTTATTGTACTAATGGTATTTTTCCCATCATTTAAAGTACAATGGTAATGGCAAACCATTTTATTTCAAGTGTCTACCTCTCACTTCCATGCATCCATGAGTTTTGTTTCTCAGGGTTTTGAGTTCTAGTTTAAAACACAAGCACTATCCCTTTTGCTGTTTCCAGACCCTTTGTCTCTGAGCTTAAGGAAAATGGGGAAAATACCACACCAAATTAGCAATATTTTCTCCAATGGCAGAACTGCCATTGCACAATATTGGATTGTTAAATAAAAACAATTATACCGAAGTGAAAACCTATCAAATCTCTCCATTTCCAAGAGGGCCTGACCATTCCAACGCAATCTCATTCTTCTTTTGCCTCACGCATTTATCCCTTTAAAATGTTTCAAGGCTCTTTTTCCAAAGCTGCAAGATAGGAAGAGACAATCCAGACACCAGAGGAAAGGAAGTCCATGAGCTGAACTGAAATCCTAGATCCAGAAAAGGAGAAAACAAGGAGCCTTTGAAAAGGTAATACACAGAATGGATACTCTCTTGATAAGAAATTTCAGCTCAACAGTTCTGTTCAGACAGTAGGAACCAGCTTCGTATGTTTTGCGGGCAAGCTTCAGTAATCTCTCTTTAAGTATTTACCAATAATTCATCCATTTTTTTAGCCTTTTATTTATGCCAGCTATAGATTTTTCAAACACTTCTGAGTACTTTCAAACAATATTGCACCACAAGAGGTGTGTACAGTACAACTGAAATGTCACATGTATATAAAATTTCAATTGTAGTTTAATACTAGTAGTAAAAGGTCTTGAAATAAAACGTATATCTAGTGACAAGGAAACTTATTTAGAAGTGAATATTTTGTGGGGGGGCTCCTGATGGTTGCAGTACCCAGTTTCTCTCTCTCCCCTCGGTTCTTCACTTCTAGCTTCAGTTCAGTGTCTTTTCCCCTCACTTTCTTCTCCTTTTCTGTTCTTCCCACCTAGGCCTTTCGCTGCTGTTATTTAGCAATCCCTCCCAGCAGACAGACAAAAAGACACAAACTCTGCCCCGCAGGGACAATTTGGTGCAGACATAGAAAACAGATTAGGGGGAAATAGTGCCTGTTGTGTGCAACTGGCATAGGAATCTAGCACTGACCATTTTTCAAAGGCTTTGAGGAAGGAGCACAGTTGGAGGAGGAATTTGAAGGATGTGACTCAAACTTGTTTACTAGGCTTCAAAGGTTAAATATTTTACAATGGCAATTCACTGTCCCTCTACCTGCATTTATTAAACATAGTACTTATTCATCAAGACAAACTATTTCCCCTCACTTCAGACCTCTGCTCCATTGCTACTGCTACTCAAAATCATTGTTCATTTCACTCAAACCAGTCCCTTTTGCAGGGGGCAATCCTCACGGCTAATCCTATTCTGTTGAGAAAGAGACCTGAGAGAACTCATTCTCTTTTATTCCTCCGTCACTAAATAGAACGCAAACATAAAAAGGATTTTAAAAGAAAAACAAAAGAAATCTGAGTACAGCAAAGTCCAAGAAGGCAATACAGAACAATATGCCAATCTAAAACACTGGCTTTATCTGTGTGACCTTGTCTTCCACAGCTGGTTGGTCCCAACAACTACAACAGCAGGATACTTAAACAAAAAGAGTTCCTTAGCTCATCTGATAGATGGGACAGAACACCACACCCTGAAGGTGTGTGGGTTACACTTGGACTTACACCAGGTGCAGATTTTAAGTACATTATAGACTCAGCCTCTTTTTCTAATGACACTGTGCCACATGAATGGATAAGAGCAAAACTGCCCCTTTGTGCAAGAATGGTAGTCCAGTGATTTTAATACACATGTGCTAATCTCAGTTCTTTAAGCAATACTAATGTAACTGAAAAATTTTCTATCAGCAAACCTAAAAGCAGCAAATTGACACTGAACTAATTAATCACTATCAAACTGATCTGTGCCTTTTTCATTCACCTTACTCAGCTGATCATATTCATTTAGCTCATTGTGAAGATCAGCTCACAAAGCTGTCTCAAACCAGCTTCATAAAGTATTTGTACAGTGTGAACTCAGCAATCTAACTTTCTAAATGTAAATGCTATTTTTCTGATAAAACTCATTCTGTCTTCTAGTTTTCCTTTTGTCTTCCTCATGATATGCAAGGAGTTTTATTACATAACTTTTCACTAGAACTACTTCTGTTATCAGTTGAAGTACCTCCAGAATCAAAGAAGGGGCTCTTTCCTCTAATTTTTACATAAAGTATTTATGATGTGTAAATATGCAGTGTAAAATGCCACTTTTTCTATTTGAAGTAACTGTTTCTGGTGCCATTACTTCCAGTTCTTCTGACATTAAGCCACATGATTAGTGATCTTAAACCCTGTGTTCCTTAGGAGAGCTGTAGCCATGCTTTGTATTTCCATCAGTCAAATTCAGCTCAATTATTTCTATATTTTCACAGTTAGAGGTTTTGCTCTAGACTTATGTCTTATTTGTCACTCAGGCTTACCAGGGGTTAACACTGTAATAATGAAATAGATAACATAATAATGAGATAGATTGCTGTTAAAACTAGTACTTCACCACTTCAACAATCACTGCCTTATAACGGACACATAAAAAACGGCTCTGTGTTCACTTGTTATGCCAAAAGATGTTGTGCTATAAGGTACTTCGTAATATCATTTATTTTGACATATGGGTGACAAATATCAATTTCACTCTTCAGGACATGTAACAGATGTTTTAGTCATGTGATTTAATGCACTGCCGAAAGGCACTCATACCACAGTGATGCACATAGCACAAGTATCTGAATAGAGCAAAATAAGGCATAACATGTTGGACATAAGGCTTTCTTGCACAGTAGTGCAAAAAAAATCACAATAATATACTGGAGTGCTAATAATATGTGTTATGTGAGTGCACTGACTACCACTAAACTCAGCAACACTGGCATAACAACATTTCTGACAGTTTCTACAACTCTTTATATTCAGGGGCTTATAATTCAGTTGTAAAAATTCACTCCAACATAAAAAAAAAACTTTAGCATTCAATAACTACTTTTTTAGGCAAACCTTTTCCTATTTTAAAAATCAGTTTTATTGTATTACAGAAGTGTCCCAAATGAAAATCCACAAAGACAAATTAGTGTACTGCAAGCTGGGTTCCTTTGCATGCCTTTAACGTTGAATCAAATCATTTCTTAAAAATGAAAAGTTGCAGTATCGTAATTTGTAAATTAGCTAATGCTACAGATAGTAAATGGGACAATTTGACCTGTATAGATGCCAAACATTACCTGATCTACTCAAATCTCCCCATCTCAGAGATACCATCAGCTGAATAAGCATGTTAGGATCATTTCTAATTATGTTTGAATATTTTAAAACAATGTTAGTATCAGTTAACATTTAGCAAAATGGCAACTGTGAAAATTAAACAAAAAATATTTATAAAGATTATTGGGACAGAAATATAGTTCCTGATCCTGTGAGATCATGTTTATTGTGAAATACTGAGTGTCCTGAACTCCTACGGAAGTCACTGAGACTTGACAGCAGTCAACACCTCACACCAAATTAAAGGCAAGCTCCAGGGTCCACCCACATGGAATGGATAGAAGGATCAAGGCCTAAATAGGCTATAACACAGTGGAACAGAACCACTCCAGAGAAGTGTTAACAGCTACTGTACTAGAGTGTTTTTTGCCCCCATGCATATTTTCCCTAAAGAATTTTAAAGTACTTGAACGTTTAGAGAAAGCACACAGGAACACACAGTCAAATAAACTTTCAAACATATATTCGCAGAAAACTTTCCACTATACAATTTGCTCTTAACGACAACATATAAGAAATAAAATTCTTTGCTTCCTACTGTGGGCTTTGACACAATAGGTTATAATGGCCCAGAACTAGCTCTTACAGTTTAAGGCCACAATCCCACACACATGCTGAACTTTACTACTCTTGAGTAGTACCTCTCAATGGGACTACTCATGGTAGGGCAGTTAAGTATATGCATAAGTGCTGGCAGGCTCAGAGCCTAATTTGTGATTGATACATATATTAAAGAGTCCATTCATATATGATCACACAAAACCATCATGGATGAAGAGTTTGTGCTATTTTCTTAACCTGGTTCAATACTCTTATCATTACATTTTTGTTTGTTATTCAATACAAGAAAAGGGTGAAAAAAAACTCAATATAAATATTAATCAGAACAAATTTAAATGTATACGTTTTCCAGTACAGAAGACTGGAAGTACTGACAGTGAATTGCCATTGTATCTGTTTATGACACCTTTACCCTCCCATATACACACTTACTCTCTTCTGGAATTATTTGCTTTAAGGTAGTTCAATGCCTTGGGACACTGTATAATTTGGTTGCCATATAGCAGGGCAGCATTCCAATTTGTCTTGGGCCATGAAATTCACTTCACTTTCAGTATTTCTATGGTATGTTTTGTGCTATGTACTCTAGTTCAAGGAAGCACAATGTTTTCCAGTGACAATTATTTTTACTTTTCCTTTCAAAGATTAATATCTGTGAGCATGGGAGCAGCAGCACCCAAAGTATGATTAAAGAGCTATAGGCTCTGCAGCTGATAGGTGAAAGGGTAAAGAACACTGAAATCTGATGTTCACAGAATACTAGTCTAATATAATCTACTTTTTCACAAACAGCAGCACAGAAACAGAATCAGATCTAGGAGCCCACCCACAATCTTTTCTAAAATATCCCTGTTTTCCTGTCAGCCACTCCCAAACCTGGGTCTTTTCCATTCTGCCTCATGGTTAATTGGCAGAGCCCACCAATCAATATTTATAATGGGTCTCCTCTTTCTTCTTGCAAATCTCTTCTAAAACATCACCTGTTTGATTACACCTATGTGAGGTTCTGACACCTGGTACTGCAGGGGTAAACTATTTAAAATCCTAACTAAATGTATCAGATCAGAATCTCAAAGAAAAATGTTGCTAAAATTAACCATACAGTGTGTCAAGAGTTAGCTAGCTCAAGACTCAGGCACAGAATAAGCACATGGAGGAGTTACTCAAAGGTCAATACTGGAATTAAATATGTAGGACAGATAAAAATGGCATGTGACTTGGGAGTGTGACTGCACATGCTCAAATAAGTGCAGAAAGAAAAGGAGCACACATTTCAGTCAAGTGAGAAGCTTCTGGAAGTTGTGTGCAGGCGCGGCTCCAGGCCCCAGCACGCAAGCCGCAGGGGGCGCTCTGTCGGCGCCGCAAAGGAGGCAGCCTGCCTGCCGTCCTTGAGGCAGCAAAATCCCTAGAGCTGCCCCTGGTGGTGTGTGGCCATAAAAAGAGGCAAGTACAGATGCTAGAGAGCTGATTGAACCCTTCTCAGTTTTGTTCAGGAAGGAGAGAGGAGAAAGAGGCTTGCTCTCCTGGGTCCTGAATGTAATTTAAGTAAAGCAGGCAGGGCTATAGTTCTAGAGGACAGACATCATGTGGAAGAACCTGGTCACAACAGAGCATGCTGCATTCTGATTCCCAAACCGGACAGAACCAGAATATTCTTTCATCCTGGATATGCCACACATACTTCAAAGACTGAAGCATTTTACAGTGAATGATCCACTATCTGTGATAGGAATCCATATGCTGCCAGAGGCTGAGCAGAGAAATGGAGTTTCAATTTAGTAGGAGCAGCTCAGTTATGAAAAACAACAATTTAGGAGTGAGACTGATGCTCTGCAGAACTTTTTTTGCAAAAGGATGTTGGGACAGCCAGTGCCAGAAGGTAAATCTTTGATGAGGATTCTGTGTGAACTTTTTGTACCACCTTAGATACATCCACAGTGCCAATATTTGTTAATAGGATCTAGTTTGTGTAGCCCACCAAACTGACCCTAACATGGGGTGAATCCTGTGGCTATATCCCTCATTTTAATAATCATACTTTCACATCTAGGACGGAATTTGTAACTTTAAATACAGTTTGAATGTATTCATTTCAAGTACCTCATTTAAATTGCAGCAATTCTCTAAAGTAAATACCTCCTGCCCTGGGACTATATTTGTTAATTCCCAATTAAAATGCATCCTTTCCTTACTAACATACTATTTTAATGGTCATGCCCACTTATAAAATCACTATTAAATATTGATCAAAAACATAATTGTATCATAAGCTGAAGAACTGGGTTAATTGCAGATCCAGAGAGTGGATACACACTGCATGTGTTTTAAACATACTGCAGTGGTTTCCTATGCTAATTATATAATAATTATTCAGTATAAGTTTAAACTTTATGTTCACTGAATTAAACAGCATTTAAATTTGAAAGGCCCATCCTGCAAGTTGACAACAGAAACTGTTACTTAGGGGTTTTAGAATTTAAAATTGTGGTAATTTAATTTGTTTCTGTAGGTGGTGTTTATAATAAATTAATGGAGATAACAGAAACAATTAGTTGATGGGGACAGCATATTGTTCTAAATATTCCTAATATCTATCACAAGTGTAGATTCATCATTTAACACTCTTGTCAGGGCTGATAAAATTATTTTAGAGTTTGGAAACACCAGTATGTTGTCTTGCCTTTCCTCACATTCCTCTTCCTTTCTCTCCTTGTTCTCTCTCCTTCATTTTGCCTACCTCTCCCATTCCTTTCACGTTCACTTTTCTTCAAATACTCGCTGTTCGTTATGCCAGTAATGTTGTTTAACTATCACAGGTGAAGACAAATCATACAGTACGGTTTCTGTTCCCTGACTGAATGAGAGTGCAGGTACATCTAGCATGAACACTTGCATGCACGAATTTAAATGAATGCAATCGTGTGAAATGTAGTCAATCTTAAAATGAGTTAAAGTAGTTTCGGATATTAAATTTGCCCCTGAGTCTCCATGCCCATTTTCATGATTTTACAATCACATTTTCCTATTTTTAAAAAAATGTTTCTCATTACTCTGTTGCTGTGTGATAAATGACAGTCTATACACCCATCACTGTAAAATGCATAAAGTAAACAAACTGGAAAAAAAGATTTTTCTTCTTTAACCTTTCACTTGTAGTCCTCTTAGGCATTACTTGGTTAAAAATATTCAGACAATGTGGTTTAAGTTTATCATTACCTTAAAAATTCTGTTTACATAAATATTTGTGCAAGCAATCTTGAAAATCACTTCCTGAAAGCAGTTGCCAGTAAATACTGACTACATGAAAGTGTATTCAAATTAAAAACAAAGGTCTGAATTCTCAGTTAGTGCACTGGTATGGTAAAGGGCCTTAAAATGAGCAAAAATGACACTTACCCTGCCAGAGCAATGTAAAGGGGCCTTGGTAACTAAGAATTCAGGCCAAAAGGTTCACAAGCACAACCAAAGATAGTTCGTGTTTAAATCTGAATATATTATTCACTCAACACTTATTCCATTAGCAACACACTGAGCGGTCCAGTCCCACATTGCTATCAGTGTTAATGTTCTGAAATTTATCAAACTGCAGCTAATCATGAAGGAGGTACAAAAATGCCTTAAACCAGTGGTTCTCAACCTTTTTTCATCTGGAGAACTCTAAAATGTTCAAATAGAGGTGGAGACCCTTTGGAAATCTTAGACATGGTCTGTGGACCCCTCCCCTCCCCCGGGTCCATAGAGCACAGGTTGAGAACCACTGCCTTAAACTACAGGAATGCTTTTTAAGACTGGTTGGTGCTTAACTAAGAGGCTGAAATAACAGTAGTTAAATCCATAAGTAAGGTTTTTTTATTATAACCTGTAACAAAATCAGCATTGTAACAGTGATTAATTTTTTTTAATAATCTCAGTGCTTCAAGACTCCTATAATAATAATGCAATCATGCATCACTTTTGTTTTCCAACAGAACTATTAGTCTCTGTACTGTGTTAATGTAATTACAGCCTAATGGTTTACACTATTAAGATAGCACTATATTTTTTACTAAATTGAGTACAGTATGTAAAAGTTAATTTAAATAGCTCCAGGCTTTGAAACAATGTAAAGAAACCTGTTCTTTTTTCTTCTGAGTGAGGAAAACAAAGCTGTCAAAATGGTTAGAGGCATTTTTGTTTGTCTTTTTAATAAGGTGGAAGCAATGTAATATTAGAAGCAGAAATTAAATAATTATAGCATAAAAACCTCAAGTAAAAAATATGAAAAAATATCTTGTGATATTTTGATACTGTGATTTAGCAACCTTGATTAACATTGTGAAATTATCAAAGATATAAAATGACACTAATTAGAATCTAATTTTTTATTATTGCACACATTTCTGATGTTCTAATTTAATGAAACTACTAAACCTGAGCAATACAGTAATATTGCATCATAACAAAGAACCAAAATAGTTCTGAATTTATGACAAGTAATATCAGCCAAGCTACTATGCAATCAGAAAGCATATCAGTAAGTTATATTTCTGACAATCTGCTATACAATATAGCTAGTTTCTTCAGTGACCATAAATACAAAGGTAACGCTTCAGTGATTAACAGCCCAAATTGGCATATCCTTACACATCAGAATAGGTCTTACTCGTCTAAATAAACCACATAATTCACTGAAGTACAAGGACTACCTACGTGAGCAAGGATTTGCTCAATTAGGCCATTAAAGTATATGGGAATAGTGCTACAGATATCCTGTAGAATACATTGCAGTGTTCCATTATATATGAAAACAGTGAAAGATTTGTAGAATATCTGTTGAGGTGACATTGAAAGTCATAATACTGGGGCTGTCTGAACTTTCTAAATCAGTCAAAACAATTCTGAAAAGAAAAAAAAACATATGCTTCTCTCAAAACAATTTTGTACTCTTTCCCTTGTGCGCGCGCACATACACACACACACACACACACTACCATCACCCCTCTGTATTTTGCTTTATTCAGGATTTTGGTTAAATTACTGTTTTTGTAGTAGCAACATGGATTTGTTTGTTTGTTTGTTTTCAGAAAAAGTTTTCATGGAATATGAACATGATATTTCCCCAATATCACTGGGAAACAGACCTAGTTTTTGTTCAAAACATGTCAATTTAGTTTGGCAAATAGGCCATTTCTGCTCAAAAATGTATTAGTGATATTTCCACAGAATTAGGGCTATTTTCAAATTCACAGCAAATGTGAAAAACAGTCTTCTTTAAGAATATTTTACATACCATTCACCCAGTGACACTGTTGAAGGATTATCAATATTTAGCTTGCTTTCTTGTCTGAATAATAGCACTATTATTTTAAACCATGACAATATCAGCTTTGATTTTTAATCTTCATTTACTGGTGTTTTCAAATTCACAATTTAAAATCAAATTTACAAATAGTATATTAAGTAAATTTTTGTCCTAAGTATTCTTCCACCATGTACAAATATGCAAAAAACTACAACTATTACCCTTCCTCTTCCTTTTATTGCGTAAGGCCCCAATCCTGCAAACACCTACATATATTAATAACTTTTCACATGCATGCAAACTCACTGAGTTCAATAAAAATACTATATTCATAGATTCACATATTCCAAGGCCAGAAGAGATTATTGTGATAAACTAGTCTGACCTCCTGTATAACATAGACCATGGAACTTCCTCTAAATAATTCCTAGAGCTGGTCAGACATTTGTCTTCATCAGAAAATGCTGCCTCAATTAAACCAAAAATTTGTGAAATCCTATCATTTTGTTGAAAATTCATTATGGAAAAAAAATGGAAAAAATGTTTCAAAAATGGTAAAACATCACATTTCAATGCTTCCAGAAGGAAAGTTTTGACTTTTCATTTTGAAATTTACTTTAATTTATATAAAAAATGAAAAGGTCAAAATAAAATGAAACATTTCAATCAACCCTAAATTACAAAATGTTCAGAATTTCATTCAGAGAAAAATTTCAAAATTTTGGCTTTTCATCCCAATTTGGGATGAAGAAAAAAATTAAATCTTGAAATTTTCTATGGCATGGAAAATACATTTTCTGACCACCGCTAAAAGTTACTCGTATGTATCTGCAGAAGAATAGTCCAAGTTATTATCTCTAGATATTTTTTCTGACCTTGTATGCTAACTCTGTGGAGATATTTAATAGTTGTGATTAACCTGAATAACTAAAAATGAAATAGCAAGTCTATCACTCACATTCTTTTGTGGCTCATAATCATAATCCTTATTTCATTATTTACTTGAAGGGAACAGTTTCATTATGCTTATTGTGAATCCAAAGTAACGAATGTTTGTGGGTAGTGGGAATTTACAAAGTACAATGCTCACTGAGGCTTGTTTCAGTTGAACTAAACCTCCATGGTGTCTACTGGCCTTAATTCCCTGGAAGCCTCATATTCTGCAGAAGCTAATTCTAAATCTTCAGAAGAAATTACCATATTTTACTCCTTTTTGGAAGCTGCAGAATGACACACAGAAATATAGCTCTGTCCCATACTCCAGAGCATAATGTTCATTTTTTCTCCCAACCCCAGCCTTATAACCATAAGTAGATTTATTTAATTATAAAAAGCAGAATAAAAACAAAATAATACAAAGCAATTTTAAAAAAAAAACTCAGTGTTCCTTCTCCATCCTGTCATATTTTTAATAAATAAAATACAATAAATAATAAAGAGTATTTCTCTCATCTCTTCCCTCCATTTCTAGTCAAACAGTAGGCTTCCTCTGGTGCTATCTTACCATTTGCAATACAGATAAAGAGTTAGGTTAGAACTGGGGATGATTGATCTGTCTCAGTTACAGTTGGGATATACGCCAGTTCACCTCTCCAAGTTAGGGCTAGATTTGGGACTGAGTAGAAGGCCTAGGATAAGGGTTATGAATGGCCAGATTATGGCTGGGGTTGCTTCATTGTCCTAGGATCAATATTACAGTTAGAGCTGGCTGGGGAGACTGAGCTACTGATATAGTTGGGAAGCCTGAGGTCGGGTTATGCCTGGCTTGTGAGCCCAAATTAAAATTACGTCTTGAGCCAGTTCAAATATTTGGTCTAGGATCAGAATTGGGGATGTCTGGTGAGCCCAAGCTAGGTTAGTGGTGGGGCTGGGTGGCACTACACAGCATTATGACTGGCACACAGGGTCACACAGGGTTAGAAATGGGACCAATTTGTGTGTTTGGGCTTGAGGCCATTTGAGAGGCTCCAGTGTAAATTTACAGTGAGGGCCAAGCCAAAGAAAATAATCCTGCACCTTTCAGGTTAACTCTGCAACTATTTATTGATTTATAATGTTGCATGCCATAGCGGGATGACCTTTCCACTAATTCTGTTCTCCTAAAGCAGAAACTGTAGCACCACATGGAGTTATGTTCAGCAATCTTCCTGAACCACATGAGGTTCAGGAATCTCTGTATTGCCAGTTT
The DNA here is from genome assembly GCF_003597395.2 of Chelonoidis abingdonii. NCBI lineage: Eukaryota > Metazoa > Chordata > Testudines > Testudinidae > Chelonoidis > Chelonoidis abingdonii. The sequence continues at coordinate 36,623,502 of NC_133775.1, read as the reverse complement.
AAAGTTAGGATCAGCAACATTGGCTTAAGTTATTTCTAGCCTTATAGTTTTAAATGCCCAACTTTTTAGGGCCACAATTTGGCCCCATCACACATGCAAGCCAGGACAGAAGGGGTGGTAAGATTCTTCCCATACTCCACGCTACCCTGCCTGGCCTCTCCACATCTGTGCTGTAGGCACAGAGAGAGTGAATGTGTCCTGTACTCCTCCCTCCATGCAAGGGGTTGGGAGCAGAAAAGGGTGGCACCGGCCATTTATGTGAGAGCATAATCCACTCCCTGGAAGGGCCAGCAGCAAATTTCCTCCCTTGCCCTCTCAGGAGCAAGTAAAAAGTCTAATAATTAAAGCACATTTTCTGGGCTGCTCCTAGGGATGCATAACTACGTGCTATACTGTACTCAGGACTAGATAAAAGGGACAATTCATCCTGTAATAAGTAGAATCAATTTTGGCTGAATATTTAATGGATACAATTTTTAGAAAATAATAATCAGTACAGGCAGGGAACTACGGAACTCTCTCATACAACAGGTTACCTAATTTCAGCAGTAGACTGCCATAAAACTTGTCATTTCATTATTAATGATTTCCAGATCGACTCAAGATATTTATCTTTTTTTAATAAATAGAAAGTGTTACTGACAATTCATAATCCTGGGTTTTTTAATAAAAGAATAAACTATTGAAGAGCAGCAGACATAGTCCTTGGTCCCTATCTCTCTTAGATGATGGATGTTAGTTCAGGACTTTGTTTGTCACATTCCTCCAGTTTTTAAATCAGCTAGATTGCTTAGATTTTTGTTGTAAAATGAAAATAGAACAATCAATTTCAAAAGCTTTCCTTCTCTCCTTCCTACTACCCCTTAGCTCCCCTTGGTAAAGAACTTATCATATTAGGCCTTAACGTGTAATTTACCTAATGTCTAATGGAGGTTGAGGATGTAGCACTTCACAGAACTGGGTTCATCATGCTCATTTCATTTTCTGCTGGAGCTGTATTATACCATTGGTAACTAAGGCTCAGTCTGGCAGCCACTAAAGTCAGCAGGAGCTTTGGCTTTTTTTTCAGCAGGAGTGGGATTGAATCCTGAATTACTTTTATACATTGAATACAAGGTGGCTACATGTGAATACCAAAACCTTTAGTGACTAGTGCCTGCAATAATTGTGTTTTTATTCACCTTTTTATATAGGTTGGCTGCAATAAAAGCCTGCCTATTTACCATTATATCAAAACACCTTACCACCCCCACTAAATGTGTCATCAGGAAGGATCCCAAAGTGTTTTCCAGGATCACTATATCCACTACTAAAATGCAAACACTTTTGAATCAATAAACACTTCAGCCCACAACAAAGTCACAAGAGTGTTTTTAGAAGGAGAACTGAAGAGCAATATATCTAATTTGTCCAAGACACGGATACCAGAAACTCTATCCTTGCAAAATGTCCCAGGGGATCTTTAAAAACCCTCAAGTACACAGGAAATTGGGTTTTACTTTTCAACTGCCTCTCCAGTAGCATTGTTCCTGCTAGCGCCATGTGAAAGCATTAACTCCATATTAACTCATCAGTAAAAATGCTGCCTACTGAGTATCCAACACGATTCTCCTGCAAGACCCTTGCCGTTTATAAGATCTAACAAGATAACAAGTCTTAGGTAGTATGGCTGCAGGCCATCACATATTGCCTTAGAGGGATTTTTTTCCTTCCTAAAAACTGTTACATCTGGAAAAGACTTTTCATTTATACACTGAAAAACATTAGCACATGTCCATGAAACATTGCATTTCTCATACTTCAATTTGAAAGGCTTTTCACTAACATACTTTATGTGGTTTAAAAAAAAAAAAAAAGTATGATTAGTATCTTTCCAAATGCTTTGAAATGTGCTACACAGAAAGGGGAACAACTTTGTTAGATGTAGAGTTAAAGTAATAAAATGCATTTTAAAATACAATTGCACATTAAACCCACCAGGTTTCACAGATGAAAGCATAAAAATGAAGGGCAATCATGAGTCAAATAATACTAAAACTAAGAATGAGAATATATGTAACAGGATTATCAAAGAAAGTTCACTGAATGTTTTATAAAAGTGAGGAAAAGAATATCAGTACAAAAAGTTTCTCGGAGCTTTCAATGAAGTTATTGTTAGTACATTTGGAAATCTGACCATGAATATTGTCTCTGAATAACAGAAAAATAAACACAGGCCCAAAGTAAATCTGAAAGCTTATCTGGTAAAGTGAAGAGCAATTTTAATATTGAACATACATTAAAAAAAAATACTGCTAAATGTATGCAAAGTATTTTCTTGATACTTTTTTAAATGATGGAGGGGTTCTTTTTTTAAGGAGGCATACAGCTGCATGTTCACATTGTTGGTCATAAGCTATAACACCTTTTATTCCAAAAGATTCCCGAGCATGTTACTAACTATGTGCACATATTCAAAAAGGAATCACTTCACTCATCACTGAAACGCAGCCACTTCTGAGGATTAAATAATGCAATACCAATTCAACACAGCAGTTGTCACCACTTTGGTTTTATATCTCATCCATAACTTTCAGTAGCAAAATATATGATAACAACAGGCTATGTCTTTGGTTCACTACAGACTCAACAAAAAAAAGCCACCTAATGAATGTGCATTACTTCCTGCAGCACCCTGTGTTTGTTTGTTTAATTTGATTTGATTTGAAATGCATCCATCCACGGCTATGAGACCATGTGCCCTATTATTCATAAACTTCACCTAAACCGTAAAAATATCCCAAAACTAAAATCTTTGAAAAAAATCCCACTCTCTGTGACCCGTGTCGGTTGGCCCACCCAGCTGCTCGGAGGCAGTGGGTAGGTACTGTTCCATTGGCCGGCCTGCGTCAGACCGTCTGTCACTAGGGAATTAGTGGAGGGAGGGACACCAGCAAAGGTCTATAGCATGCTGCTCTGGCATGTGAGCACTGGCAAAAGTCTATAGCACACCTCAGGCAGGTTGGCACCAGCAAGGTTGTATACTGCTATCAAGATTTTGCTCCCCGAGGCGGGTTGGCCGGGGTAGGGGAATGCAGGCCCATCCAACTCCACTGTGTTCCAGCCCAGGGCCCTGACAGTGGTAGGGCAAGGGTCCCACCACCGGGTCAGCAGGGTCCCTCCACAACACACTGCAAAATAGACTCACTGCACTGTGCAGTTCTGTTCCTGGGCTCCTTCCTACCCGGTCGCTTGAGCGAGTCCCTCCGGTCCTTCCAGCTCATCCAGGTATTCTGCTCCAGCTCCCCTTCTTCCTCAGGCTCCTCCAGGTACTCGGCAGCTGGCAGCTCCAGTTCCCCCTCCGCCTCAGGCTCCTCCAGTTCCTCCAGGTACTCGGCGGCTGGCAATTCCAGCTCCCCCTCCGCCTCAGGTTCCTCCAGTTCCTCTGGGTACTTGGCAGCAGGCAGCCCTGGTAGCCCCTGTCCTTCCTCCAGGTCAGGTTTCTCCAGGTCCTAGGCCTCCCCTGGACCAGCAGCAGGGTCTGAAGGGAGCAGTGAGGGGTCTATGTCTGCCTCCCTCCCTGGGTGCTGCCCTGACTGGGCTAAGGGCCCCGCCTTTTGTACTTCCTGTTCCACCCCTCCCCTTCCAACAGGTGGAGTTAGCTTGGTCTGGCCCCGCCCCTCAGGCTGAGAGTGTGACTTTTTACCCTCAGGTTCAGAGGGAAGCCACTCTGGCTCCCTACATACCCCACCCCTCAAATCTGGCTCCCAACCCCCGGAGCTGGGGTCCTCACCCTCCCCAAGGTGGGACAGAAAGTCTGCATTGGCGTTGTCCCGCCCTGCCTGATGGTGAATTGTGAAGGCGTAGGGCTGCAGAGATACCACCTCATGAAAGCCGAGGATTAGTGTCCTTCAATTTATTGAGCCACTTCAGGGATGCATGGTCAGTAACTAGTATAAAGGGGGTCCCGAGGAGGTAGTTGCGGAGGGCGTCGACCGCCCATTTAACCGCTAGGGCCTCTTTCTCTATGACAGAGTAGTTCTGACTCTGTGGGGGTTTGTGGCCCGAGGTCTGGTTCAGGGGGGTATGGGGTATTAGTAGTCCTTCCCGTTCCTTCCAGGGTTTTAAGAGATTTACATGATAAATCTGCTTTTCCTTACAGCGACCAGGTTGCCGGATTTCGTAGGTGACAGGTTCCACCCAATGGAGGACCTCATATGGGCCCTGCCAGCGGGCAAAAAGTTTTGATTCCTCCGAGGGGAGCAGGAGGAAGACTCAGTCCCCTGGCACAAATGATCGGGCCTGGGTGCCCCAATGATAGAGATGCTCCTGGGCTCTTTGGGCTGATTCTAAGTTCTCCTTCATGAGCTCACCTGCCCATGCCAGCTGTCCCTGCAGCTGTAAGACATATTGTAAGAGACCCTGCATTGCGGATGGGGTGCGTTCCCAAGTTTCTCTCAAGAGGTCAAACACTCTGCGAAGTCTTCACCCACAGAGGAGCTCTAATGGGGAGAACTTCGTGGAAGCTTGGGGAACTTCTCAAATTGCCAGTAGTGATGGGGGGAGCAATTGATCCCACTGGTGGAGGTCCTGGGTGGGAAAGCATTAGAACATTCCCCTCAGGATCCAGTTAAAATGTTCGACCAACCCGTCAGTCTGGAGATGGTAAATCGAGGTCTGCAGTTTCTTAATCCCCAGCAAGGCACATACATGACAGAACAGCTTAGAGGTTAAGTTGGTTCCTTGATCACTGATTATCTCCCAAGGGAGGCCCACCCTGGTGAATATCTTCACAAGCTCCACCGCGATAGCGCGGGCAGTAATACTTCTTAAGGGAACGGCCTCAGGGAAGTGGGTGGTGTAGTCCATCAGGACAAGGATATATTGATGGCCCACCTTGCTTTTTGGAAAGGGCCCTACCAGGTCCATTACTATCTGCTCAAATGGTACACCCACAATGGGCAAGGGGACCGGGGGCCCTTCCATACCCTGGCCGGTGTGACATGTTGACAGTCTGAGCACGACACACAGTAATCCCTCACCTCACAGTGGATGCTGGGCCAGAAGAACTTGGATAGGATCCAAGCCGCAGTTTTCTCTGGTCCTAAATGGCCTGCAGCTGGGATGTCATGTGCCGCCGATAAATGCGCGGAACCACGAGTTGGGTCTGGACCTCTTGGGTTTGAGAGTCTCGATCAATGCAGTAGAGCCAATCATGATTGAGTTCAAACCTAGGCCACTGGATAGCCCGCTGGGCCTCCACTACCTCCCCATCCAGTTGTGCCAGCTGCTTATAGGCAAACCGGAGTGTAGAGTCGTCCCTTTGATCTCAGCTAGAGTCCACAGTGTCTGAAAGGGGGCCTTCGTGTCCCGTCTGTCCTGCCCGGGTGTGAGAACTGGGGTAACGTCGGGGTTGGCCCTTGCATCGGGGTCTGTCTCCATCCCAGATGGAGCTCCCTTGAATGCCTCTTCTGGGGGTAGGGCTCGGAGCACCTGTATGAAGTCTGAGCAGTCGCAGCCCAGAATATCTGGATAGGAAAGGGATGAGGCCACTGCCACGTTCTTTAACTGAGTTGCTCCATTCACCATGATAGGGACCTGAACCGTGGCGTACGGTTTCACATCTCCATGTATGCACTAAATCCATACCTCCCCAAGGGTTTGCTCGGCATCCGTGAGGAGCTTCCGGCAGACAAGAGTCTGCCCACAGCCCGAATCAATTAGACCAATAACGTGGTTCCCAGTGACTTCTATGGGGGCTGTCACTTTGACCACTGAGGGCAGATGGGTCCGGTGCTCCCTGGCATACACCCGACCGAAGTCGCAGTCCATCACTGTAGAGTCCCTTTGCAGATGCCCATACTCACCACACTGAAAGCAAGACCCTACCTATGGGCACCCCAGCCACGCAGGGATGCAAAGGGAGCCATGGGTTGGCTGGGGCCCGGTGGTCGGGTCAAGCCTCCAGATGAAGTGTGCGGTGGGACTTCTGGGCATCGGGAAAAAAATCAGTCTCGCCGCCCTCTGGTCACCGGGCACGGTGTGGTGCATCAGCTTTGGAGGTGGGCCCCCTTTCAAGTTTGAGTGCCGGATCCAGAACTTTGGGGGCAGGCTGCCAGTCCTATCAGAGCCTCTGCTTTTAGAAAGTCCTCCATAAGCATAACGGCCGTGCTCAGAGTTTGGGGTCACACCTTCCCCAGAGTCGGGAGGATTTGCACAAATTGCTTGAGGATGATCTGTTCCATCATCTCAGCCACTGTTCAACGCTCAGGTTGTAACTATCGGCAAGTTGTGTCTTTTAATTTCTGGACCATGGCCGGGGGTCAGGCACCCTGTGGGTAAACCTTTCCTCGGAACCATCACTAAAATGTCTCCGGGGTGATATCGAAGGCATCCAAGATAGCCACTTTTACTCAAGCATAAATTTGGGCCTCATCATCTGGGAGCCTTCTGAGCTGACCCCATCAAATGGGGGCGAGGAGGGTCACCCATTGGTCCAGTGCCCAACCGGCCACTGCGGCCACCAGCTCAAAGGTCACCAAATAGGCCTCCAGGTCATCTTCAGGCCCCATCTTGGCCAGATGGATTGGTGGAGCAGGGGTGGCTGGTGTAGCCACGCCCCCTCCCCCTGGGTTGAGCCCCACCAGGGCCTGGCCACAGGGTGGCAAGCTGCTGGAAGCATTAGGTTTGTTGTTCGCGGTGCTGCGCCCCCGAGGTTTGAAGGAGCTGCTGCTGGTGGGTACCCAGCTACTGTATGAGCTGTTGCTGCTGCTGCTGCTGCTGCCGCCTCTTGGCCAAAAACTTGATAAGCCATTTCCATCTTCCTTAAGGTGCCTCTTCACTCTAATTCCTTCCTGCAGGGATAGAGGTCAGTGCCTCTGAGACCATTTGTCCAACCACTTGTGACCAGTGTCGGTTGGCCTACCAAGCCACTAGGGGGGCGGTGGGTAGCTACTGTCCCATGGGCCGGCCTGCGTCACCCACTCTCCCACCACAACCTTGCCTCCATTCAGTTATTTCTCCAGGGGAGATCTCACTTAGATACTGACAAGATATCTTTAAATATCTAACAAGACTACAACACTATGGTTGCAGGCTATAGAATATACGCAATTTAGTAAAAATCTTCAGCCATCATAAATAGCATTACCATTTTGATAGACATCAGAATGTCCCTATCTAAATCAAATGAGATCTTAGGAATAATTTAGCACATGATTTCCATGTTACAAATAGAACTAAATTAAGGATAATTTTAGCTTATTAAAATAGGCATATACTTCCAGAATATTTGGGGAAATGTTTATGTTACATTTTCCCTTGAAGTTAATTATGAAATGAAGATAATAGTTATGAGATACCTAAAGAATGCCTGTGACTTATTATCCAATTAATTGATAAGAGTAGATTGATTAAATCAAGCTAAATGACAGCTACTCACTTCACAAAATGTAGGCATAGATCTGAATAAAGGGGTTTAAAATAATCAAATCAGTGAAGAGGTCTTGTTTGTGAATCTTAAACACATTAAAAGTAGGGCTGCCAAGTGCTTAAAGAAATTAATCGTGATTAATCGCAGTGTTAAACATTAATAGAATTCCATTTATTTAAATATTTTGGGGTGTTTTCTACTTTTTCAAATATATTGATTTCAGTTATAACAGAATATGAAGTGTTCAGTGCTCATGTTATATTTATTTTTATTACAAAAATATTTGCACTGTAAAAAACAATAGTATTTTTCAATTTACCTAATACAAGTACTGTAGTACAATCTCTTTATCATGAAAGTTGAATTTGTAAATGTAGAATTATGTACAAAAAATAACTGCATTCAAAAACAAAACAATGTAAAATTTTAGAGCCTACAAGTCCACTCTGTCCTATTTCTTGTTCAGTCCATCACTCAGACAAACAAGTTAGTTTACAATTCCAGGAGATAATGCTTCCCACTTCTTGTTCACATCAACTAAAAGTGAGAACAGGTGTTCTCATGGCATTGTTGTGGCTGGCATCGCAATATATTTATATGCCAGATATGCTAAAGATTCATACATGCCTTCATGCTTCAGTTACCATTCCCGAGCACGTGTCCATGCTGATGACAGGTTCTGCTCGATAATCCAAAGCAGTGCAGACCGATGCATGTTCACTTTCATCATCTAATTCCGATGCTACCAGCAGAAGGTTGATTTTCTTTTTTGATGGTTCAGGTTCTGTAGTTTCCGCATTGGAGTGTTGTTCTTTTAAGACTTCTGACAGCATGTTCCACACTGCGCCCATCTCAGAGTTTGGAAGGCACTTCAGCTTCTTAAATCTTGGGTTGAGTCCTACAGCTATCTTTAGAAATCTCACTTTGGTATCTTCTTTGCTTTTTGTCAAATCTGCAGCGAAAGTGTTCTTAAAATGAACAACGTGCTGGGTCATCATCCGAGACTGTAATAACATGAAATATATGACAGAATGTGGGTGAAATAGAGCAGGAGACATACTATTCTCCCCCAAAGAGTTCAGTCACAAATTTAATTCATGCTTTTTTTTTTTTTTTTTTTTAAGAAAGCATCATCAGCATGGCGCATGTCCTCTGGAATGGCTGCTGAAGGCATGAAGGGGCATACAAATGTTTAGCATATCTGGCACATATAACCTTGCAATGCCGCGTAACAAAAGTTCCATGCACACACCTGTTCTCACTGTCTGATGCGTTTGTAAATTCGAAGTGGACAGCCATTATCCTTGTAAATGTAAACAAACTTGTTTGTCAGTTAGTTTGGGCTAATGAGAAGTAGGATGAGTGGAATTGTAGGCTCTAAAGTCTTGCATTGTTTGTTTTTTGTGCGCAGTTATGTACAAAAAAAAACCCCTAACATTTTGTAAATTGCACTTTTACAATAAAGAGATGGCACTACAGTACACTTCTACGCTGATCTAATGCGACCCGATATAACACGAATTCGAATATAACGCAGTAAAGCAGTGCTCCAGGGGGGTGGGGCTGCGCACTCTGGTGGATCAAAGCAAGTTTGATATAACGCCGTTTCACCTATAATGTGGTAAGATTTTTTTGGCTCCCGAAGACAGCGTTATGTCAGAGTAGAGGTGTACTTGTATGAGGTGAATTGAAAAATACTGTTTCTTTTATTTATCATCTTTATAAGTGCAAATATTTGTAATCAAAATAATAGTATAAAGTGAGCAATGTACACTTCATATTCTGTGTTGTAATTGAAATCAATATATTTGAAAATGTAGAATACACACACACACACACACACACACAACATTCAAAAGATCATTAAGTATATCACGGATGTATTAACACTGTGGAGATTTTAATTGTAGGAACAACCCAGAAATTTGGTGAGTTTTTTATATGCATTTCTCCCTGAAGAGAGACTGAAAATGAGACACCGGCTAAAAGGTGTTCATGGGAGTTTACTTACAGTACGCAAAAATGATACGGCAGTTTCATATATTTTATATATATGTTCATATAATTCATGGTTTCATATATTTTACTTAAAACTCAGTAGTTACTGGCATCGTTCCTAGTTTTGCTGTTCTTCAAGGTGTGAAGCTGTGTGATACCAGTTGTGTTTCTCTGATTATGCAATTTTTCGGAGGGTTTACTTGTCTTTCAGTAAATTGTCATAGAATGTAAGACAGTCTAAAGAAAAGTTAACTCACACACACGACAGCCTTCACGGTGGAGACATTCAGATGTAATTTTTCAGGAGACCACATATCATTCATAATTGAAAAGACATGTTCAACTGGCGCTGTAGTACAAGGCAGACACAGCACAAATTCCACAGTCTTGACTAGATATGTGTATTGTACTGCATTACAGTCCATCTCTTGAAAAATCTTCTGCCACCTTTTGTGATGGGCATTCTCTGATGGTCATAGAATCATAGAATATCAGGGTTGGAAGGCACCTCAGGAGGTCATCTAGTCCAACCCTCTGCTCAAAAAAAACCATTTCCCAACTAAATCATCCCAGCCAGGGCTATGTCAAGCCTGACCTTAAAAACCTCTAAGGAAGGAGATTCCACCAACTCCCTAGATAACCCATTCCAGTGCTTCACCACTCTCCGAGTGAAAAAGTTTTTCCTAATATCCAACCTAAACCTCCCCCACTGCAACTTGAGACCGCTCTGAAAGACAACTGGAGACTATTTATTTTGCTCTAGACAACTTGTCAAAGAGACAATTCTCATCCAACATATTTAAAGTGTGAATTTTGGCATTGCATGCAGCGACACTGTCTTGCGTTTGCTTCCACTGCAGCATATTCCTTCACAGAGTCCATTCATACTTTTTGGTGGACTCAAAAGCAGGTCTCCAGTGCTCCAAGCAGGACAGGCATGTTGTGTAAAAATTGTCAACTACATCGTAAAACTCCTTTTATTTCATTTGCCCACATTCTACAAGAGTGTGTAGTAGGTTCTTCACTTCTGTTGTGACAAATCTTTCTCCAAACTTCTCAGATAAGTTAACATGCAGGGAATGTATTTGCACTGCAACTTCAAATTGTTCGCTGACAAATCATTTTTCTCTATCATGTCTGTTATGTTTTGGAACATGGCAGTTTGTTTGCTGGCAAAGAAAAGCCACAGTTGAGTTGAAGGATCATCAAAGAGCTTCTTCAGAAGTGTTGGGCATTTATCTTGAGAAAGAAAATATGCTTTAAGCCCATTGAAAATCAACAAAATTCTGCGTATTGCTGGTTCCAATGAGAGGAATCACATGCTGCCATGCTCTAGTAATTTGGTATACTTGATTTCAACAAATCAACAAATGTCTTTCAGCGTTTCAGCACGCGCCATGTAGATATGAAAGTATTTGTAAACCTTTATAGCAAAGCTCTCCACATCTAAAGGAAGACAGTTGACTGCAGTTTGGAGACAGTTATGCACAATATGTGCACCACTCCCAATACCGAAGATCTCTTTTCCTAAGATGGCCTGGAGCTTTTGCCACAAATTGTTTTTCTCATAATGTCTGGCACCCCCAAAGTTAGTATTGGTGTTGTCTGCACATATTTCAACACTTGTCACTAAGAGTTCTTCTCCATCACTTGCTGGATGAATGCACACAGCAAATCTAATGTTTCTCCGGGTAGAGACAAAAAGTCAATAATTTTTGTGCAAACTCTACTCGGGGGGGGGGGGAAATACTGCAGAAGAACAGGAAATAGTTTTTGCTTTTTTTTTGTTTGATGCATCCACACTAAGCGTAATGAAGGAACACTTGTCCAACTCATGGTGCACTTCAACGGATAAAGGGGCTAAGATGTTGCAAACAATTGCCTCAGATTTTGTGTGAGCAGATGAAAACTTTGATATAGTTTCCTAATTAACTGTGATATACGGTCACTAGACTGGAAACTGCGTCCATGCTGCACTGAGTGGTAAGCAAACGCTCCCTCACGGGCAAAAGCTTTTTCAGCTTCTGTGTCTTGCCTCAGAAAACATCTTGAAACACTTGGTGTTAAACACTTACCTTTATCAGCTGTGTTTCTTGCTCTGAAGCTGCTGGGTAATGTCATTTCAACCACTGTGGGCAAGAGAAATGTGCTCCACATGTCTGCATACAGCTTAGCTGCTGTCCAATGTTGAAGTGTCTTTTTTTTAAAACTTGAACTGTTTTTTGAGGTCTTCATTAAAATTGTACATACATTTCCTAGACATTTTTATAGCAAAAAAATGACCACACACAAACTATTGATTCTTCTAAGGACACCGGTATGCACAACCTCACCTCCCCTTCCCTCCCACCCCCCACCACACCTCTGCACACAGAAAGGGAACAGAAGCATCAGCTGGCAACATCATGTGATTGGTGGCAGCACTGCTTTCAGAGTTGGTGTCAAGGTTTTTTTCCCCACTTTGAACTTTAGAGTTCAAGAAGTGGGGACCTGCATGATCACTTTTAAGTTTAATTACTAGCTTAAATTTGGTACGCTGCCACTAGCCAAAAATATAGTGTTTGGCACACTTCCTGTTCCCCCAAAACCTTCCCTGGGGAACACAAATCCAAACCCCTTGAGTCTTAAAACAAGGAGAAATAAACCATCCCCCCGTCTTTCCCCCCCCCAAGACTTTCCCTCCCTGGGTGCCTTGGAAGCTTCACACCGACCAAACTTCTTGGATCTTAAGCGAAGGAATTAACCCTTCCCCTTCTTTCCCCCCACCAATCCCTGGTGAGTTTAGATCAGTCCTTGGATTCTTAAAACAAGGAAAATCAATCATTGTTCTTAAAAAGGAAAGCTTTTAAATTAAGAAAGAAAAGTAAAAATTTATCTCTAACAAATCAGGAGGAAAATGCTTTTACAGGGTATTTAGATTCATATAGACTAGAGGACGCCACTCGAGCCTGCAGATTCAAAGTTACAGCAAACAGAGGTAAAACTCCTTCCAGACAAAAAAGACAACATTTACAAGTTTAGAAAAACCAAACATAAGACTAATCCTCCTTTGCCTGGCTATACTTACAATTTCTGAAAACATGAAAGACTATTCAGAAAGATTGGGAACAGTCTGGGTGTACATCTGGTCCCTCTTAGCCCCAAGAGCGAACAATGAACAAAACAAACAGCACAAACAAAGACTTCCCTCCACCAAGATTTGAAATTATCTTGTCCCCCCATTGGTCCTCTGGTCAGGTGTCAACCAGGTTCACTGAGCTTCTTAACCCTTTACAGGTAAAAGAGACATTAACCCTTAACCATCTGTTTATGACAGTTGGGCAATGAGAGCATCAGCTGCTCGCTGGGGTGCCTAGCTCTGAAGATAACACTCCTGCCAGCAGCAACACAGAAGTAAGGATAGCATAGTGGCATCACCACCCCTATTTCTAACACAATCAGTCCTCAACAAAGGAGAACGTGTGTGTGTGAAATAACTGTTTGTGCTCCTTGTAGGGATTTTTTGGATACACAATGTCAGTCTGCCTCTGGCTGGGACCTGCTCCTGACAGCCCTTGTTTTGCTGAATCAATTCCTTGCTATGGACCAAGTTAATCTCTAAGTTGAAGGGTTTACACCAGAGATCTCTATGGCCTGGTAAATCTGCTAGTGAAACACCAGTAGAATTGACTTGCAAGAGTTCCTTCACAAGGCATTCTCTGAAACACTAGCTGAACCCAGCGTCTGAACACAGCAGCACTTTCCTCTATGGCAGGCAGCCTGGTGGACTCTGGGGGACTCTTTGCTACTACAAAATCTGCAATTAAAAACCCTTCCTATTTCAAACTGTCTCATCACTCAGGCTCACAAGCTAGGCAAACATTGGAGCTGTGAAGAAACCATCACACTGCTCTCAGCCTGCAGCTGCAACTCAGCTAACCAACAAAAATCAGCGTTTACAATTTAGAGCACTGCCACTAACCCCCGTCGGATAACCTGCCTGCAGCATCCTTCAACTCTGCTGATGCTGACAATCCATCTAGCCATGTTTTGTGCCCATCAATAAATGGAGATCCTACCTTCTTGCTGCCGACTTTGCGCTGAGCTGATAGGAAAATGAATTTAGTGCTTCTATACAGCCTCCTGGTCAAGTTGCTCAAAGCATTCTATATTGAGCCTGACAGTGAGGAAGGCTCAGACTATGAGGCAGCGCAGAAGCAAGGGTGGCAATACCATGTCACCCTTACTTCTCTGCTTTGCCTTGCAGTCGGCAAGTGGGGCTTCTGCCCCGGGGGTCAGCTCTGAAAGCAGCACTGTCTGCCAGCAGCAAATTTCTCTGCTGCTGCTGCCAGGCATCACTGCCTTCAGAGCTGACCTCTGGCAGCTGCCACAGCTCTCCGCTCTCCACTCTGTCAGCCTGCTCTTTGTGCATCCTGCTCAAAGACCAGTCACTGAACTCAGGGAGGAAGCCACCATTCTAATGTGTGCAACACACTCATTTTACGAGACCAAGCTGCTTGAGAAGGGTTTATACATCTCTGAGGCACAATCCTTTAAGTAAACATCTCACTATCCTGTGATGCAAGCAGTGGACAGCTGTCCCAGGCTGACACAGACATAAGAACTACCTGTAGTGTCCAGCCAGAGAGCAGGGTTTGCAGCCTGGGGGGCCAGGTTTGAAAGCAGTGCTGTCTTCCAGCAGCAAATTTCTCCAATCATGCCGCTGGTGGGCAGCACTGCCTTCAGAACTGATCCCCAGCAGCAGCTGCCGCTCTCTGCTCTGCCTTGCAGCTGGAGAGCAGGGGCTACTGCCCACGTGGACAGATTTGAAGGCAGTGCTTCTCCCATGCTTGCCTGCCTTCGGAGCTGACCCCTGGCAGCTGCCTCTGCTCTCCGCTCTGGCTTGCAGCCAGAGAGAGGTGGCTGCTGCCCTGGGGGACAGCTCTGAAAGCAGCGCTGCCTGCACAAATCAGGGACAAATGCCCAGTTTTAGTGAAAAAGTAGGGACAGACACAACAGAGCTGAAAAATGGGACTGTCCCACCCAAAACAAGACAGATGGTCACCCATCGTCCCAAAAGGCAGAGGAAAACAGCTGCACTGTCTCTATTCTTCCATTCTCTCTTTCTACTGCACCAACTATCCCAATTTCAGGCACTCTGTTGTTGAGGCTGCTTACATGCTGCTTCGGAACAGAAAGTAAACGTGGGAGATCTCAAAGGAGCCTGTGGAATTTATTTTAAAAGAGTTACATAGGATTACTACAAAAATCCTATATACTATTTTATATAAAAGTAGAAAGGCATGGGTTGTTTAGACCTATTTCTTCTGCATTCTATGAAGATCGAATAAGAAGGATTCATTTAATCAAAAATCATAGGAACTACATACTTCTCTACAGGATAAATATGAGCTCTCTTTATAAATTCATAACTGGGAGGAATTCAACTTAGGGAGGAAAATCTATTTAAACACTCAGATTTTTCTTTTATTTTTATGTAAAAAACAGTGCTCATGGAAACAAAGGGTTAATATCTGCTCTTAAAGACAGTAACCATGCAAGTGTCCCCACATTGATCTAATTATATACCCAAACCTGACCTGCAATTCTGTGGTGAAAAGCACACATTGCCAGATCATGTGCAAGTTTCTATGATGTTAGCAATGGCAACTGACAGTAAAGCTATTCTATGACAAGGATTAGTCAGATGAAAGAACAAGATAAAACCACAATATCCAGGTAAGTACATTAGCTCATTATTACTAACATTTATAGATGGCCTAGTGATTATTTCCATATTTGTCCTGGTGATTGTACTTTTAGATCTGTATTAGGGATCTCAAGCGATTAAAAAAATTAACCGTGATTAATAGCAGTGTTAAACAATAATAGAATACCATTTATTTAAATATTTTGGGGTGTTTTCTACATTTTCAGATATATTGATTTCAATTACAACACAGAATACAAAGTGTACAGTGCTCCCTTTATATTATTATTTTGATTTCAAGTATTTGCACTGTAAAAAAAACGTTATTTTTCAATTCACCTAATACAAATACTGTAGTGCAATCTCTTTATCATGAAAGTGCAACTTACAAATGTAGAACTATGTAAAAAAACTTCATTCAAAAATAAGACAATGTAAAATTTTAGATCCTGCAAGTCTCCTCAGTCCTATTTCTTGTTCAGCCAATCACTCAGACAAACAAGTTTGTTTACATTTGCAGGAGATAATGCTGCCCGCTTCTGGTTTACAATGTCACCTGAAAGTGAGAAGAGGTGTTCTCAAGGCACTGTTGTAGCATGCGTCACAAGATATTTCCAAGCAAGATGCACTAAAGATTCATATGTGCCTTCATGCTTCAACCACCATTCCAGAGGACATGCGTCCATGCTGTAGACAGGTTCTGCTCAATAACAATCCGACACATGTTCACTTTCTTCATCTGAGTCAGAGGCTACCTGCAGAAGGTTGATTTTCTTTTTTGGTGGTTAAGGTTCTGTAGTTTCTGCATCGGAGTGTTGCTTTTTTAAGACTTCTGAAAGCATAGTCCACACCTCATCCCTCTCAGAGTTTGGAAGGCACTTCAGATTCTTAAAGCTTAGGTCAAGTGCTGTAGCTATCTTTAGAAATCTCATATTAGTACCTTCTTTGCTTTTTGTCAAATCTGCAGCAAAAGTGTTCTTAAAATGAACAACGTGTGATGGGTCATCCTCCCAGACTACTATAACATGAAATATATGGCAGAATGTGGGTAAAATAGAGCAGGAGACAAACTATTCTCCCCCAAGGAGTTCAGTCACAAATTTAATTACTGCATTATTTTTTTTAACAAGCATCATCAGCATGGCAGCATGTCCTCTGGAATGGTGGCCAAAGCATGAAGGAGCATACAAATGTTTAGCGTATCTGGCACATAAATACCTTGCAGCATCAGCTACAAAAGTCCCATGTGAATGCCTGTTCTCACTTTCTGGTGACATTGTAAATAAGAAGTGGGCAGTATTATCTCCCGTAAATGTAAACAAACTTGTTTGTCTTAGTGACTGGCTAAACGAGAAGTAGGACTGAGTAGGCTCTAATGTCTTGCATTGTTTTGTTTTTAAGTGCAGTTATGTAACAAAAAAAAAAAATCTACATTTGTAAGTTGCCCTTTCATAACAAAGAGATCGCACTACAGTATTAGTATGAGATGAACTGTAAAATACTATTTCTTTTATCATTTTTATAGTGCAAATATTTGTAATAAAAAATAATATACACTTGTTTTCAATTACAATACAGAATACAATACATAAGAAAATGTAGAAAAACATCCAAAATATTTAATACATTTTATTTGGTATTCTTTTGTTTAACAGCGTAATTAAAATGGCAATTAATCGTGATTATTATTTTAATTGCAATTAATTTTTTGAGTTAATTGGGTGAGTTAACTGTGATTAATCGACAGCCCTAATCTGTGTTTTATATTTTGTCTGTCTGTCTCTGTACAAGAAACAATAAAGGCCTAGACTGAGACTTTACATCTCATTAAAGCTCTTCAACCTAGGTACAGACCCAGCAAGGAAGGACTTGTGACTCAGGCTCGGTCTACACACAAAAGTTAACTAAAGGTGTGATGTTGCACAGGTGCAACATTGTGTGTTTACACTCTGACATCAGCATAAATGGGAATTATATTGATTTAGCTTGCTATGGTTAAAGAGGAGGAAAATCAGGACAACTTGTGCGTGTAGACAAAGCCCTCACTGTCTCATTTCCTTCCCTACATCTTTTGCTCCTGAGAAGGTGGAAGCAATTTGCTACAGTCCTTAACAAGATGAAACATACTCATCTCCCTTCCCTTCCCTTCCCACTAGCTCAACTGGTATTGGTCCTCCTTTGAGCAGGGGGTTGGACTAGATGACTTGCTGAGGTCTCTTCCAACCCTAATCTTCTATGATTCTAACTCGTCCAACCGGTGCACTGGGGGGAGAAGGAGAGCCAAGCCTGCCCCCTTCTGCCCTCTTCCTGATGGAGTCTGTTTCCTCCCCATCCCCCATAAAGAGTGCCAATTTGGGCAAACTGAAGCGAGATGGATGTTTCTGGCCTCTTATTTAGCTGCACAGCAACAACAAAATGGTAATCTGGCCAGTTATTTTACATCATACAACCTGAATCAAGTCTTGAAGCAGATCCCGATGCACTCATTGCTGGCCTTCATGATAAGCTGAGACTCAGTAATTATTAGAGTACAATAATAAGTACCATGCCGCTTCCTGCAGCTCCCATTGGCTGGGAACAGCGAACCATGGCCACCGAGAGCTGCGGGGGTCCATGCCTGCGGACGGTCAACGTAAGCAAAATGTCTCGCAGCCCACCAGTGGATTACTCTGATGGGCCGCATGCCGAAGGTTGCCAACCTCTGGTTTAGGGCATAGAGAATGCAGAGATCTCCTTCCCAGACAGTGACACAGAGAACTGACAGGGTCATTATGGGAACAGGGAAAGAGAAGTTACCTGAAAAATACTAGATATGATTATAATAAATAATACAGTCAAATTCAATCCATCTGCGCCCTAAAAATCAGGATTTAATCTTAATACTGGTAGATCAGCCCTGTGCAAAAGACCCTCCCAGATAGCATTATAGTGTGCAAATTTGGATTGCTAAAGCAGTTTGGAAAACTGAGGGTGCTTTCAAATTTAGAAGATACCCAAGTATGGTAAAAATTTTACAGCTCTTTACCACTTCCCCGCAGCCAATCACTCGTACAGGTCAAAATATTCCAGGAAGAATAGCAAGGGCAAACCTTTGATACTCAGATACAAATGTTAACTAAGAAAATGCTTGACCCTTAAGACATTTTCAGACTATTAATTTGGAGACTTTGCACAATTTAATCAGAAGAAGTATTAAACTGCGATTTTGCAATTTAACACAGTATACTGACACAGTTGTAATTTACCACACTACTCTTGTGTCATGTAATCCAGCAGACAAAAGTGTCTAGTACGTAAGAGTGAAGAAATGGGAAGGATAATGTTCTTTAAGAATGCAGGTCTAACATTTTACAGTGCTAAAAATACCCTTGGGACTTGTTCTGATCTCTTGTAATTATGCACACATATCCTGATTTATGGTGCATGTTCCTCAGCTCACAGAGCAGCATTCTGCATGACAGTTTGACCTATTTATGTGTAAAATGCTTGGTTCCATAATGTCATAAAAGGCGGAATAGGCTCATTGCACATGTTACTATCGATTTTATATGAACATGGGGCCTAATCTAATGATCCTTTTCAGCGAAGGATAAATATGCACAATTTAGCCTTAAACAGAGTCCGTGTCAGATCATTTCAACAATTGCCTTTGAGAAATGTGCCCGTGATGCTCAAGATCCCCACTGTCCAGCCTCCTTCTTAAGACTATTGCAGAGTCAGTGAGAGGAGAAGAAACAGGAAAGTAAGATAAACCGAAAAAGGGCAAGTTATGTTGAGCTAAATGGCTTTTTTATGCCAGATTTTCAAAGTAATCTGTCAGTTGTTCCTGCGATTTTCTGCATGCAAATCCATTTTCACCTGTTACTTTATGTATCTCAGTCATGTAAATTAAGAAGAACAGATTTCTGTGCACCTGTTTGAATGGGCACTGGCAGAGGACTGAGATGGATTTGCATGGTGGGAACATGAGATGGTATGTGGGATATTTCAGTTATGGTGGCCTGATGAGTAGTGATTAAATGAGATGGAATGTAGAGGGAAAGAGAAGTGCTGATGCTTAAGAGGTTTTATGACACAAATCCTCTATTATACTGTTTTTAAATGTACATCAGTGGCACCCAGAGTTTTGCATAGGCACCCTTTGGGATGAAGCTGGGTTTTTTTAGATCAAAATTAAAATACAAAAGTCTCAGTCATTTAAATAATGGAACTTATCACATGTAGGAACACACGGTTCCCTCTGGGGAACATGCCACCTTTCAATAAAGAAAGGATGGTTTTGCAGTTTTAGCACAAGACTGGGAGTCAAGAGACCTGCTCTGACACAACATTCCCATGCAAACTTGGGCAAGTCACTTAGACTGTCTATGCTTCAGCACTCCTACAACTAAAGTAGAAACAAAACTGAGCTACTTCAAAAGGAGTTGTGATGCTTAACACATTAATCACTGCAAAGTTTGAGATCTTCTCATAAAAAGGCTCTATAAAAGTGCAAGGTGATATTATTTCTTTTAAAGCAGTGACTTTAATATTGTAAGGCAAACATCAGTTTCCTGATGCATAAGTACATCTTTATATTTAATGCTAATGTTGTAACTTGTTTCTTGCCACACATTTTCCCCTCTCTTCCTGTCTGAAATATAAAGTTTAGCATAAACAAGTAGAGGAAGGATGAACGAGCACCAGCAAAGGACACAGGTGTCCACGTTCTCTGTAACACGAGCAGCTGGAACTTAAATGAGCCAACAGTAGATGATATGATTTCATTGGGTAAGAGTTCCATGCATGATTCCAGCTGTGATGACACAGCCTTTTTGTGGGTATTATGTACAAACAGAATCTTTCCTATTTGCATATTTGAACTCAAGCTTTCTGTTCCTTTATGTAAGTCTTCTGTTTGCTGTATATCATGTACACACACACACACACACAGACACACACACCCTCCATAGAAAGAAAAGATCCATGACAGTAGTTAAAAAATGCATTTGAACATGAGCCTTTGAGGACAGAAGCTAGCATCATAAGGCTCCAGTCCTGACTGAGGCTTTATCAGTAGTAGTAGAGTAAATAATATATCTGAGTTTCTAAAATTAAGACAAACTGTACTCATAGACTGTTACATCATTATTTTAGTTACTTCTTACTGAAAAAAATACCTTTATTCTTTAAAATTCCCCTTAGTTCCTGCTGCACTATTCCCTGCAGCATATGAGCACTTGCTTGTGTGTAATTTACATGCTGTTAGAAATATACTATATTTAATTTATCATAGCAATGTCAGTTTCTGTAACATGATTGTAGTTCGTGGATAAGGCCATGATTCAAAACATTAGCTATTCAGAGTGAAATTCTTTCCCCTTAGGTATCCTAATGCTAACTTCCAAATTCACTATGCATCAATAAGCACAGTATGGACTGCTCTTTTGTATTACTTTCCATGTACTCTCATGTATTCCCAATAGGGCAATCTCTCTCACTCAGGTATTTCTCAGGCGCTTATTGCCATGCATCTGGCTGGGGGAGTGGGTTGCTGATACTCACTCCTCTTGCATGTGGCCGGTACACAATTAACAGAGACTTAACTCTGGCCATTTTAAGTACTGTTTAGCTAGGCTTCTTTTTTAAACTAAGTTTATAAACAAAATTACTTCTTAGTCATTTCCTTTAATGACTTGTGGTCACTGAGGATTTTACAGCACTTTTCTCAGAGCAGAACAGAGGTATTAACCTTTTTGGTCTGGGCTCATCCCAATTTAGTTTATTACCTTTTGCCTACCTACATTTTCTCTTTGAGTATGCATGATGGGGGAACTCACATTGAGTGCCTCCTAGAAGCTGGGTGTGGTACCGCAGTCCTTTCTCCTCACTGACCCTGCAGGTTGCCAGCTGACCTGGGCAGATTTTCAATGACTTGGCCCTGTGGCCAAGTCACAAAGTCCAAATTAATCCCTTCTAAGGGGTTAAGGAGCCTAATAACTAACAGTCTATTTGCTCTCACAAAGGACTTCCACCCTGGCTCTAGGTCCTTTAAATTCAGCCCTTTGTTCTGGCTCCAAAATAAGGCCTGTCCTCTTCTTTACCTGTGGCCTGTAGGGAAACCCAGGCCTACCCACTACTCCAAGTTCTAACCCAAAGACCCTATGCACAGCAGCCATGTACTGCTTATTCCAATCCATTGCTGCTATTTCCCAGAGTTTCTTTATACTAGACCCCTTTTGGCCCTATCTGAGCTGGCATCCTCATGTTCTTTATCTCCAGATCAGAGAGGAGCACCCTTCTTCACTTCTTGGTCCCAGACAAACACTGACCTGCCAAGGCTTTGCAGCTTCTTTTATCTGAACCCAGTAGGCTCTGACTGGCTGCTTCCATGAAGCCTCTCTAGGCAAGCCTGGAGAACCCACCTTTGCTGCTCCTTTCCTGTCACTTGACTGTTTCATGGGGCCTATGATAGGGAGCTATGAAGGCCAGGTACACCCCATCACAGAATGGCATTGTTGTGTGTCGTTAAAGGTTGCTGGATTTATGCTTCAGAGGTGGCTGCATTTCTGTTTTGGGTGAAGCTATAATATGTACATATGTATATTGGATTGGATTAAAAGAACTCTATTTTACAAGTACAGTTTAAAAACAACTAGCACTTCAGTCATAGATGTTTTTGCCTAGACTGATGAAAATACCAAAAGATTGCCAGAAGTGCAAGCGTCACTACTAAATATGCCTTTCAAAAATACAGTCAAAACCCAAACAAACATGACAACGGTTGCTATAACTAACGCTGTAAATGACGTCTTTTTATTAAAAAAGTCCTCTTTCCCTGTTAGCCCTGAAGAGGCACTGGTATCACATGTCTCCTTAAACTTCATGGCTGCTGAGATATTTTCTAATCAAACAAAGAACACATGAGCATCAGAAGAACAAGAGGCAGAGTTCATGGAAATTACTGGCTGCAAAGAGGGTGGGATGAATGGTAACAAATGCCTTGTAAACACATCAGGATCACTGATGTCATATACTTTAACAGGAAATTGCTATTTGCCTGCTGCACTGTATGAGAAGACAAAACTGAGACAGGCTAGAGCACTACCAGAAAGAAAATTAACCACAGGAAAGAATACAATGGAACACAAAGGCAAACCCAAAGCTCTTCTGGCGCATTTAGCTTGAGAAGTAGGGAACTAGCAGAAGGAGCAAAACACCAACAGTCCACCAAAAGGATTTCTGACACAAGATGGAAGTCAAAGGAAAAGTACCAGATGAATTTTCATCCTCTCCAACCTCTATTCATGAGAGTGGGAATGTGCCTGCAGAGATAGCTGAGCTTCTCTCCCTCATGGAAGGAAGAGGAAAGCAACTCGAGTCTCTATTGTGCATAAATCTACAGTGTATGATCTGGGCTTGTGGAATAACAAAGTAACAATCTATTAGGTCCCTATTTGCCAGAACTAGGAACTAAGAAAAAACATCAATCATTTCAAGACACAGAAGTAGCATGGGGTAACTTGCTCCTTCCCAGTGAAACTCACTCAAATGTGAAATGTACCTCAGAAAGACAATATTGGGAGAAGGAACAATTCCTTGTAAGCTTTGGCAGATAGTACATGGATAAAAGTTAGGGAGGTGCTGAAAATGGGGTGATTACAAAAAGACATTCCTATATTGATCCTCTAAAGTGTTTGCAGTAGTTTTTAAATCAGAATTTTAAAAAGTCAATACATTCATAATAATAAAAAGTTCTAATGAACTTCTTTACAAACTTGGATCAAACTCAAAGCAAAGGTTAATACAGTACATTAACAGTTCAAGCTGAACATTTTGTGTAGCTCACAATGACCAAACAAAGCATAGCCCACATCAGAGACTGAGAAATGTAACTTCACAATAAATCCATTTCTAAGGTTCAGATCTGAAAAAAAGGTGCATGCAAAATTGCTAAACATTCCTGTCATTTTAAATGGATGTACATATTATATATGTTAGTTTTAAAATAAGCTTTTAAAGAAACGACCAAAACAGGGCCTTCTACGACAGATTTCAACCTTTGTGTAAATTTTTACTCTCGAGTTATATATCGATGAAAACAGACACATTTTTCTAAGGGAACCACTAACAGACCTTAAGCTATGGTGAGTATAGTGAGCTTTCTACAATAAAATAATATAGTTACTCCTTTTCTAGTCAAAATACCAATAAGTACTTTTTTTTCATTTTGAAGCTGGTATACAAAGTGAAATGTGACTCAAAGGAACATTTTCCCCCAAATATGTAGAAGCCATAAAAATGACAGAAATTCAGCAAAGGATGAGGATTTTCTACTTTGTATACTCATGTTTTAACAACAAAAATCATATGCATAGTTACGTGCAGCCAAAGAGCACCACCAAACTTTTAGTGTGCAGTAGCAAGGTCCACATAGCCAGTTAGCATGCAGCATGCTACAAGGCTGTCGATTTACATTGCAGCGTCTTGCTCAGTAACTCTCACTAAAGACAAACTCTAAGAAAATTACAGGAGGGATATCCAACTAGCTGATTGAATACACCACGCAGCATGAGAGACAGAGCTGATACAGCAGGAAAACCCTCTGGATCTTTCAAGCAAGCATGAGTGCACACTGATTCCGTACGGCGTGGTTCCCCAAAGGGGTAGGAAATTTTGAAGTGATGGTTAAATACTATATCATAAGAATAAATCTTTGGCAGAAACATCCAGTCTGGCTTATGTAACAATGAAAGACCCCAGTCATTGGCAGGAGGGTTGAACCTGGGACCTCTGAAACTTAGTGCATTAGCCTCTACCGCATGAGCTAAAAGCCACATGGCTCTTAGCTAAGGCGAGAGCAGACTAATTAATCTCTAAGTGGTCTCGGAGCCACTAGAAGGGACAGAATACCACACCCGGGAGGTGTATGGGTTACACGTACACCTTAGAATTAAATGCAATTCCAAAACCAAGACTGACTGACATCTCAGCTTCTCATGCAACAGACTACATTACCAGTGTCCTGCTTTGTCTTTTGCCCTCACTGCCTCTTTAAAGGTGTTTCCCAAAGTGCTAATTAACATCATTTTGGATTTAAGCAGAAAAAAGATTCATGTATACCCATGCTAAAACAACCTGCTCATTGGAGCACCCTTCTTGGAAAAGGGCCCATAAAACAACTGTCAAATGATTCGGATTATTTTCTGGAACCACACAGATTTTTCATCACCACCACTAAAAACTGAATGATGTCACATAGTTCGTATTACTTCCGGGGAATTGTCAGAGATATTAACCTTACCAGGAGTTTGTATGAGAAGACAGGATTCAGAAGCTGGTGGCCACTAGGCATAGTGTCATTCATTCTCATCTATCAGGGCTCTGATTTCTTGGATCAGAATTAAGGACTCTTACTCCAACATACTGTTGAGAGTGAGATTTCACACATCTACTCCAGAAGTTAATTTCTTGAACCCACAGGACCCATCATTCTGGTCCTCCCTTGTCTCATTGTCAGGAGGTACTCAAAAGGCCACAGTATGTTGGAATGAGAAGCGATTGGTGGAGAAAATCTATACCAGCTTCAAAAGCAGGGAAACTCCTTTGGGGAACACTTCATCCAAGGCTAATGGAAGAACAGATCTCAAACCACAATATCAGTTGTTAAAGCTCAGGCAATTAGGCCCTAAGAACTGTAACTCCAGTCCTGAGCAGCCAGGATGAACTGGTGATCTGTCACATCACTTCAGCAGTGGCTTTCATAAATAAAGAAGGCAGTACCAGATCCTTAGCCTGGTTATGAGCATCTAATATCTTCTTTTCTCCTGGACAAAAAGGAAGGTATGGGGGAAGACCTTCTATATTATCAAGCACTGCACATAAAGAGGAAATAAACATCATAGCAGTTGGTTAAGAAAGCAAACAACAAATCTAGGAAAGCAGAGTATACAACCAAAGGTCTTCCAAGTGAACAGCTGGGCCCCAAGTCACTCACCTCTGAGTAGACATATTTGCATCCAGAATTCAGCAAAGAAACCAAAGGTCTCATTCCAGAAAAGAGATTAATACGGCATAGCTACAATCGTGCACTATATCTTGTGGCCGAAAGCATGACTGTTTTTTTCCTGTTACAATGTTCTCCAGGGTCATAATAATTTAAAAAGATTAAAAGGGGAGCCCAGTGACCCCACATTGTCCAAGGAAGTTCTGGTCTTCATGTCCAGTTCAGGTGGCAACCACTGCTCAGTTATGCTTTGTCTACAAAAAGGCCTGCTCTCAAGGACAAAATTCTACACCTCAATTTATAAATTAACTCTAACTATACAATGTGTAAAAGGTACTAGCTAATATAGCATATTCCTGTGGGTTTATAACACTATTTTATTTTTTAGTCTTGAGAAAAGTATTCCACAAAGAGAGCAGCTTCCAGGGTTTGATCTATATGTATGACATATCAAATTACTAGTATGGACTGATCCAGTCAATGCGAAGGTAAGCCATTTTTTTAGTTTTGAAGTTCTTACAGTGAAGTCTTAAAATGGGCCTAAAACCTCAGACTGAAAACCATTTAGCCATTTCCAACTCACTAAACACAGCAAGTGTCAGCAGGATTATTTTCTAATCCAGATGCATGAAAATGTCTTAAGAGGTGCTGCACTTCTCAAACCCACACCAGTGAGAACTCCCTGATGGGAACCATTAAACACCCTAACTAAGCATCTTGGCGGAAGAGCCCATACATTTTCTGTCTTTCAAGATGGTCATTCTGGTTACAATTTCTTCAGCAAGGAGCATTTTTAGATATAAAGGTCTTATTGGGGAACAGCAGCACTGCACCTCTTATTAAGGCAATGTTGTGCCAAGGTTTCACATAGCCTTGATTACTAAAATAAACATGGTTACAAGAAATTTCCATCCCTTCCACAACCAAAAACCTTTAAAACAAAACTCCACAACTCATACCCTTGATATCAGCAGAGTTCTAAAAAATCAACAGTGAATGCAGTATCCAGTTCAAAAAAATCTGTAGCTCTGCTGCCCTGTAACCTCCATCATCAATTTTTTTTAAAAAGCTGTTAAGTCATCAGTTATTAGATAACTATATTAGTACATTTCAGAAGCATTCAAAGCCCCTTTCCCATGCAGCCATTTGTGCTTATTTGTTCACAGCCCTGGAAGCCTCCTGTCCTGAAAGTTCATAGCCAATGGATAAAGAGAGATGTAGGCTGGCGATCTGGTCAGGTTTTTCACACCACCAGTAAGTTTTACAAGCTAATTATCCAAACCTCCTCAGTCCTTTCACTGGAGAGAGGGATCTGCATACTATGATTCCCCAGCAACTGATTAAATAAATAAATAAATAGATGAATGAAACAAATCTGTTTTCTCTTTTATCCTTTGTTTTCCTCCCCTGGGATACTCTGCTCTTGGACATCCCATTGTAATGGATCTGTGAACTTTCCCTGCAAAGATGAATAGCAATATTTATCTTACCTTACCTGAAAATGTCCTTTCTTCTAGCCAGAAAGTCCACAGATCCAGTCCATCTGGCACAAGGATTATAGTTCTGTGGGAGGCTTAAACCTTCAGTCTCCTCCATTTTCTTTGTGAGCACAATATATAGAAAGATCATACAGACGCTGGTGTAGTATTTGAAGTTGTTCTGCAGGAGGAAGAGTTTATATGAATGTCTTGTTTTACCTAAAAGCCTGTAAACTAAACTTTAAAGGATTTAACTGATGAAGGAGCTTTGCAAAACTGGCTGGCTAGTTTTTCATGGGTGTAGCCATGCCCAGCCTGCCTTGATTGACAGGTCTGGTTTCTACCTATGAGGAGCTGCAAGCAGAAGTAAAACCATTGTAATGAATCTGTGAATTTTCCCACTAGAAGCAAGGAAATGTTCAGGAAAGGTAAGACATTTTCCTGTCTTTATTAACCTAAAGTCAAAATAACATAAATGAAGGGGAAAAGATTACATCAGCATCCATCCCTTGCATTTTTCATTTGTTTGAGATTATAATGAACTGGCTAATATTTAGTCACTGCCTTCTAATGGACAGAATCTAAGCTTCTTAACTGTGAATATTAGGCCCTTTGCTGCTAATAGGTAATAGAAATTCTCTTTTAGCTCAAGCAGAGGGGCCAGTGCTTTTAGTACATCATAGATTTCAATGGGACTAATCATAATAGCAAAGTTAAGCATGTGAATAATATTGCAGGATCAGGGCCCGTTTATCTCAAGTATTGTTTATTTATTTATCCTGACTTCATCTATTAGTGTTTTTCCTAGCAACAATTCTTACCACAAAATAAGGAATGTTACCCATCAGCTAAAAAATAAATTCTTTTCATTTTTTATAGCAAACAACATGGGTTGGAGTTCAGGAATAAATATCCACTAAAAAAAGATTTTCTAAGAAAAAAACATGTATCTTCTGAATTCTGCCCAAAGACCCTGTTCAAATGGGATTTATTGGTTTCAGATTATTAGGTCTGGGGAATTAGTTGAAAGGTTCCAGATCTACACATATTTAACAAACAAGATTGTATTATAATACATTGGATAAACACATTACTTCAAATTAATGAGACTTTTGTAATAAGTTACATGGCAACATGGAGTGAAGCAGAATCAAGCCCACAGTAAATACCCCTTGAAAATCTCCTGCATTCATCATGCAGTATATGGAAATACTCAGCCTTCATATCCCATTTTTCTGCTAAACATAACCATTGGGATGTCCGCAGTCCATGACTGAGTTTCATAACATCTGTTCATTTCTCTCTTTTTAGGAGCTTGTGCTTTCAGTGTCCCCCCCGCCCCCCATCCCAGTTTTTGTTTGACAGAAAATGAAGGACATTCGTAAAAGCACAAATGTTCATTTTTCACTTAAACAAAAGAGTTATTTCCCCTAATTCTTCATAAACTTGTGTGTTGAGGGGAGGGATAAAGATGGGATGAACAAGGATCTAGAGGGACATGGGAGGAAAGGGGGTTGAGGCTAGGAGAAGGAAAAAGGTGGAAGGACTAGTGCTTCCCTGCTTACTCCATCTCATGGACTTGATATGTATTGCCAGGAAATAGAACTAGAATGAGAACTCAACCTTCCAGACAATACTTTCATATTAATCTCACTAGATATGGCAATGGTGTGGGTTTTACTTTGGTAATAGTGTAGGTTGTAAAATCAAGTACAATATAATTAACTATTTGTGAAGATGCAACTCTTTGGGCTTTAACTGCTTTCAAGTCAACATCTAAGAGTTGCAATACATATTCAATCTCAACCGAGCCACTCCAATCTATAAATTCTCTAGAGGATTCAAATGCTTGCACTAGGTCAAACGTACCATACAAATAGCCCTTCCTTGTATTTCATTTCTGAAACACAAGTACAGAGGGACCAAGCCACTTTTTAAAAATAAATACTTGTTGAAACATCAGATAAGATTTGACCTTCCATTTGAAGTATTTTTATTTGATCAAAACTAGTTCACCTCACAAATAAAATTTACATGTGTATGCAAATTATTTGCTTAGACAGACTATTCGGCAATTATGCTTATGGGTCCAAAAAGTCAATTATAAGACCAATGGCAGAAATAATCTCATGCAATTTGAAATTATAAAATATATATTAATGGCTTAAAAAAGTTAGCATGCACTCTACATAACAAGTTTTTCCATGGCAAAAAAAAAAATAAAATAAAATAAGCCATCACCATTTTTGTAGGAATGACCCCGGGCCCACAGGCCTGGATACCTTATTATTGAGGCATTTTGTTCTTGTCTGCAAGCTGGGCACACCCGGTTTCTTATCACAGGAACTTGGCTTTCCTCCATCCTCCCCTGTACTTTCACACAGACGGCCCCGTTTGCATCTGGCAGTGTTTTGTAACTTCCCCCCTCTGCTGCTTCCCACAGGACTGCCGTGTCTGCAGCTGGGGCTGTTTTTGCAGTTTGCTATGCTGTTGAGCTCGTGATGGAAGATTTTTGTAAAGAATCTTGATTTGTGCTGTGCAATTGCGCATGTGTAATCTTAGATAATAAAAGAGGCAGGTGAACTCAGAAAAGCAGCTTTTTGCCTCCTCGGTTATCCTGCAAATTGGTGTCGAGTCTTTCCTTCACATTTTATCAGTTAATTTATTACCTCTACAGTACCGTGATGTAAATGCCACTTTTCAGACAAAGTCAAAAAACAAACGAAGTCCCTGAGCTGAAAAAGCATACAGTTTAAAGGCCTTAATGTCATCTAGTCAAGGGGTATTTATGGAGCCCATCACCTTACAGGATGGGGACCTAAACTGCACAATGTATGGACAAAGAAGCAGAGGTATGGATGTAACAAAGTCATTTGAATGTATTTGTAGAGTTTATGTTAGATGACTAACAATTTTTGCTTGCAAGGTATGGTACATTAGCATCAGAAAAGTCAGGATTTTGTAATAAGCGGAAGACCCACACACTTAATGTGCAAAGGATACAGCTGCTTTGTAATTCATTCAATGACATAATAGTTTATTGAATAAGCAGAGCATTTAGACTTTACATATTGAGCAATGGTTCATCTGCAGAATGTCAGAGTACAGAAGAAGCAACAGAACAAGTTACAAAAGAATATAAAGTTCCTCAGATAAGATTTAAAAGCAATATACAATATCTCCAGGATTAATGACATATATTAATAGCTATGGCAAAGTCATAACATTCCATTTCAATAGTCTGGACAGAATTTGGAATGCATATGAGTTTATCTATTCAGTAATTTTACTTTTTAACAGTAACACTGAATCAGGTTAAGCAGTGTTCAAGATATTTTATTTCAAGCCAACTTCAATGGTTAGAACAGCAATTTGAATAGAAAAGCAAGAGAGCTACTGTTCTGTATATTTTAAACTATTTTAATAGTTTAAATAAATTAAAGTTATTGAAACCAGTTTTCAGAATTGAACTTGAATGATCCACAAATGTGCTGTTTCAATAAAGAATGAGATCAGCAGCAAGAAGTGAATTATATTAAAAAGGCAAAATTTGCCAAATCAGACAAAGATTTAAAATTCTGTTGCGTTGCAAATAATCCTTCTGGGACATGTGTGCTGACTAAGTAAATCTATTATGCACAGAAAATAGAAAATGAAAAAATAAATGCTAGTCCACACCACAATGCCAAGAGCATCATGGACACAGTAAATTAACACAAAATCTACAGTTACATCCAAAAACAACTCCCAAAGGGCATGCAGTATTTTTGTACTAAGTATCATATGATTATACCATCAAAACAGAATGTGACTGAGTACAGGGGCACAAACTAGTCCTCCATGAACATGGAGGTGACTCAAACACTTCCTTTCTCTGCCTTACACTGGTCCCAGGGCAAGGGCAATGAGAGTGGCTATTTGGGACACAGAAAGGTATAAAAGAGGAAGAATGACTTTATGAAGTTCAGATTCTAGTGATTATAACAGTTTGACTCAGTGGTTCTCAAACTTTTGTACTGGTGATCTCTTTCACATAGCAAGCCTCTGAGTGCAACCCCCCTTTATAAATTAAAAATATTTTTTTATATATTTAACACCATTATAAATGCTGGATGCGAAGTGTGGTTTGGGGTGCAGGTTGACAACTCATGACCCCCTGAGGAGTCCCGACCCCCAGTTTGAGAACCCCGGGTTTAACTCTAAACTAGGGAGCTTCTATCTTTACTCTCTCAATATGTTAAATTAACTTGCTTTCAGTTTGTAGATACCAACATGGCGAAGAAAACACTTTGGGGACTGCAGCAGTTTTCTTTGCTGTATCATGCTATCAGAGTTTACAATTACAGTAGATTTTAAAAGTACAAAAACTTTAGTTATCTTCCTTTAAACACAGAAACTAAACTGTACCTGTAGAAGGGGCAAAAATACAATTCTATGTCATAGCAACTGCTACAATGAACCATACTGTAGTTCAGTTCTATCGATGTTTATGCAGTCCTAGTTAGGGCCACTGAGGGAACCATAGTATGTGATTATTCAATGGAAATCTGTAGAAAACTGGCAGCTAAGTAAACAGGTGTGAATATTTATAGCAAACCGCTGTTTGTTCTCCATATTCCCATTAAGCTGTGCAATCATATACTGCTAACCACATGTACAATTCATAAAGACAATCTTTTTTATTTCATGTAACAATACACATTCTGAGTGATGTGATTCATGTGTTCAGCAGGGTTCTCTCTCCAAGCAATTTGACTAGACTCCTTTACCCCAAATTAACCTACACATCCTGCAGACAGACTTCACTTTGAGACAGTTGTCTTGATTATACCTTCACTTAGTTAGAAAATGCTCTGTATCTTATCCACTGGCAACTTAGATGAAAAACAGGATGTGTCCATTTTGGAAAGATCAGATTGGCTACTCTCTGGCATGCTTATCAATATGGAATAATGGAACTGTTTCTGAGTTGTGTTTATTTTGTTCTTGTTTACCTTTGAACTGTAAACAGCACAAAAGGGGTAGAACTGAACAGTGGGCCTCAGAGGGACAGAGACAAAACAGCAAAGACATGCAGCTGGATGAGTTGTGCCCAGAAGGGCCATAAGGGGGTACCACTCCAGCAACTTATTTACAAAATGATGAAGAATGCAGACATCAACTTAGCCATTGTGGAAAGGAACAAGTTAGGACTTAAAAATCAAAACAAGAGCCCACCTCCTCAGCAGTATGGATGTAGAGCAATTATTGAAGCACCACCATCAACAGCCCCTGCAACCCCTCCTCCACTGATGGCCACTCCGCATCAGCAGCTGATCGAAGATTTAGCTGCCCAGCAGCTTCAGCAGCAACAGCAGCAGGTCACAACCGTAGTGTGGCCTCCTGGAATGACTAGGCCTTCTGGTCTGGACCCAGCAGAGGTGCTTGATTCCTCTTTGTTAGTCTGAGAGGTGACATGAAGATGATCCTGAGGCCTTTCTCAAAATGTTCAAGCATGTGGCAGTGGCAGTGACAGCATAGTGGCCACCCAAGCAATGGGCAATCTTACTGGCCCCGTATTTGGCCAGGACGGAGAAAGCTGCCTATTGTGGGTTTGGGTCAGTAACATCACAAGATTACACCCAAGTCAAAGCAGTCATCCTGGATCATTGAGTATTTCAGAGGAAACATTCTACCAACAATTTTAGGAGGAGAGGTATGCTATAGGCAGCCAGCACCACGTGGTAGCCCAGAAACTGTGACTAATGCGGACAGTGGCTCAGACCTGAGACAAAGACTAGGTTTCAAAGAGCAGACATGATTCTACTCAGATAATTTACGCAGATATTCCCTGCTGAGGAAGAGGCTGGATCTCATGCCACCAGCTTGAGACAATGTCTGAAGCCATCCAGCCAATGGAAAACTTTATGGTGGCTAGGACAGCTGTAGCGACATCAAGGGTGGGACCCCTGGGGCCAAGTGAGCAGCTCCCATGAACAGGAAACCTGGCTGGGGAGGCAGAGGTTGGTATCTTTAAGAACCCTGTCTGTGATCTCCCTCACCAGGAATATTTTGGGGGTAATGGACAGTTCGGACTAAGGAAATGGAACAGCCCAGCTGGGACCTGGCTCAAAAATCCTCTGACCCAACCCGATCTCAAAAAAGGGAGACCATGGGGCCAGAAACAGGAAGTGGCCTCGCTGAAGGGTCTACCCAGTGGCTGTGGTGAGGCCCCAATAACAGTTACCAGGCCCAAGACATTTGTTTTTCATGTGGCCATCCTGGCACTGATGCCAGGACTGCCCAATCATACAATGCTGTTATTGGCAAGTCTGGGCTGCAAACGTGTGAACATACTGGCCAGGGCCAGCCAAACTGACCATCCTGGTTAAATAAGATAGATGTAACAGCCCTTTTGGACTAAGGGTGTGTCCATATTCTCATGAGGGTGTCTGTGCTCCCAACTCCAGGACCTCTCTGGGGCACTCTTTATCTAACAGTGTATGCATGGGGTCATAATTCAGCTCCCCGTGGGGGAATATGCAAATCCCTTAATGGTCAGCCTGGCTGCACCTCTCGCATACCCAGTCATTATTGGCCGAGACTGGGAATATTTTTGAGACCTCCTGAAGGAGTTCTCAGGACCCCTGCCAATGCCATCCTCTCTGTCAACCACTCAGGTACCAGTATAGCTCGCTGGTGTAGAGGACATAACCAGGCCAGGGCAGGGGATTTCCAAGTGGCTAGATGCTTCTTTAGGATCCCAGTCCCTCCCAGAGCCAGGGGTCACCCCCTAATCTGAATCAGAGATCCTGACTAGGTTTTCTAACTTAATTGGGGAGCAAAAAGATAATGTGATGTTAAGCCAGGCTTATGCACATGTGACTAAAGGGGAGATAATGGACCCCCAGCAGACAGAAGTACTTTCCCCATTTTGAATTTCAGGGAAAGTGGTTGTACCACACCTAGAGAAAGACCTCCTCTGTCCTAATGGTCTGAGTCCAACTCCTGGTGTCCTGACCCTACCTCAGGGACAAAGCCTTAGCACAGATCCTGGCCTGATTTTTCTGGCTGGGGATATATAAGGAGGCTCGAGATGTGTGTCGCTTGGCTGGATTGTCAATTAACTGCATCCTGAAGAGTCAGTTTCATTGGTCCCTCTTCCCTTGGTTGGTACACCATTTGAAAGGATTGGAATGGACATAGTTGAGTTGTTCAAGAAGAGCCCAGCTGGATACCAATATATCTTCATAATCGTGAACTATGTTACTAGACATCCCAGGACTGCACCTTAATGCTCCATGAGTGCCAAAACCATTACAGCTGAAGCGATGAAGATTTTTGACTGGGTAAAGGTACCCTGGGAAATTTTCAGAGACTAGGGAACCCACTTTACCCTCCTAGGTTCTAAAAGAACTATACTGACTTCTGATGATCAAGTCCCTCTCAATTTCTGTCTACCATCCCCCAAAACTGACAAGTTGGTAGAATCTTTCATTAAAGAATATGTTAAAAAAATTAATTGCCACCAAAACTTTGTCACTGGGATTCCCCTCCATTTTGAATAGTTGCATGGAAGACAACTGTGGGAGAGTCTGGACTTAGTACATGAAATAACGAAGAAACTGGAGCTCCAGTCTGACAACTTTGTGCAATACATTCACACAGTTTGTAAGAGACCTTAGGCATGTTCACACAGCAAAATCTCCTAAACTTACAGAGCACCCAAAAAATGACCCTTAATAAAGAGGCCCACCTCTGAGTGTTCCAACCTGGGTATTGAGAACTCTTCTGCTCTCTAGTTCAGAGTAACATCTGTTGGCCCACTGGCAGGGCCTTTAGGAAAATATTTGCCCAGGTAAGGCAAGTGAATTATGAAATCAGTCAGCCAGACAAGAAGCAAACCAAAAGAAATCTACCACATCAATCTCCTAAGGCTACGGAAACCCAAGAGGGCCTACTTATAGTTTTTTACCCTCCAGAACCAGAGTTAGGGCCACAGAGAGCCAATTCAGGACCCAGAATGGTCACTTTCGGGGCAATTCTCATTCTGAGACGGAAGGTCTGAGCCTAACTACTGATATCCACCTTCATTACAGTATTTTTTGCCCAGCCTGGGCAAATCCACTTCACCTCCCACCACATCCAGATACAGCCTGGACACCAGATCAGGGAAACCTCATGGCCACTTCCCCAAGATGAGAGAGTTTGTGAAACAAGAACTCCAATCTATGCTGAAACTTGGGGTAATTGAGGAGTCCAGCAGTGTTGATCCTTAAGTTGAGTGGGATCACCAGATTTTTAAAAAGTCAATGCCACATTAAAGTTTAATGCATACCCCATGCCATGCTTTGATGAGCTACTAGATTGTTTGGGCTTGGCCAACTACTGGATCTTACCAAGCGACACTGGCAAATCCCACTTATGCTGGAGTCTCAAGAAAAAATGGCCTTTTGCACACCCTTCTGCCTGTACCAGTTCCAGATCATATCATTTGGCTTACACTGGTTCCCAACAACATTCCAATGCCAAATGGACTAAGTCCTCTGGCCCAAGAGCAGTTATGCTGCTGCCTACCTTGATGATGTCATGGGCCGGAGCTGGGAGGACCACCTGAAGCAAGAAGCTGTAGTACTCCGGTCCCTTGAAGAGTCTGAGTTAACTGCAAACCCCACAAAATGATACATAGGCAAAGGCAAGACAACTTACCTGGGGCATACCTTGGGGAAGGGCCAGGTACATCCGCTTGTGGACAAAGTCCAGGCCTTAAGGAGTTATGTCCCACTCTGATGTCAGAGAAGCAGATGTACAGGTTTGGGGGCCTGGCAGAACAGTACCGCCAGTTTGTGCCAGAGTTCTCATCTATTGCTGCCCCCTCTCTATCTATTCAAAGACAGTCGCCCAAAAAAGATCATCTTCTAAAAAGATCAATCCAAAAACCAAAAAAAATCTTCTACAGCCCCAATTTCACCCCACCTCATTACACCTGCAGCCAATGTCAGGCAGTGAGAGAGGAGGAAAAACAAGAAGGCCTTGCCCGGTTCAGTTCTGCCCAGTAAAGAGGGAAAGTTAGTGGGAAAGAAGCCTGGTTGCAGCCCTGAGTGTGGACCCATACCTTGTAGAATGGAGTCCTTTGTAATTCTAGCAAAAAACTGCAATTAAGTTTAGTCTTGAAAGATTTGTTCTTTACATATTTACTGCTATTCGTGAGATTTCCTGTATCAACCCAACAGAGAAAATATAAAACACATCCGGAATGCTTTTGTGGCAAATTGCCGGTATTGTTCTCTGGGTCTCACGCTTTCTCTTCTCTGGGGTAGGTTCAGGGCGATATTGCTTGCCTCTGAACCACTTCTTAATCCCTCCCCTAGTGTCCTTGGAGGAGGGGAGTGGAGAGGGAGGGACCTGGGCCCGCCCTCTACTCCAGGTCCCAACCCAGGGGCCCTG